>NW_024039205.1:260000-716895 GCF_016077235.1 Cyprinodon tularosa | reverse complement strand
AACAATTCTAACATGTGAATATGTGGTCATCTTTTCCAGTGTATAATGTTTAGGGTCACCATTATGCGGGAAGGTGAACCTCAAACATCAGCAAATATCTGACTTACAGTACTTCCTTTAAATTAGTGAAGAAAACCGTCCTGTGTTTAAGCTTATGTGCAATATTATGTTTCCACTACATGCAGTATTTTGTGTCTAGACTAAAAGATGCTTTGCTCAAATCCGACCATCACATAACCCCAGACACATTCTTGGCTTGTAGCAAAATTGAAACAAAACTGCTTACTGGTTTCCTCTAGTATCTTTTCACAAACTTTCTAAGTAGTTTGCTGGAATTTTAGCCCATTCCTCCTAACAGAACTGGTGTCACTGATATATGTCCCGGCAATGGTTTTCACACACATCTTTTCAGGTCTGTTCACAAGTTTTTTATAGGTCTGAGGTCAGGGATTTTAAAAAATTTGAAGCAGATTGAGCACAGTGTAGATTAGGAAGTTGGAGTCAGACCCTGTGTAAATTGGGGGTTTTGCATCTTTCTTAGCTAATCAGGTTGTTTGGTTTATGGTTAATACAGATTTAAAAGACCCTTTTAAGCCCAAGCTTTGTCTTCTGGTCTGATATCTTTGGAAGATGCATCAAGTTTAACTTTCTTCAGTTAAAATATTATCTAATTTTTTAAAAATTGCACGTATCCCTCCTGCACCCAAACACTCATACAAGATGATGCTTCAGCCCCCCATATTTGTCTCTTATGATGGGGTTCTAAGGCTTTAACAATGTGATGCCACTTTGTTATGGACTGTCACACCAACCCCCATAGAATAAATTAATGTCTGTTATTGTAACATAGGAAATTGTTAAAAGTTTAAGTGGTATAAATGCTTTTGATCTGCAACACATTGTAGAAGTGGACAACGTAGGGCTTTGAACACTTTTAAGTAATATGTGTATAGTTGCATACATTAGAGTGTGACTGAGTTTGGACTGACTGAGGAGGATTGTAAGAAAATGTTGATTTTAATAGTTTGCGTAGTTCTTAATATTAGTTTTACACAGTTGTGGTGTTCTTAATTCATTAATAGTCTTTCATGTAAACAGAATCAATATCTCATATAATGAGCTGCATGATGCTAACCTTGCAGTGAATCAAACCGATTGTGCGTATGTGTGAAACATGACAGGTGAAGCTCACTCATTTTGGTGTTGGTGTCTCATCCCTCTCTACTCCTCCCACTTCTTCATATCTCCTTTGCAGACATCCAAAGAGGACCTCCTGCAGGCAGACTTTGAGGGGGCCCTCAAGTTTTTCAGAGTGCAACTCCCTAAGCGCTACAGAGCAGCAGAGAACGCCCGGCGGCTTATGGAGCAGGCCTGCAACATAAAGGTATGAGAGAACACCAGAAAACTAAAACACGAGTCAAGAGCATGCTTTTTGTCTCTCCTCTAAAACCGTACTTTTATTTAAGTGTCTAAAAAATTACAAAGGTAAGTAGAAATCTTCAGGTAGTCTAATAAAACCTGTCCCAGCTTTAATGACTGTTTACATGCTTTTATTTACACTATGTGCATTTGAAGCCTTTGAGTTTCAATGATTCAACAGTTTTTAACTGAAGTGGTTAAAAGAAAATGGAAAAAAGTCTAATATTTTAATTCATTCCTGACCGTACAGTACAGTAAACGACATGCTTCTCTACCGTCTTTCTTGTACATTAGAGTTTAACTGTTATTTAGCTAAGTAGGGAAATAGCAGGTAAACTATGGCTACAGTGGATTGTAGTCCTAGTTTGAGTATCTGTTGACATTAAAATTCTTCTTGCTGCTCACATAATTATCCTACTGCTGACCTGAAAGGAGGCTGCTGGTATTTAGGGAATTTGTTGAAGTCATCAGAGACCATAGCGGTACAGCGTGTTCTCGATATGTATGTATGTGTGTCAGCAGTGTGTGGAGTGATAGGATAGATGAAGGACAAAGTTAACCAAAAAGAATCTTAATAATGCTTTCTCATGCTATTTCTGGGCTTCTTGCACATATTCTGTGTTCATATATCACTGTATGAACATACTGTAAGTATTTATCTTGTTCTTTTTATGTTTTTTAATAAGAAAAACAATTGATTAGTTTTTTAAAGACTTGTTGAGCTTCAGTTTAGACAACACAGGAAAGTACAATCCCTTAGCAAAAGTAATGAGCTCTGAGTATTTTTACCACCTAATGTGTGACTCTTTCTGTGTTTTAAGTACATACAGGATGTCCACTGTGTGATTCACCCCTTATCTGTTGCGTTACTTGTGAAATCTAGCAGCAGTACTCTGTTTGCAAAAGTAAAAACACGCTCACGTATGCATGAATATGCAGAATAGTTTGCCTTTTTAAACTTTACTTAAAGGCACAGACGGCTTTCTTTTCTAGCAATTGTTTTTGTTTTGTTCAAAAGTAAATGCAAAGTCATACAATTGATGCAATTTCTACAGCTGATTTAACTATTGCTATACTCTTCTGATCTGTTGAGTTATATATACATGTAATGTTTGTATATCTGGAGCGTGTAACAAAAGTAATTTCCTTCTTGGATTATTAAAGTATGTCTGATTCTGATATATTTACCTTGTTTCAGGCAAGCTTTCTTGAACAAAAATAGCTGCTTTGCAAAATGCTCTTGCAAAGCATTGTGGGATTAAATATGCTCATCTAGTGACCATGGATGATCACTACTTTTCAAGGTGTATTGTGGGATATTTTTAGTCCACTACTTTTTCATCCACTAGACGTCCAGACACTCATAAAAAATGGCATAACCCCTAAAGTATAAAGTACTCTATATAGGGGTACGGCTGATGTTCAGACACAGCCTTAGAGCTAAAACAGAATAAGGCTTTAATCTGTTCATTGTTCCTGATAACTGTCTAGTAAGAAATGAGTAACCAAATGCTACTCTCAGTTTAATAGATAAAAAAATACAAGTCATAAACACGTCTGTTGGTTTAAAAAAAGCTTCCCCATTGAATCCATTTCCTTCATCTGTTATATTTTTAGACCACTTTCAGGCTTTAAAATAGAATCCTCCCTGTGGATGAGCATGAAGTGAAACATCATTTTATCTTCATCATGAAGAGATGAAGATAAAAAGATGGCTGTCATGCATTTCATGTTCTACTCCTCACTCTTTTCTCACAACTGTCTTATCCATTGAACTTCAGAACCCCTGTAGGTCAAAACACGTCACATCAGCTCTCAGTATGTCATACATTTCTCAAAAAGGTTAATAAAATCCTTTCTATGAAAAATTCCCGTGCATAATAGTTTAAATGTCAGTCAGCACATACACGATTTTTTTCATGTTTAAACAAAATCATTATTTTAGCAAGCAGAGAAAGATTCTGTTATCCTTTATTTGCTTCCTTCGTTTTATAATTCCCTCCTTCCTTCCTTCTTTCCAGTTCCCAGTATGTCAATCCTTTCTTTGCTTCTTCCTTCCTTCATTCTTATGATAGGTCCTTCTATTATCTGTCATTCCTTCCTTGTGTATTTGGTTGCAGCTTGCGTTCTTTCCTAACTTTCTTCTCCCTTATGTCATTTCTGCTTTCCTTTCTTATTTTCTTGCCAAACCTTGGGGTCCTGCAGTACCTTCCTCGACTCCGTCCTCCTTTCTTTCCTTCCTTGTGACCTGTTTCACTTCCTTCCTTCCTTGTCCCTACCTTCTTCCATTCCTTTTCTTCCCCTCCATCTTCTTCATTTCTGTTTCATCATTATGTCATCGACATTGTAGAGGAACCATGGCATCCAAATAAATATGGCATAATAATGCTGCCTTGTCTTTCTTTGCTTTCCAAGGTAAATATTTTTATTGTCCTATTTAATTTAGTCCTGTTTAATTATATAGTGATTCACAAGGTAAATAAATCATGACATTTAATCTCATAAAACATTAAATTCTACATTAAGGGAAGTACCATGCACAGTTCTTTAATCTCCCGGGGGAATGTGATTCTTGTGGATCATCCTTTTTAAATGCACCTCAGCTTGTACAAGATGGTGTGCCTTTTGTACAAGTTAGGATTTTCTGCACCCTCCCCTTCTTTCACATATTTTCATCTGTCAGCATTTAAATCGGATCCGCTGAACTCTATAAGCTGCTTAAAACAGCGAAAGAATTTCTCAGCACTTCGGCTTGATGAACACAACAGGGAGAGAAGTGGATTAAGCTTTCTGTGGATTTAAGGGGGTATTTGAATTTTTCAGCCTTTTTGAAAAAATGCCATACAGCCTCAACAGGAGTGATGACTTTAAAAAGAAGAAGAAAAATGTATTTATTTATTTATCAGTATTTATTAGCTGATTAGGGGTTGACTGATTAATCAGATTGAGGCCAAATTCCTCCAGTCTAGGAGCTAAACTTCAAACTGAGGTGAAATAAAAGAAAGCGGTATGTGGCCGATTTTTATTTATTTATTTTTTTTACCAATATTGCGATTGAGATTTAATTGCAATTTTCCTTTGCACTAAGCACACGCATGTTGATGTTTTACAAAAGGGTTTCAGTTTTTTCATGACCTTCAAAGCCTGCTTACCCAGAATCCAGTATTGTAGGAGTTTAATGTAACATTTGCATTAAAAAGTTCTTACTTCTACTATAAAGCATAGTTCTAGGTGCTAGCTGCAACTCTCCATTCCCTTCTGTGTGACAGCACGCCCACTTTAATTATATTTTGGAGATGGAAGAAGGAATCTTTGGAGAGAGCTATAGATCAGAGTGATGCTAAAGGGGCCTTTAAACTAAAAAAAGACAAATAGCCCATTGAAAAAAAATATTTATAGAAATGGTGGAAACATGCAAGACACTGATTACCACTTATACTGTAAGGAAGATTTGGTTGCTATAATTCCAACAAAGGTTTGTTTTCCTTGTGATTTTTAAAGGATGTAAGTAAAAAGTCTTTGAATGTTGCCATTTTCAAATATATACTTTTTGAACAGAATAAAATGGACTGTATTGCTGATGGAAAATGGTTTTAAATTTAAATATGCAAGCTGTATGAATGATATTTTGGCCTGATTGAATATGACTATGGAAGACGGTTATCACTTGCTTTTATTATCCTTAAGGGTATAGAGGACGATCTTTTATTTCCGGGTGGATCATCTAAATAAGTGGTCCTCCTTATTGTCCATCATTCTGGTGATATGTTTACGTAAGGTTGTCCTACATGCTCGACCTGTTAGCTATATTTTTCTGCGCATGCCTACTTTCAGGAGTATATCTGTAGGGAGCTTCGGTTTCATACAGTCATTGAAGCTCGCCTTTCTCACCGCGGTTCTTTGAAAATGGCCGAAGGTCGTAAAAGAAAAAGTGTCTAAAAGAGGCAGATATATCCCAGAATGCTTTGCGCACAGAGGTCTCCTTACAAAGCATTATGGGATTCGCTGTCACTGCTGGCCACTGTCGAGTAGCGGCAGTGGCGACTAATAACAAAGATGGCGCAGGCACTGCGCAGTAGAAGCGGAGTTTTGTGACCAACAAAGGAAAAAACAGTGATCATCTGACCAAACGGTAAATTAACTGAGTTCGCTATAAAGTCCACTATATAGTCCCTGCTCTATATAGTGATTGAGGCATTTAGGGGTTAGGGCGGATGCTCAGACACAGTAAGTTTGTATGAGCTATGAGAAAAGCAACCTTTAAACAGAGCGTGCACGAGGACTCAATCATGCTCTCGCACACACGTTTTTTTTAACTGGAGAGGGCGGATCCTTTAAAAAAAATGCTAAAATTCTCCACAATACCTTTAAGTATTCAATTTATTCATTATGTTTTAGATTCTCTTCTCATTGTTTCTTTCTTTATTGGTCAGTTTTTTAATTCACTCCTGCCTTCAATTTCCAAAATATATATTCTACTCATCATTGGGTTATTGTTTATCGTTCCCAGGATTTGGTTTTTCTGTCCATCTCTCTTCATCTCCTCTTTGCTAATTAGTCTTCCCTCTTCAGTCTCACGGCTCCAAGCTTTTGGCAGCTGCTCTATCTCATCCTCTGATTAACATAATAGCAATAAATGTTTTTGTTGTACACTTTCCTCGGTTTATAAGCGGTTGTACTTCATTGATCTTCCTGTTACACTCCCTGTTGTGCCAGTGACTGACTGTGCTCCTGGTCATGTTTCCTTAGGTCTTAAATTCTTATTTTTAATTTGTCAACATTTTATTATGCTCTTCTGAAGCTCCAGTTTAACCCTGGCTCCCACTCCACACTCACTAAGCATGACAGATTAATTACACAATTCATTTAATGTTGCTGACTGGCTCTTTTTTGCCCTTTTATTTAAACAGATGCTTATCAACAGCATAATTGCTCCAACACTTTTGAAGATCTTTGTAGACCATGCGATTTTTTTAAAAGGTGGAACAGAAAAATGTCAAAACCCAAATAGAAAAGCAGAACCTGTGTGGAGATTAACCATATAACCTTAAAATAACAGAAAGGTGTTTGCTGAGGCTGGTTGGATATCAGTTTTGATGTGTTTTAAGTCTAAATGAGAATAGTCCAGCTGCCCAACCACATGATGTTGTCTTTTATTTTTCTTTTGAGAGATTTCAGTCTGTTTTTACATTTAGTTGTAAAGGTTGGGAATCATATTAAGAGTTAAACAACACTCTAAAATGATCTGATGATGATGGTTTTGAAGGCTTTTTAGACCTTTTGTATATTTTTAATAGCAGATTGAGGGGCTGGTTTCAGAAATCTTGAAATACAATATTTTTAGCTTTCCTTTTTTCCTCAGGGATTATGCAAAAGCTCTGACGCCGTTGAATTTGCTCTCATCTCTTACTGTGGGAATGCAACTGAAGTCACTGTGGTTGATGTGACTACTTCCTTCCTATCATTCGCAACCTCATACACACTTGCACAGAGTGTAACCGTGTAAACAGGCCGTTATCTTTATTTTTACTAGCAGCAGGAAACAGAAAAAAAGCTGCAGCCCCATAAGAGTGTTTGAATGAGGGAGGAGTGCAACCAACAGAGAGTGAGCAGAAAGAGGGAAGTGCTCGGTGGAGAGGAAGAAATGGCAAACTCATCCTCCTTTGTCACACACTTCTAGTCTTACAGAGAAGGAGAGGGAGAAACAAACAGGTGTGTTGTGCTGCCCTCTCCCTTGCCTCAGCTCTCCTCCTCCTCGATGGGCGTGGCCTCCCTCTCTGGGACTCCTGAAGGCAGCCAGTCAGTCGCCTTCTGCACTTTCATAGAGAAACAAAACCGCTCAGCTGCTCAGCTTTACTTCCCCACTTCGTTCCCTCCTTCTTCTTCATCCACCCCTCCTCCTCGCTGTTCGGAGCAAACAGGAACCAAGATGATGCAGGAGGTGTCCATCATGGTGGCTTACGACGCTCATGTGGTGGATCGTCCGAGCGAGGAGGACACCTTGGCTTGTTTGGTTGCTCATTCTAAACCATTGCGATCTCTCAGACCTGTGGTAGGTCTGTTTTGTTTTTTCCTGCATACCGACTTGTCTGATTTACTTCTGACGTCTTTCAAAGCTGCCTCTTTCTTTTTCATCTGTATCTTTACTTATTCAGAAAACTGATATAGAGTTGGTTCTAAAAATAAATAGAAAATGAATTTATTGTGAAAGTCGTTTTTTTTTTTCCACGCGGTAGATGATGCATACCCTTGAATGAATGTGTGGGTGTTTTCAGAGTTACCTCTGGAACTGTTTCTGACGTTTTGGGTAAATTGAGTAATTGTGTGCATGGGTTTGAGCTTCCCTCACATGGGTAATTTAATTCTACGGCCTAGTTTTCTTCAAATGTCCAGGTGGCATCGTCCTCATTTTAATATTCAAACTTTGGGGCTTCTCTGTCACATAGGAGCTTTCCCCGACAGCGTAGTTCAAATCTGTTTTGCTTAGTCTAGAACCTCATTTGCAATTTGAACCAGGAGTTTTGGGACCAAAGTTCCATTTTATCTTCAGGGATTCAGGTCAGGGAGCTAAAAGTGGGCCTGGTAGCATTTCCTGTGGTATCATCTTTTAATTGCATGTCCTCTATCAGCACTGATCTCCTGTCCTTACAGAAGCCTCTCATTATCACACTAAATGTTCTGGAAATTCAAGGATGCATTTTTTTCCATCTGAAACTAGACATGTGTTTGTGTGGAAAGATGTCATGTGAGACGCTGAAGAAATTAAAGCAAACTGACAAAGACACAAGCTGGGAAAGCAAAAATTAAGGATTATGTTTTTCGCTGTACTTACATGCTATTCTATAGGTGTGTTATTTTGGGACTTATTGAAAAAAATGTGTTGCGGACAAAAATGCTGGGATGAAAATGAAATAAAATAACCTCCATATTTTATGGAGTCCTGTATGCTAGAAATTTGCGTAATGCATTATTTAGAGGGAGGATCTTAGCAGCGTTTGAGTGTATTTCTGAGTAAATATGAATTAAAAAATTACAGGAAGGGCCATAGAGCTATACAGTGGTAAAATCTGATTCCTTTTCTATGGATTAAAGCGTGTTTTTTTGGTTTTATGGTCTAAAACATTCAAAGTCTAGTTCTTTACGAAGAACCTCAAATTAACAGAAATCTTAGATTTATAAGATAACAGGGGCATGTTAATTTATAATTCATATTGTAATATTTACTTTCACCTGACATAAATTGTCTCTCTTTATCAGAGGTTTTAACTCCTTACTGCAGAGAACCAAAGACCAGTTTAGATTGACTATTTTGCTGAGTATTCATTATAGCGTAGTATAAAACATCATGTATCTTTTTTTTTTTTACAAATTTGTCATGTTTATGTGTAAGCTTCTGTTTCATGATTGCTGTATTAATTTGTGTGTCTGAATTTGAGAAATGCATGTAGCAGATGAGCAAAAAAAGCGAGTGCAAGGCAGCCGAGAATAGAGCTGGAATCAGAAAGATGAATCTGAGAATGCTGAACTCAGACATGAATTAATTACACAATATCCACCCTACACTAAGGTAGTGGAGGTAAAGTTTCATGATTAAATTTATTAAATGAAGATTTTTCCTCTAATTTAGCCAGCTTGGAGGAAGGGACCAGGAGAAATGTTCCTAAGTGTATTAGCATGGAAACCTAACAAACTGGCCTTACTCAATATTTAAAAGCTACCTGTGGGAATCCCAGCTTGCCTAAATTAATCCCTGTGATAAATTACCATTTGAGATGAAAAGCTTCAGATTAAAGAGCCACGCAGTATATATGTGTAGTTATATTTGCTTAATGAGTTATTTACTTGTTAGAGGTTAACTTCATTACAGATGGTAAATGGTAAATGGCATGTACTTATATAGCGCCTTTATTCTAGTTAGGAGACTTGACCAAAGCGCTTTACACTACATTCATTCACCCATTCACGCACACACTCACACACTGATAGTGGTGAGCTACATTGTAGCCACAGCTGCCCTGGGGCTCACTGACAGAAGCAAGGCTGCCGTACACTGGCGCCACCGGGCCCTCTGACCACCATCAGCAGACAGTGCAGGTAAAGTGTCTTGCCCAAGGACACAACGACACTGAAAGTCGGAGTCAGGGCTTGAACCGTCAACCCTTCGATTTCAGGGCAAACTCCTACATCCAACGCCACTGTCGCCCCCAGCTGCATGTAATGATGCATAAACATGGTGGCCAAAACATCCAGCGGAAGGTGTCTCTCATGCCAGTCAAATGTCAGCAGTAGTTTATTGTATCATGTTGTTGAGCTCTAAAAGTAGCCCTAGGCTAATGTAGCCGCTACAGATGCAGCAGAATTATTTGTTTAGAGCGACTATTAATTTAACACAGTGTACTAACATTAAAATATGGCAGGATAAAAGAAGACATAAAATCTATAGATAAAAGGATTTTATACCTGATTAACTTTATGATAACATTTGTGCTCAAGGTTTGGAACCTTTATTTTGAAACATTCATTTTGATCATTTGGTCGTCAATGGAGGTAAAGCCAAAGTTTTCAGCTACTTAAATGAGCCAGAAGGAGGTTGGGCCTGTTTTATTTAGCTTTGTCATGTTGTGCTTCTGAAAGGAAACTGGGTGCTGATTAAGAAACCATAGCATCCATACATCATCAAAGAGATCCATTAGTAATATTTCTTGTGAAATGCAAACTTCATAGTTTAAATAAAAAAAATGTATTTTATTAATTATATTATTTAAAGCAAAACTATAATAACTCATTATGTAACAACCTAAAACAGCTGTACTCCAATAAGATCATGGCAGGAATTATTTTAAGGTCACGTTAAAATACTAAACAATGGCAATGAAGTAAAAAAAAGGAAAAAAGTTATTTGTTTCTCCACAGTGAAATATGGTTGAGTATAAAATTATCTTTGGAAGAACATTTATCAGTGTCTAAGTCTGTACATCTCTAAAAGGTTTGCAAACTTCAGCAGGGAGACAGAAGAGATCATGAGGGCAAAACACAATAAGTGAAACTGGTCATGGAGGTTATGTGTGTGTGTTAATGTTGGTGTTCAAAACATTTCTCTAATCAGACCTTTTGTTCTTTTGCAGTGGCAGTACCTTCAGGGAAACTTTTTGTTCAATTCATTTCAGTAATAGAGAAGAACTGATAAGTATTCGGCCAGCAGAGACTGAATTGCTCTTTCTCTTCAGAAAGGATCTTGGTTCTGGTATCTAAGGAGAATTTGTGTGACTGATTAATCAGTTTTGGTGATAACATACGGTACACCACTGGTTTTGATTCGGGTCATTAAACTATTTGGTGAAATAACAGGCCTGTGAGAGCAAACTTATTGACTGTTCTAGTTTAGCCTCGTTAATAAGTAAAAGGTCACTGCTTCTTCCTTCAGCTTTATATCAATAAAGATAGTTTGCATTTCCGTTTAAAAACTGCAAAGCTTTCAATCTATTTCCAAACAGTTAACATCCTCAGCCTTCAACAACTAAAAAAGGGCACAAAAAGTATTAAGAAAATGGTCTACAAGTTTAAAATCTCAATAAGTTTTAACTATTTATGCTAATCTCAGATAATAACAATGTAGAAGAATGGGGAAAACAATTTTAATTGGGGAAAACGGTTAAAGTAAATTAGTACAAAACAAATGTAAATATGCTGTTTTGGAGCTCCAATAGATATTGCAGAAAAATAAAATATCTAGAGTTTTTTTCACTGGAAAAAAATACTTTGCTTTTATTTCGAAATCTCAGCTATAACAACTAGATTTAGCCTTGCAAATGTTCCATTGTAATCCTGCTAAGATTATGCTAAGAGATGCTAAAGTATAACAGTGCTGTTACTGTTTCCAGCCTATGATTAAGTCAGACAAATTTCATAATTATCTAAATATTTATGTGCTTTGCAGCGGAAACATACAAATATTTTAACTGTCTGCTTATTTACAATAAGCCAGAGGGGAAACAGCATTTATTTATCACTTAAGACGCTGATTTAGAATAATATTTTCTCTCCATTTATTGGTAGCTTGTTGAGATCACGCTCAGAACATGGTGCTAATTTTCAGTTCCCCAGTTTTTGTAAAGCTTTGATCCATTGATACTAAATGTATCTCTTTCAAGTTCATTAACAACACAGTGAGAAGATAAAAATACACAACGTATCTGGTGTTTTATTTTAGATTTTAGCATGTTAAGAATGTGTATCATTAGAAACTGTTAATAGAGGATTGCATTTTACTGAGGACTTTTAAGACTGAGTGCACTGGATATAGTGTTTTTTTTTATTATGTTTTTCTTAATTTGTTTGACATTTTAATTTTGAATCCAATTGTAATTGTGGAATATTTGCCTCCGTTTTGCTTCACTCTGTGTACTCCGACGTCGAGGTGCTAACGTCTCTGTTAAGCACTTAAAAAAAACTCTGAAAATGGAATACGAAAGGTGGATTCTTGATTCTCGACGTCGGAGTACACAGAGTGAAGCGAAAAGACTGCAACTGTGTAAACAGGCCCCATTTCCGTTTCCGGTGGCAGGGGAATATTGACTATTCCAACAGAACTCAATGGGATTTACAAAATGCTAAATAAAACACTACAGGAACGTTTTTTCTTTACGAAACTTTTTTTGGAACGTCAATGAACAGCGCTGACGACCCGGTGAGTGGCATATTTAAAAAAAAGAACGTTTAAGGTTGTTTTAAGGACATTATCGGACATGCACTAGGGAAGCCATTCTGAAGCAGCCAGGGGTGGATTCTAAATGAGCCAAAAAGCAGAGACAGGACCAATTGTCAAAATTTTGGTGTCGATCATTCGATTTCATCCTGGACACTACAGAAAATGGGCTTAAAGTGTTAAAAAGTGAACTTCTCCTTTAAGCTCAGTGGTGCTTTCCCAGTTAGATAAAGGTTGAATGACTAAATTAACTTATCAAAGACATGCCTTGTTCTGGAGGCTAAGTTGTTAATAAATAGCTTTTTGGGTCAAGCTGATGTTGGTCAATGGTTGAATCTGTAAAAGTGTATCAGTTATTTGTTTAAGTATTTCATTGTTAGAAACATGGACTTAAAGTTGATAAAGGACCATAAATTTGTTTGATTAAAGGCAGTGGTTTATCTTACTTTTAAAATGTTTGTGCATGCTTTTTTTTTTTAAGCAAACAACTTTGATTGACTTTACTGGTGAACATATAAACAGCACATAAACAACACAATTTCAGTTTGTGAGAGGCTGATATGCATGAACAAATACACACAAACAGATCCCAATGAGAGGTCATGTGACGGGGTTTGATAATGCAGTCCCAAACCTCCACAGTGGCAACACGGTTTCCTCCCATGGGGTAACTTTCCTTCTACCTGTAATGAAATATGAGTCACACTTGGAGCAGAACCTTATTTCAATGCATGATCTACACTGAATACATTTTGACACCAGTAAGTCAAGATTTTAAAAGAGACAGAACATTAATAATGTATTTCTTTGTTTGGATTTTATTTTAGTATTCTTAATTTGAGGATTTTTTTTTGTCTTGGTAAACACTGTGCAAATGATCGTAAGGACTGGTTTCTCTCTCTAGAGTAGTTTTACACTGCAAAAACGATCTAGAAATAAGTAAAAATGTGTTTAATGAAGTGTATGTACCCTAATTTGAGTATGCAAATAAGATGATTTGCCAATGGAATGAGTATTTTTACTCTTAAAATAAGATAATTAGATAATATGCACTTGAAATAAGACTTATTTTAGGTGTAAATCATCATGTTCCATTGGCAAAGTGTCTCAATTACATCCTAAATTCAAAAAGAAATGCACTTCTTTTAAGAAAAAATTACTTATTTTAGATTTGAGATTTTTGCAGCGTACACCAGAATACAACCAATTTTGAAAAACAAAAACATTTGTTTTAGAATTTAAATAATGTAGTGTTTGTTCTTGTTTTAAATGCTAATGTATCAGATGGTTTTATTTATGGTTGAGAGAGAACTTTAAATAGCCATCAAAAATCCTTTTTCTAACAGCAGCCTTATAATTGTCAAAGTAAAGTCAGAGGATTTGCTGTTATGTTTCTGGCTGAGGATGCTGAGATGAACTGAGGGTCGAAGCTATCTGCTGATCAACCCGTAGTGGAGAATTGGAACCGTGATGAACGGAGAAAGAATAGACTTTGCAGCTAATGAAGGTCTGCTGGGAACGTCTGGCTGATCCCTCTGTTTAAAATGATTGAACTCCCACCTTCTGAAGAGTGTTTTTCAGATTCAGGGGGAGGCTGGTGGCATAGAGTCTGCCTGGATAATCACTGCCTCTATTATGTCTGACCTTGGCTGTAACCATAAGGTCTGCACTGCCTATTGCAATGGCGACCTCTGAACCTGGTGGTGGACACCAGTAATAAGCGATACCATTAAGCTGCAGATAGATGGAGTCATATTGAGCATTCCATAGGAGGAAGCAGTGTAGTTTTAGAGCCCAGGACCAGCTCTGCATCATTTGCAGGGGGCTCTAGGAAGTTTGAATACCAATAAACAGATGTTTAATCTTATCTTTCAGACTGCTGACATGTTATGCTTTTTCAGGTTCCAACCAAAAAGCTGAAAAAGTTTGAGAAGGAGTATCAGTCACTGAGAGAGAGCCAGCTCCAGCAAGAAGACCCCATCGATCGATACCAGGTATGACAAACACTCCACTTGTTCTGTTTACCACATTGTTTTTTAATGTACAATAAGAATGTATGAACGTTTGGTGGGTAAATAATTATGAATTATGACAGAGAAGGTGTTTATGTCTCATTTAAGGCTGCTAAATTTAGCTGTTTTTTTATATTTGATAACTGAACTTTCTAAAATTAGAAGCAGAGCAATGCAATGCTATACTGGATGTGAAGCATTTTTTCCAGATCCAGTGTGCCTCATCAAACAGCACTATATTTGTGATTAATGATGCTTACATTTATAAAAACAGGTTTTAGATTATTTTGCCTTGAGTCAAATATGTTTAGCAGCAACCTTTGTGTTCATGATGACATGGATGTGGGGTTTGAGTCATATCTGAATTAACTTCTCAATAAGGTAGTAGTAATAATTGACCTGGGTTCCTACATGTTGTCTCAAATGATCAAAGTGATTTCAGTATTTTCTCCAGTATTTTAAACAGCCTGTACCTTTGTATCCAGAATCAGGAGATTGAAAACATGTCGGGAATTTTTGTGTACTTATAAGGATTTCTTACTCATTTTCTGAGTCTGTCTTCTCAAACCCCCAGTCAGCCTCAGCAGATTGCCGCTCATACTGATCCTCGCTCTGCTTCAGGTTTCTTTCTGTTAAAAGGGAGTTTTCCTCTCCACTATCGCTATACAGCAGTATATAAAGAAGAACAAAGCAGGATAGCCAGCTCTCCAAGGAGGCTATGAATTAAATGTAAACTAAATTGCATTTCAGTTACATGTCGTTGTCAGCTCATACGCTCCTTTTGCTTTCCAATTAATAGTTGATTAATTATTGATTAAATTAATAATGGGTAGTTGCAGCCCAAGATTAAATAAAGGAAAATATATTTTTTAGCTAAACTTCTTACCTGTAAGAAATCATTGTCTTTACAGTTTGAATGACTGAGGCTCTGACACATGTTCTAAACATATTTTACTGTAACAGGTTATCAATTAAGAGACACCACATAAAGGTAATTTAAACAGTATAGACCATCATTCAGATTTGATTCCGGCCATTTTCTCCCAGAGTGATATGCTGCAGGCTAAATGCCCAATTGTGGAGCAGAGGAAGGAAGGAAGACTCTTATTTATAGATAAGATGTTAGGCTTGGCTTAGCTGCCTGACCCACAGTGGAAACATTTTTACTCCAAAGAGAAAGCAGAGAAAAAACAAGAACGCTCCTGTTTTATTGGCAAAGGTAGAGACTTTACCTTTTAAACCTTTTTTTGTTTTGTTTCAAGTTCTTAACTTGGTGGTATAGTTGCACAGATGATAAATTTGATCTTCTTCGTTGATTAGCTTCCTGAATGCCAAGTCTTTTTACAGATTAGGTGCCACATTCCTCCTTTCTCATGCATGCGTTTCATATTCAAAACAGCAAAAAATAGAACCATAAACAAAAAAATAGAACCATGAATAGATGCAAAGAGACTACTGAGAGAGAAAGTTTTGCTGAGAGGTGTGTGACAGGAAAGTGAGGCTATGAGAATCATGTGTTGAAGTTTAGTCAGCGCTTCCAGTCGGTCCATGTGTGGACGCTGTCGCTGTGGACTGGCGCTCGGTAAGCTTCCTCTGCTCTAAAGACTTTCTAATGAAGTAAGCTTACATTTTCTTGTTTGTTTTCTGGCTTTTGTTCTTCTGTTTTATTACATATATGCTAAAAAACAAGGTTTTATAAAGACATTAATATGATGATTTTATCTGTAACAAACATTACAAATTTTAGTGTTGGTTGATAATCTCCTTTAAGAAAACAATATGCGGGTCTACGAGGATAAGAGCTGAGTAAACAATTTAGATTTGATCCCTACTGTCTGTCAGTCATGCATGTGTTTAAATCTATGAAAGTTTTGGTATTAGTCAAGGTTTAGAAAATGTAATTACTTAAAAAGTGACAGAAAAATCAGGGTCAAATGACCAGCCCCTGAAAACAGTTTTATGCCCATCATGTGAGAGTGTTTACCGCTGGAGTGGCAGTCATGGGACTTCACACAATGACCATAAAGGGGACAAGGATATACTGTGGGTACTTAGTGAAAGCAGCAGTGGAGGCTTGTGTTGGATAATTGTGGTTGCATACATGAAGAAGAGTTTAATGTCACATAAAAAAGGCAACTATGTCGAAGGGAAGAGGTGCTCTGATCAGATGAAAGGAAATCGTAACTTCTGTTGAAAATATAGATCGCATGTTACTCTGAATACCACATTAAATATGGTGGAAAGTTGCTAATTGCTAATATCTATAAGTAAATACTTAATTCGTTTGTTTTATGCTTTCAAGAGCAATTTCCTCCTAGTTATACAGTAATACAGTACAGGCCGATTTAGTTTAGACACATTTGCAGTTTGTCACAAATCATAAAGAGAACACAGTACAGGTTGAATCAAAATGCTGTGTAAGTGAACCGTTATCCCTTCACATCACTCGGATTATACCATCTCTGTGGTGAAACATGGCAGTGGCAGCATCAGCCTTTGGAGATCAAGTTGTTCCGCAGAAACAATTAAGTTGTATGCAGCTTAATATAAGCAATCTGGTAGAGACAGTAAAATAAACAAACCTTGACCCATAAAGATTTGCACCAGGTGTCTGACATTTTAAGGTAACCTTGTGTAGTGTGTGTGCTGCTGTATACTGACTCAGACCCTTTTTCAAGAGTCTGACTCTAAAGTTAGAGTTTACACCTGTAACTTGCTTTCCATTTAATGTCTGTATCAGATCCTTCTAACATGCCTCTGCTATGTGGCAACAGTTCCTAACAGGACTTTGGGGATGGTTAAGTTTTACATGTTTGAGTTCTCTGCATGTTGTTTTATTTTACAGCAGATGTCAGGCTTTTATCAGATTTCTATTCATAGACAGATGGATCCTAAATGTTTGTGTTTTGTGTCTTTAGAGGGAGAACCGCCGACTACAAGAAGCCAGCATGAGGTTGGAGCAGGAGAATGACGATCTGGCACATGAGCTGGTCACCAGTAAGATCGCCCTCCGGAATGATCTGGATCAGGTAGAATCCTCAATATGTTTACATTAAGTTTAATTAACATTTGTCCATATAAACATTACCTGTTATACGTTAATCAGTATTATAAAAAACAAATCAGTTTGTTTAATGACAGAATAAAGTGAATATAAAAGGATATATGAAAGACAGTATACATTATATGCCTTTTAAATCAATTCAGAACAGCTCAGAGGTTTAGCTGTAGATGTATCTCAAGGCATCAACCTGCTTAGTTACCCAACATTGTGAAAAATATAAATAAATAAATATTAGAATAACGGTAAGAACTTAGTGAACCGCCATAAATCTGATATTTTTATTTGGTAAAAGTTCCAGTTGCCAGAAGGGGGCATCCAAACAATTAAACAGATTGATCATGATTAATCGATTATTGAAATAATTGTTAACTAATGTAGTTATTGATTAATCGTTAACTGGAGTATAGAGAATCTAAAACGTGCCTTTAGCTGACAGAGCGACCCAGTTAGGGCAGTAATTAGATGAAAATTGTAAAAACAAATGTAATGCATTTAATTTTAAAAAAATGTTTTCTTCTGTCAATATGCTCTTTCCAGAACTCCTCGAATTAAAAAGTTTTATTTTCATCTGGTTAAATTTCATAAAAAATCTTCTTTAAGGAGCCTCTGATCATTTATCAGTTAATCGAAAAAATAATAGACAGGTTAATCAATTTGAAAAATTATCGTTTGCTGCAGTTCTAATCACAACACATCGGTGAGGAAGCACGAACCAAAATCTATGCAAACTATTAGAATAAGCTTGAGAAAGGAGACCAATCATCTTCGGATGTAAATACATAAATCTAGGGAAAGTTTTTCAAACTGAACTATCGATTTGTATTTGCTAAACATCTTTTTTTATCCATCCTAAATTATCTAAACAGACAAGTTTCAGTTCTGTGTTTTTATTCTGTGTATAGTGATTTTATTTTTTGTGTTAAAAACTTTTACGGATTTCATGGTTAATTTAGTTGAACGTTTTAGAGATTAATCGATAAAAAGGTAACCGATTATAATCTGCTGATGGCGCCCTTATTGATTGGTTTTCTAAAAATAGAACGAAGGAGGCCGATCAGATGGCAGTAGATTAGATAAGTCCACTTAGTTGACAGAGCGCTGGAGGTGTAGGACAGAAAATGGCAGCTGTCTGGTGTCGGCGCTGGGAGGTAGGACCACGAAACAGTCCTTCTAGGGCTACTTTTTTTTTTTTTAAGTAATCTAAAACCTCTACAGAGCACTGCACACCTCATTATTTGTCAACATAATTTTCTTTACCGTCCTTTTTGATCCAAAAAAGATTGTCTCGGCTGCCTCCTTCACTAAAAGAGGGGTCAATTCATGATACTTTCTCATCTCTCAGTTTTTATATTCAATACAGTGCCAATGTACATGAGACAACAGTATTGAAGAATGTATGGATTCAATGCTGGGATTTGTGATCGGCAATATCTGGATCGGCATATACAGATTTCGGCGATCGGCTCCCAATTCAATTCGATTAAGTTTATTTCTATAGCGCCAATTCACAACACATGTCATCTCAAGTCACTTTACAGTTTACCAGATCATCCAGTCAAATTGATTCAAAGTTTTCTATCTAAGGAAAACCAGTTGATTGTATCGACTCATTGACTTGAAGGAAATCCCTCACACTAAGCATGCTTATAGCAACAGTGGAGAAGAAAAACTCTGTTTTAGCAGGAAGAAACCTCCAGCAGAACCAGGCTCAGTGTGAGCGGCCATCTACCGAGCCCAACTGGGGTTCAAGTAGAACCAATGTCCTGATCGGTGCATGTCATGTTGTAATCTATTAAAAGTCCTAAGTAAAATATGTCAGAAAAGTTACATGCTCAATTATTTTATTCAACCTGGCACTGATGAGGTAAACTCTTCTGTTGTTGTGATCCATCTTTAGGAGGTTAGTTTTCCCAAAGGTGTCATATTGCAGCCTAGATAGATAAAAGTGTGTGTTGTTTCTGGAACCTTCACACAGGCTGAAGACAAGGCTGATGTTTTGAACAAAGAGCTGCTGAGCACCAAACAGCGTCTGGTGGAGACGGAGGAGGAGAAGAGACGGCAGGAGGAGGAGACAGCCCAGGTAACATTAGTCCTCAGTTTACCATCCAGTACCTCAGTTAGCAGCAAACAAAGGCTGTGTTCTCATGCATTATCAGTGTAACGATGTAGAGGTGGCTGAATGGCTTCTCTGTTTGAATGTCCTTACTTCTTTTGGAGGAGAGTTTTCAGAAAGAAACAATTGTTCTTTAATGTCTTTATTCAGCTGCTGTCAATGTGCAGAGAAAACCGATTAGGTGAAGGATGATTACTGAAAGTCACATTGTCACACCAGAACCATTTTACTTTAAAAGTCCACATTTAATCAGCCAGAAAATTGAGATCCACATGTTTTCAAGCTGTTACCAGCCATTTAGATACCAGTTCGGCTCAAATTAGTCTCTCCTAAGTGATTGTTATAATTTGAATGTGTTTGTAATAAAAAAAAAAGTAAAATATGCTACAATTTGTAACTGATTTTGGAAATTATAATAATAAAGTAGTTAACTTTATGTCCTCCCTGATGTCCTACAGCGTCCTAATGTTTTTGGTGAGGTTACTCACTGAATAGATTTTCATTTTGATTTTATCAGATAATTATTCTCATAATAACTTTGCTAAGATGTGTATCAGTTAAATTCTCTCTGCTACATTTTCAGTTATATTAACTGTGAAGTTTGCCTTCTTCATTATTGGGTTGTTTTCTACTTCCAGCTTCACTACAGAGTAACTAGATATGATTCTTCATCTAAACGTGTTTTAAACTGTTTAGGAAGGTAAAGATTAATATTTGAATGTGTAGCTAAGTTACCTTTATATCCACTAGTGAATTCATTGATTTGACCCAAAAAGTAAGTCTGTGTAAACACATCAGTAAGAATGAAGCGGTCTGTTGTTTTGTGAGAACTGTAATCCTTTTGTTCAGTGCATTTCTTTTCAGTCCTCTGGTGTCTCTTATAGCTGAAGGAGGTGTTCAGGAGGGAACTGGAGAAGGCAGAGATGGAAATCAAGAAAACCACAGCCATCATAGCTGAGTACAAACAGGTGACAGCATATTCTTTACACATAAATCTGAGTTAAACAATATAAATACACAAGTTAAAAACAAAATTGCCTCATTTTTTGAATATATATTGTATGATATAAGTTATGTGTCTGAGGGAAAACTGTTAATTCAATATTTATAATAATCTGTTTATTATGAGACAAACTAAATTTACACATTTAAAAACAGCAAAACTAAAAGCCACCCTGGCTTTCCATAACTGCTGCCTGAAGTTGCTGTTTTTAGGCTTTTATCTGTGAAAAATGATTATGTATGAGCTCATCATGTTATGAGCAAAACCTTTCCTCAACAGCTAATGTTTCACAGACTGATTTTCTGGGATGTCATGTGGGGCCTGAAACATGCATCTGTCACTTTTGACAAAAAGGTTATGGTCTAAAATTTAAGAAAAAAAATGATTGGAAAGTGTGCCATCCTTAAAAAAACCCGGAACCTCTTGTTTAACGCAATAAGAACTAGCGACACAGATGGTGGAGAATAGAAACCACACTTTATCCTCATTCCTCTCAGACAATTGCATTACATATCAAACTCAATCATAGTTCATCTTTTTATTTTGTTTTATTTGTGTAATTTTCTCTATAGATTTAGCTTAATATAGCAGAAATAACTTTTATGGCAAAGCAGATGGGTAAATTCAGTGAATGATGTGAAATGTTTTTGTTTTTTTGTTATTTCTTTGTTAAATGATGTGTTCTGGAACGACAGTGGTTTGCTGTGATTCTCATATGTCGTAGGATGCAACCAGATGAACATAAGGCCTGTTTTTTTTCTAGATATTCCAAGTTTAGATTAGGAATAATGCCTTGTGTGTTGCAGTTTTCATCATCTCTTTTGTAACTAGGCTTCCACGCCTCATTTCAGATCTGCTCCCAGCTGAGCACCAGGCTGGAAAAACAGCAGGCGGCAACTAAAGAGGAGCTCGACATCGTCAGGGTGAGATTATCCACGGCTACCGGCAGCCAGCTGCAGATCAAAGCTATAAGGGAATTAAAATTTCAAATAAAAGCCACAATAAGTTTCGTCAGATGGTGAGGAGAGTTTTGTGCACCACCTCACCGACACAGAGCTTGGTTACAGAAATAATCCCACACAAGCTTTTAGTCTCCATCAAACAGGCAGTGGGTGGCTTTGTGGGTGTGGCAGCAGACTTTTTTAATTTGACTCTTAATACTGAAATGTTTTGCAACTATGCTAAAGAAATACTAGGATTAATAGACATTAACACTCGTTTTATATAAATATTTAAAAAATATTTTTGTTTCCAGTTGCTGTATAATACATGTATTTCTGTGCAAGTGCAGGATTGCAATGTACTACTAATAGTTGTTTTTTTTTTTCTACACCATGAATGCTAAGACTTTTTGCAGAACATCTACATCTTTTTGCATCAGCACTCAGCAGATATGCATTTGTGTTCTTGTGCAGAATAAAGTCATGAGCTGTGAGAACTGCAGGGATCTGTTCAGCACACTGGGCTCCCTGCAGGCTTCCTCCCCCGGCAGCGACAGGACATCCAGCGAGCCTCAAGACGAGGAGAAGGACGGGCTGAAGGAGCAGCTCCGACGGCTGGAGTTGGAGCTGGCTCAGACCAAACTGCAGCTGGTGGAGGCAAAGTGCCGAATCCAGGTGAGCAGAATGAAGAGGGAGCTAAACTTAGCAACCATAATAGTCAATATTAAACTGAGTTAGTCAATCTAAACCTTTTCTGCAGTTCATTCTCTTTATGTTTAGTAGTTCATTAAGGAAATATAAACATCAGAAGGTAAAACGACAAACCTTCTGGGGTTTGGTTGGTGGACATTACTGCTTTAACAATTAGAAATCCTTAAATTAGTTCACTCCCTAAACAATCCACTTTGTTAGCACAGTAAAATGAGAAAGCTGTTTAGAAAGTCAGCACTGAACCTGTTGGTCCATCTTTAGAGGTTATTCTATAACATGATCTTGGCCTTAATAGACTGGTTTTCAGAGGTTTACTCATCACAGTACCTAATATTGTATTTAATGAAAGTTTTTAGTATTCCTATTTCCAAGTGCGTTTTCATAGCTGCTAATCCAAACAGGGTCAGATTTTTCCACAGAGAAACGATTTTTGCCATTTTTCTACATATTTAACCTGTCTTCCTGTAAGAATAAGTGACGATGGTGTAAATTGGTTGGTTTCTTGTCATAAACACTTATATTACACGTAGTACATGAACTTTCCCCATGATTGAACTTATGACCTTCAGAAGGTTAATCAGAAACAGTTTTCTTTCTTGTTTTGGTGATTATTGTCCTATCTCAAAACATGTTTGTGTCCATGTTTAAACTAGTTGTTTAGGTGAAGTAGAAGAATTTATAAGTAGTAATCACTCCACTCGTACACGTTCATCTTCTTTTTGTCTTATGGCAGCTAAACCTTTATAAAGTTTGTCTAGAAGGCTTTTAGCTTGTAAGTCCATCTAACAGGGTTTTTTTTTTTTATTAAAGAAGGAATTCGACCTTGTTTCTATTGAAAGTCGGCAGGGCAACGTTCAGGCAAGGAAATAACAGATTTTAATCAGCGCTGCCATTTTTGATGAGACAAGAGGTCTGAAATTCAGACATATTTATACCCAAAGCTCTTCAGCTTTACAAAAACTATATTAAAAGGCCAACTCTAGCTTTACATCCATGTGGATTGTCTAAGGTTCTGATCAAGACAGCAGGAGAGTTTTAAGACCATGGAGATATTTTTCATTTCAGTTCAGAATTATTCCACCTGTAGCAGGTTTAGGTTTAAATTTGTTATTTTTATCAAATGTTTCCTCTGATTGGAAGTTAAAGTAAAATGTTATTCAAGTCTTAAGTTGAATCAGAATATTTGTCTTTGAAGGCAGTTAAAGATTAGGGTGATGGTTAAGAGGCTTTTCGACCTGAAAGACAAATGTTACAGAATATTTATCGAAAACGTCAGCAATAGTAAGGTTTTTCCATTCATTATTGATAAGGTATAGTTTAATTTTTAGAAATTAAGTTTTTAAATAATATAAAAACATAAAAAACAGAAATTATTTTCCTCTTATAAAGTTGCATCATTTGAAAGACACTTCTCTGCTAATCATATAATTTTAAATTAAAATCTACTGTGTATGAACACTTCTGGGCTTAGTTGCCATTATACAGGTGCTGGTCATAAAATTAGAATATCATGAAAAAGTAGATTGATTTCAGTAATTCCATTTAAAAAGTGAAACTTGTATATTATATTCATACATTACATACAAACTCATATATTTCAGATGTTTATTTTGTTTAATTTTGATGATTACAAATGACAACAAATGAAAATCTCAAATTCATCATATCAGAAAATTAGAATATTGTGAAAAGGTTCAAAATTGATGGCCCCTGGTGCCACACTCTAATCAGCTAATTAACTCAAACCACCTGCAAAAGCCTTTAAATGGTCTTTCAGTCTAGTTCTTTTTTTTTTTTTTTTTTTTTTTTTTTTTCGCTTTATTATAATTATGCAGGGAGTTTTACAGTTCATATGGACACTGCAATGTAAGTAGAGCAGAAAAACAGAAGAAGAAGAAGGAAAAAGAAAAAGAAAAAAACAGGACAAAAGATGAAAGAAAGAGGAGATAGGAAGGAGACAATGACAAAACATTTTCAGTCTGCTTCAACACCTGTAATGAGATGGAGAAAAAAAAAAGAAAAAAGAACAGCACAACCAAAAAACATGGTACGAGATATACAATAAAGCAAACACCTTGAAACTATCACTAAAGTAATATTATTAAGTCTGACATGTACTCTGTGTTACCTGAAGATATGAATGTGGGGTTTCTGTTTGGAAGTGAATCTCTAAGTACCTGAAGCCTAGCACCTGTAGTTGTTTGTGAGGGTGAACTTGTGCATGTAAAGTTTTAACCATAGAAAAAAATGCTCAATAGTGGTTGTGGAGAGCCGGAGAGGCACACCCCCCAGAGCACTGAGTCCAGCGCCGGGAGACCCAAAGCCCCAGGCGCCCAAGGGGACCCCAGAAGCGAAGGCACCAAGGCGGGGCCAGCCCCGGAAATCAGACCCCACCAAGGCAGGAGGAGAGACAGCCACGAGGAAGCCCCCCAGCCACCGCCATGCCGGCGCCCCGGGGAGCCGCGGGGACGAGTCCGCGGGCCCCGCCGGCAGCCGGCCACCCCGAAGTAGGGCCGGGCGCCGAACACCAGCCCCCCCACGGCGCCGACCGAAACGCCCCAGCCCCACAGAGCACCGAAACACGCCCCGCCCCCCCGCACCAAGCCCCGGCGACCGGCCGCAACACCCACCGCGACCGCACCACCCAGGAAAACACTAAGACGGCCCCGCCCCCGGCCGGGGCCCATGCGCATCCGCCGCGAACCGGCCACGAGCGCCGCGGGACCCCCCCCAAAACGCCCCCCCGGCCAAAAGCGCAGCCCCACCCCACCAAGACCGATGCCAACAGCGCGCAACGAAACACACCGCGCACAGAATCAGCCCGAGAGCAGAAAAGCCGCCCGGCGCAAAACCGCAAGAGGAGCAGACCGCAGCCGGCGCAACCACCCCCCCCAGCAGCCCGAGGGGCAGCACAAAGCCAGAGCGGAGCGAACCGCGCCGCCCCCCCACCGGACGATGCCAAAGCAGCCCAGCCACGTCCGCCACCCCCCCCCGCAGCCCGCACCAGGCCCCGACACGCGGCCAGAGCAGCTCCGCCGCCCCGGCCCCCCACCACGCGCCGGTCATAGCCACCCCAGGCCCACACCCGCCCCGCAGCCCCACCCGCCGCGATCAGTGGGAACAGAGCAGCCCCGCCATGCCTCCAGGAGGGAAAACCCACCCGAATACCCAGCCAGCGCAGCCAGCCCGCCCAGACCGGCCCCCCAACACTACCCCCGCCGGAGCCGCCCGGACCCCCACACACCAGCGGCGCACCGCCAGCAGGACCCCCACCCAGCAGGCCCGCCTGCCCCCCGAGAAAACAGACATGCCAAACCCCCCAAAGAAAAAAAGAGAAGAAAAAAAAAAAAAAAAGGGGCCCCCACAATGCGACAGCGGACACCAGACACCGACCCGCCCGCAACCGCTCCCCCCCACCGAGGAAGAGAAAAAAAAAAAAAAAAAGAAAAAAAAAAAAAAAAAAAACAAATAAATAGGTAAATAAATAAATTAATTAATAATTACAATTAAAATAAATAGGCAAGAGGAGAAGTGCGAGCGGAAAAACCGGAGCCCAAAACAGGACCCAAGACCCGCACCCCACCATGCCGCGCAGCTCCCCCCCTCCCCGAACCGATACCACAGAACCGGCATAGGAAAGAAACACCGCCCAGGAACCGGCATCGTAGCGAAGGCACCGGCACCGACCCCGAAAATCCCCGAACAACTTCCAGCCCCACCCCGAAGCGGATCCAGTCCCAGGCCCCAGGGATCCGAGGCCCCAAGGGCACCCCACCCCCAGACAGGAGCCCCAGCAAAGCCCCGGCCGGCCGGGGCCAGTGGAGAGGCCGCCAGGAATGAGCCAGCAGTCCCCCGGGCATCCACCCCCAGCTCCAACAGTGCACCGGTGAGCCCCGACGCCAGCCAGCGGAGGGAGAGCAGGACGGGGGGAATGGGCTCCGCACTTAGCGGAGACTTGAGATGTACACTATATTGCCAAAAGTATTTGCTCACCTGCCTTGACTCACATATGAGCTTAAGTGACATCCCGTTCCTAATCCATAGGGTTCAATATGACGTCGGTCCACCCTTTGCAGCTAGAACAGCTTCAACTCTTCTGGGAAGGCTGTCCACAAGGTTTAGGAGTGTGTTTATGGGAATTTTTGACCATTCTTCCAGAAGCGCATTTGTGAGGTCGCACACTGATGTTGGACGAGAAGGCCTGGCTCTCAGTCTCCGCTCTAATTCATCCCAAAGGTGTTCTATCGGGTTGAGGTCAGGACTCTGTGCAGGCCAGTCAAGTTCATCCACACCAGACTCTGTCATCCATGTCTTTATGGACCTTGCTTTGTGCACTGGTGCACAGTCATGTTGGAAGAGGAAGGGGCCAGCTCCAAACTGTTCCCACAAAGTTGGGAGCATGGAATTGTCCAAAATGTCTTGGTATGCTGAAGCATTCAGAGTTCCTTTCACTGGAACTAAGGGGCCAAGCCCAGCTCCTGAAAAACAACCCCACACCATAATCCCCCCTCCACCAAACTTTACACTTGGCACAATGCAGTCAGACAAGTACCGTTCTCCTGGCAACCGCCAAACCCAGACCCGTCCATCAGATTGCCAGATGGAGAAGCGCGATTCGTCACTCCAGAGAACGCGTCTCCACTGCTCTAGAGTCCAGTGGCGGCGTGCTTTACACCACCGCATCCGACGCTTTGCATTGCACTTGGTGATGTATGGCTTGGATGCAGCTGCTCGCCCATGGAAACCCATTCCATGAAGCTCTCTGCGCACTGTTCTTGAGCTACATGAAGTTTGGAGGTCTGTAGTGATTGACTCTGCAGAAAGTTGGCGACCTCTTCGCACTATGCGCGTCAGCATCCGCTGACCCCGCTCCGTCAGTTTACGTGGCCTACCACTTCGTGGCTGAGTTGCTGTCGTTCCCAAACACTTCCATTTTCTTATAATACAGCTGACAGTTGACTGTGGAATATTTAGGAGCGAGGAAATTTCACGACTGGATTTGTTGCACAGGTGGCATCCTATCACAGTTCCACGCTGGAATTCACTGAGCTCCTGAGAGCGACCCATTCTTTCACAAATGTTTGTAAAAACAGTCTGCATGCCTAGGTGCTTGAATTTATACACCTGTGGCCATGGAAGTGATTGGAACACCTGATTCCAATAATTTGGATGGGTGAGCAAATACTTTTGGCAATATAGTGTATTTGGGAGAGGGTGCGGTTGAGACCCCAACCTGGGAAAGAAAAAAAAAAAAAAAAAAAAACACACCATCTCAATCATGCCTTCCCTCCCTAGTGCCCCCACTCGTACCACAGGAAAAAAAAAAAAAAAAAAAAAAAAAAAAAAAAAATTGAATAAAATAATAATAATAATAAATAAAGAAAATAACAACGCAGACACACATTCACACATAACACTCACATCCAATAATACCAGGACCAAAAACCCGGTGACACCGGTGGTCGGTCCCGGGACTATCGGATGACCCCATAAGTGAACCTAAAATCCGGATGTGAGGGGAGGGGAGCGGCGACACCGCCACACCAACCCATCTCTTTCCTGCTTCAAGCCCGGCCCCCCACCCCGCACACGGACCGGACCACCCCCCGCAAGAGCCCCCCCCGGGACCGGGGCCCACCCATCCCGCGCCGGCCACCCAACCAGAACCGCCCCCCCCCCCCCGAAAAGAACAAAAAAAAAAAAAACCTTCAACCAGGCACTTCATGCCCCTCCATCCAACCTTCTTTGGGGAGAGCAGAGGTGACAGCCCCGCCACCAGCAGGCCACCTAGGCCCCGCAGCCAGCCCCAGCCAAAACCACGGACCAGGTGGCCCGCTCTTCCTCCAGGCCCCAGACTCCAGGCGGCAGCCGGAGAACAGGGGTGTGAGAAGACCCCGATCCTCACTGCGCCCGCTCGAATGTGGTGTTGTTGCGTGTTGCTCTCAGATGCAATTAAAACTGGGAGTACCAAGAGGGGGTGTCCGGCACACTCCACCCCCCCTCCAGGAGATAGACGGTGCCAGCACACCCTCCCCCTTCGACAACCCTCAACCCTCAATGTCTAGATGCGAGAGGGGATGGAGGAGGCCGACCGTGGTGAGGCCCATAAAATAAGCCCCCCCCCGGTGGCCCTGACCCCCACCCCCCGAAAATGCCCTACATAGATGTGTGTTGTGAAAATGATGTAGATGGAAGTGTCTAAAATGCAAAATAAAATTGGGGTGGGGGACGTCATCAGAAGGTGTGGCCCTCCAGTAACGACCCCCTCCCCAAAAACCTACATGTGTGGCCGAGTGATGGAGCAGGCAGAGGGAGGATTTCGGGGATGGGGAGCAAAGGACTGGGGTGCCTGCTGCACTCCCAGGGAGCCAGCTCCCCCGCTGACTCCAATAGGCACCCCCGTTCCCCGAGAGCCCCCCCAGAGAAGGGGGCCCCACCAGTTTCACCACCATAGCCCGGGGGCACGGGACCGGCAGCAGGACCCACCAGCCAGCCGGGCACGGAGCCGACTCCACCACCCCCCCCCGTCCTGTCCATCCAAAAAAAAAAATAATAATAAAAAAAATAAATAAATAAATAAGTAGATAAATAAATAAAATTAAAAAAAATAAATAAATAAATAAATTAAATAAAAAATAATAATAATAAAAAAAATAAATAAATAAATAAAAAAAAAAATATAAAAGGAAGATAAGAAAAAAAATAATAATAATAAATAAATAAATGAATAAGGGAAGGGACAATCCCAGCCGGCCAGCCAACGCGCAACACGCAGAGCCCCCACCCCGGACGAAGCCCCACCAGGGGGCAGCACGGACCAGGACCAAGACAGGGAGCCAGACCCAAAGCCCTTCAAAGATCTTCTTCCCTCTATCACCACCCCCCACCCCCCCTCCGGAGATGTAATCCCTCCCCTACAATAACAATCAAGCTACTCACCACACAAGCGACAGAAGACATCCAGGCCGAGATCATACCTACTCCCCCTCCCTCCCCTTCCCCCACTTACAGAGTGCAAACCCGTGAGGGGGTAAGCACTTGCCATAGGTGTTAATGTCCATGCCCCCCCCCAGCCCAGCAGGCCCCGAGGCACCCCGGCACACCAGAGGCCGTGGCAGCAGGGACAGACAGCCAGGCGTACACCGGCCCAGAACCCAAGCAGCACTCCCCACAGAACCCGAACCCCCACCGGGGACCCCGCCCAAGGGCAATGCGCCCCAGGGATCCCAGGCCCAAGGAGCCACCCCAGACCCACCCCGCAGTAGGGCCGGGCAATGCCCAAAAACCCCCGGCACCGGCGCCAGCACCCCCACCCCGGCCCCCGAACGACTCCCCCCAACACCGGTCCCACAGCACCAATCCGAAGAAGAAGAAAGCCACACAACACAGCTAAGCGCAAATCCCGAGCCCCACTCCAAGCCCCTTTCAGTCTAGTTCTATAGGCTACACAATCATGGGGAAGACTGCTGACTTGACAGTTGTCCAAAAGACGACCATCGACACCTTGCACAAGGAGGGCAAGACACAAAAGGTCATCGCTAAAGAGGCTGGCTGTTCACAGAGCTCAGTGTCCAAGCACATTAATAGAGAGGCGAAGGGAAGGAAAAGATGTGGTCGAAAAAAGTGTACAAGCAAGAGAGATAACCGCACCCTGGAGAGGATTGTGAAACAAAACCCCTTCAAAAATGTGGGGGAGATTCACAAAGAGTGGACTGCAGCTGGAGTGAGTGCTTCAAGAACCACCACACACAGACGTATGAAAGACATGGGTTTCTGCTGTCGCATTCCTTGTGTCAAGCCACTCTTGAACCACAGACAGCGTCAGAAGCGTCTTGCCTGGGCTAAAGAGAAACAGGACTGGACTGCTGGTGAGTGGTCCAAAGTCATGTTCTCTGATGAAAGTAAATTTTGCATTTCCTTTGGAAATCAAGGTCCCAGAGTCTGGAGGAAAAGAAGAGAGGCACTTCATCCCACGTTGCTTGAAGTCCAGTGTAAAGTTTCCACAGTCAGTGATGGTTTGGGGTGCCATGTCATCTGCTGGTGTTGGTCCATTGTGTTTTCTGAGGTCCAGGGTCAACGCAGCCACATACCAGGAAGTTTTAGAGCACTTCATGCTTCCTGCAGCTGACCAACTTTTTGGAGATGCAGATTTCATTTTCCAACAGGACTTGGCACCTGCACACAGTGCCAAAGCTACCAGTACCTGGTTGAAGGACCATGGTATCCCTGTTCTTAATTGGCCAGCAAACTCTCCTGACCTTAACCCCATAGAAAATCTATGGGGTATTGTGAAGAAGAAGATGCAATACACCAGACCCAACAATTCAGAAGAGCTAAAAGCCACTATTAGAGCAACCTGGGCTATCATAACACCTGAGCAGTTCCACAGACAGATCGACTCCATGCCACGCCGCATTGCTGCAGTAATACAGGCCAAAGGAGGCCCAACTAAATACTGAGTGCTGTACATGCTCATACTTTTCATGTTCATACTTTTCAGTTGGCCAACATTTCTATAAATCCTTTGTTTTTATTGGTCTTCAGTAATATTCTAATTTTCTGATATGATGAATTTGAGATTTTCATTTGTTGTCATTTGTAATCATCAAAATTAAACAAAATAAACATCTGAAATATATGAGTTTGTATGTAATGTATGAATATAATATACAAGTTTCACTTTTTAAATGGAATTACTGAAATCAATCTACTTTTTCATGATATTCTAATTTTATGACCAGCACCTGTAATCCCTTCCAGCATTCAATGAATCATTAAAAAGCAGGGGCAGATTTAAAAAAAACTAACCTAATAGTTAAAGTTTTGATTTCGATTTACTAGATGATCTGTCCTCTGCATCTGTTTACCAAACTCTTCTCCTGTTTCTGCTCTGCAGGAGCTGGAGCATCAGCGAGGAGTCCTGATGACTGAAATCCAAGCTGCTAAGAACTCATGGTTCAGCAAGACTCTGGGATCTCTGAAGAACTCAGGCTCCTCCTCCAGCTCAACATCCCAGACTCCGTCCTCTCCAAAGGACGGACCTGCCTAGCTGAACCTCCATCACCCTCAGTTCCCCTGCAGAATGCACACTAGCAATGCGAACAAAGGCTGAAGAAACTATTGAAGGAGATATGCAGTGTTCCTTTTTTTTAACAGATGGGGAAAAAAAATAAGAGCTCTGGATTTGTGTACAACAAACAGAAGAAGAAAAAAGGCAGGAATGTATTTTGCTCCAAAAAACACTAGAAAGACTAGTTATGTTCCACTTTCTACAGCTACAGAATTTAATGAAGGTGAATATTCATCAAATTCTTAGATTGTTTAATCTGTTTCCATAAAATCAGAATTCATGGATCCTAAAGATCTGTTAGCTCCATCTTGTGGACAATTGTTGCTACTGCAGAAATATTAGCTTGAAACTTTATCAGTTTTTCTAGCTAAACTATTACAAAACATTTGAGCATAAGTTCAAAACTACTATAGTGCTCCATCATAGTAGTTTTATACATCTACTATTAAAAATATAACAATTCACATCCACCGTCTTTAACACAGAAACACCCAGCTCTCTGAAGAAAGGAATACTGCCTATTGTAGTAAATTAAAGCATCACAGAAGTTGCATTTCTTTATAGTAATATAACGTAAACAATATGGTCTTATAAATATGTGTAACTAATTGTTGACTTTTTTTATTTTAAATAATCTTGTACAGTTCTTTAAGGAAAAAAAACAAACAGAAATGTTCTTATTTTTCTTTTCTACCGTGTGGAAGATGATCGTCATCTCCGTAGATGTTGATGTAAGCACAGTGTGTGAGGGATCGGGTCCAACGCAGAGGAGCCAGATAGAGAAGCCCTGCCGAAACTTTCTGTTCACTCTACCTGGTTTTCTACCTTGTTGTTTCAGCTGTATTTATAAGACGTAAATGCTTGTTTTGGTTTTAGAGCTTTTTTTTTTTTTACCGGTTCACTTTAATTTGTGGTTCATAGTTTACTCATAAAATACCAGGTTAATGATGTCTAGAGGCCAAATTCAATTCAAACTTTAGACAAATATGAAGTTCTGTTACGCGCTATATGTTAGCTTTAAGAGTTAGCTGTCAGGAGACAACGAGGCATTGGCCATTATTGGAATCTTGCAGTATGATAATATAAAGAAAGAATGTTATGGTATTTCCAAAAAGGTTTAAAACAAATACGTATACCATGATCTAATCACCTTCATTTAAAACTAAAAGGCAAAAACTATTCCTGCTTTTGCTCAAATATTACTTATTAGCTTTATGCGATAGCTCTCATTATTTTGATGCATAAACATAAAATTAGTATCGGCTAAATCGGTAGTTTTCAAGTAAAAATGAGCATGAAATTATAATTTCACTGTTAGGACAAGTTTATACCAGCTGGTTTACCAGTTTGGTTGTTTGCTGTGTAGCCAGTCTGCAGTGAGCAACAGTAGCTCACCAGCTGCTATTTCAAATCGTTAATACTTCAATAGGAGGGATGGGTGGTGCTCCTTTCTGTATCGCATGTTACGGGGTTTATTGCAGCCAGAAATTATTACAAATACATAAATCTGTCTCTTGTAAGCAAGAGAGAACAATATCTGAAGTCCACTTTTATTCAGCCAGCTGAATGGCAGTGCACAGCAACATGTGGTTGAGTGCTATGTTTTGTGCTGTTATTCCCACTTATTCAAAGGGATTCGAGGTTGTTTTTGTCTTTTTTCTACAATGTTTTGCTCAATTTCTTTGGATAGATGACATTTCTAGGCTGCTGGTCTTTTGATTCTAACTGCAACTTTTCAAAAAAACCTTAGCAGATAATTCACATCTACTTAAAAAAAAAGAGAATTCTCTTTTTACTGTTTTGTTTCAGTAAAGATAATTATTTTCAGAATGCCAAACCCTAAACACCTTGGTGCAAACAGCACCCAGATTATCAAACATTGGTTACTTTTGCTCAGTCTATCCCAAGATAAACATCTTTTATCTGATCTCATTAAGAAGCAGAAGGAGGTTAATTTATTGCTTAGCCATTTCCAAACCGTCCTGAGGCCATCTATATGATAGTGCCAACACCTGTCTTTATCTCGTTTTTAGTTTTTACACCTTATTTTGCTGTGTTTTTTTTTTTTTTTTTTGTCATTAAAAGCACATGTGCTCCATGTGGTTATTGCGATCCTCCTACCTGAGGTACCTTTTATGTACAGCAGGTGCAAGATGGCTTCAAACTCGAAAACAGAAGCGTTTTATATTCATTTATAAGTTGAGGATAATTTTGTTGCCAAAAATGTTTTTTGCTCAAGCATTGATGCACTTTAGCTTCATGTTTGAGAAGCTGTTCTACTTTGTTCTCCTCTCTGGTTGACACTGATGTCAGCCTTTGGACTCGGACCATCCAACATGTACTTTGTGTGTGTGTGTGTGTGTCTGCTGTAACTCAAGCGTTTCAAGTCAAACCGTTGCTTCTTCTTCACGTTGCTGCCTTTTATGTTGACTGAAGCAGCTGGCTGAAGAGATAAAAAAAGCTATCTGAGAACCCAGAGGTCATCTTTTGTGCCAAAAGAGCCTCTCCACGATATTCCTCTTTTCTCCAGACCTACACCATCCTGACAGTACCTGTTTAAATATTGTTCAGCCAAAAAATATCCTAATCCCAGGATTAATTTCACTTTTTGTCCTCACTGTTGCGCATAGTCCTTGTTGGTCTGTTAATTGAACTTGTTAAACCAGGTAAATGTAAACTGCGGCCAAGCTGGAGAGGGCTCCTGTTCTTTATGTGCACTAACCTGACATGGATATTTTAAACACTATTTTAAGATGTTTGTTTTTATCTGATGACTGTTGCTGAGAAGACATATGTCTGCCCATTTCTAATCTAATTCAGTTAATCTCAGAGAAGAGGAAACAGTGGATGAGTCAGATTAGAGGTGGGCGTTGTTGTCTCGTTTACAGTTTGTTGTAAGAGCTCAGTTCTGTTACAGACGGCTCCTCTACTGGTCTTTCACTGTTTCCATAAACAGAAACTGTTTCCAATTAATAAACTTCAGTTTGTTCATGAAATCTGTGCCTTTAATTTTAAGTGTTCAAAAACAATTATATTTCTAAAATCCACCATTAGAAAATTTAACCGAAATACCATTTTCCAACCAATGGACCCAGACCCAATGTTCTGATCTCTGCTCTGGATCCCATTTATTAAGTAAGTAGATGTACATATAGAAAGCAAGAATAGCACAGTAGGGTGTTCCATTTATAAATAAAATCAGGGCAGTGCTCTACAATGCAATCTTTAAACAGTTTTTCATGCAGTCAGTATACCTGGACTGGATTATTGTAATTAGATCAAATAATCTCCGTTTTAGCCTCTCTTCATTGGGTTTCAGTATATTTTAATGGGTATTACTACTGTAATTTTTCATGTTTTTAAAGTCTCTAAATTTTCTGTCCCAACCTTCACGGCGTGTTTATGACACACTGTGATCCAGGCTGTATCTATGAGAAAAGGATCTCATAGAAAGTTAAAGATAAAGCCAACAATGTTTACTCACCATAGAACCATGTTTTTGTCACTCTTCCATACGTAAAAAGGTTTAAACATTAAAGAAGCGAGGTCAGGCTTACATAGGTCAGATGAGACCTATATATATATATATATATATATATCTATATCTGTGGACATCAGGCCCTCATACCATCCTCATGGAGTCAGTCTCTAACCATTTGTGCAGACACATGCACATTTGTGGCCTGCTGGAGGTCATTTTGCAGGGCTCTGGCAGTGGTTCTGCTCCTCCTTAAACAAAGGGGGAGAAATTGGTCCTACGGTTGTTGCCCTACGCCGGCCTCAGTTACAACGCAAAGACGAGAGTTCCTTTTACTGATGTTTAATGCTCTTAAACACCTTAGAACTGACAAAATAAGCACAAAAATACAACAGAAATAATTAGCCTCACAACATAACATACAATACATGTAGCAAATAAACATACCACTTTGGCCTGCTTGTGACTAAGGCTGGATTTATTCTTCTGTTTAAATCTTCTTTTTAACTAGCAAATGCAGTTTTTTGCTTTTCTGAGCTCTTAGTCCACGCTGAAGCCCAAGTGTGGTTCCGATAGCTTACAATCTTGACAGGAAACAGAAATGTCATTTTTCAAAATATCTGCATCCATCTCAATCTTATTTAAATTAAATACTGTGACTAACATTCAAAACAAATGATGATATAATGCACAACACACAAATATTGAAACTATATAAAATAAACAATAAGTACAAACTTATATAAGGTGCAACAATCTACTGGATTTCAGAATTATTGTACAAGCAACCAATAGCATTTACATGCCCTCCTATGTTCTCCTCCACATCTCCCAGAGTACTGGCCTGTCTCCTGGTAGTGCCTCCAGCCCCTGGACACTATGCTGACAGACACAGGAAACCTTCTTGCCACAGCTCGCATTGATCAGCCATCCTGGATCAGCTACACTACCTGAACCACATGTGTGGGTTGTAGAGTCTGCCTCATGCCACCACAAGTTGAAAACACAATCAACATTCAAAAGTGACCAAAAATATCAGCAGGCGTAGGTACAGAGAAGTGGTTTGTGGTCCCATCTGCAGAACCACTCCTTTATTGAGTGTGTCTGGCTTATTGTCAATAATTTCAACCTGTTGTCTATTCCATTTGCACAACAGCAGGTGAAATTGTCAGTGAGTGTTTCTTAACGTTAGTGTTTCATGCCAAGCTAGTTTTATACTAACGCCGTTACCTTTTTTTGGTAACGAAGTAATCTAAATAATTACTTTGTAACTCTAACTCAGTTACCATTACCGACACCCTGTTACTGCACGTTACTCAGGTCGCACAACTAACCTTTTTTCATGATGGGACTCGTGCGTGCCTCGTCATGAGAGAGGGGAGGATGAGATTGGCTGATGAATAGTGAGATTCCGTCTGTCAGTTGGGTAGGTGGGTGTTTCTGCTGGTGGGTGTTAACGTACAGCACACACAGAGAGATGGAGAGTGAGGAGGACTCCAGCAGCAAAACATTTTTTTCCAGATGGAAATACCGCTGTTAGGGCGAGCTGCGTTTCCCCATCAGATACGGTTTCCCCTGCATCTCCGCACTGCGCAGGCGGCACAATTTACCGCGCAAGCGACAGTAAACACGCATGGTCGCTAAAGGTGTGCAACAGTCGCACTATGGAGTGCGTGAACGATCAAATGCTAGCCTATATGGAGAAAGGGAGAAATATAGATAGATAGATAGATAGATAGATAGATAGATAGATAGATAGATAGATAGATGTTGCAGTATCTATAACAACCCAAACACACAGGATTTCAGAATTAGACATCCCCAGTTATTAATTGAATATAGTCACGCAGGGGCGTGAATACATAGACACTAGGTGGTGCTAAAGCACTAGGAAGTTTGCCCTTTATCAACGAAAAAACTTCACACCCATTAGTTGAGATAATGCAGCCTGATGTTATTTACACCGCATCAGATACCGTTCCCCCATGTTAAGCAGGGGAAACACTATCTGACGGGGTTTATAGGCATGTCAGATTGTGTTCCCCCCTGATGTAATTTACGCTGAGTTGCAATAAATGCAAAACTCTCTGCAGGTTCTTGTCTTTGTCGTTCGCTCTATTCAGCTGGCTTTTGAAACACACAGCGAGAAGGTGGGGGCCGGGTGGTGAGGGTTACAGGGGCGAGAAATGCAAAAGTAACACAATAGTTACTTTTACTAGTAACTAGTTACTCAGTTAGTAACTCAGTTACTTTTTGGGAGAAGTAACTAGTAACTATAACTAATTACTTTTTAAAAGTAACGTGCCCAACACTGACAGTATGTCCTTCTAGATCAGTGTTTTGGGCAATTTTTCGTACCATGATTTCCCCTCTCAGTAAAAAGTATTGATGATTATCCAAAAGTGGAACGTACAATACCTAAAATAAAGACTATTTTACTTAATCTTTTAATTTGAGCATTTCATTTTTATAAATGTATGCCTTCCATCTCAAATGAAAAAAACAAACAACATAAATATACGTTACGTTTTGGGGGGAGGTAACTAGTAACCAGTGGTGTCAAAAGTACACACATTTGTTACTTAAGTAGAAGTATAGACACTGCAGTTTAAAAACACTCTGGTAAAAGTTGAAGTATCAACTTGACCTCTTTACTCAAGTAAAAGTGAAAAAGTTTGTAATCCAAAACTACTTAAAGTATAAAAGTATAAAGTAACCTTTAAAAAAACAGCCAGATGCCACTATATGAATTGAAAGCTCAATTTTTCAACTATTTCTAAAAATTCTTTGAGATAGGGCCAAGGATGAGGGAGGTCTTGTTGGTCTACGTCTCCCGATACGCTCTCGCCTGTGTCAGACCTTTCAGACAATTCAACATCTTTTTCAGAATCCCACATTGTAGCATGGCATAGACAATTCACGTTTGCAGTTTGTAGAACACCTGCTTGCTTCTGATGATTTCCTTTAGCTAACCAATGAGTTGGATGTTCTATGACTCATCCAATTACACTAGTTTCACTAGATTTGGATGGAGCCAATGATCTGCATTGGATGGAGCACATGACGGGAAATAAATATTTACAAACATTAAACCAGGGGTAACCAATTAAAAATCAGTGGGTCTGAATAAAGAAAATAATCAACCAGTAAAGGTCTGGAGACATTTTTAATGATCTGTTACTTTAAACAGAATTTAACACTGAAACAAAATGAGGTATTTATGCATTCATGTTATACATTGAATTTTTAAATAAATAAAAAAATAGAAATTGCCAAAAAAAAAAGCATCCTGTGCTACCTCAGAGGAGTTGACACTTGTATGACTGTATTCCTGTATATCCATCAGTAGTTAAAGGTCAAGGGTCAGCAAATGCAAATTCTACCTATAAAACAATAACAGCGTAATTGTCGCTGTCTGATCTGAAGCCTCATTTGGAGCTTCTAAACTGGCTTTTGAAAAACTTTGATAATTTGCTGCGAATATTACAGATTTTTTTTAGAATAAAAAACTAGCAGATGTGCACAAACAAAAATTAGAATTACAATTATAGAGCAATCAGTATTATAAAAAAAGCCCACACTGTTTCTGAATAGATACATTATTGTATTAATTAAGTTCCGTTCCGTTTATTTATCTTTCCTTGAAAATATGAAATGTCCCATGCTCCTGAATGCACCATAGCTATCTGACGCTCGTGAATGCATCACACTGGTCTGTGAACGCTGTGCTGTGTTGATACGCGTTTGATTTTCCGCTTCAGACAAAGCTTTGCAGTTTCCAAACTCACGTCAGCATCACTGTTTATTTTTGTGTGTGAAAAACAAGAGACTAGAACGGGGGTCCCCCTTGCGGCTTCCTGGAGCTTTTCAACAATTTATGAAAATTTATTTTTTTATTTATTTATACGGTGTGCAGGAGGTCAAAGGAAAATTAATTATGTTTTCCAAAGCTGTAAGCATTTGTATAATAAATAAATAAATTTAAACATTATTTGCGTCATAGCCATACAGTTTAGTGGTCATAACTTGCAACCCGCATGGCGCGGTGCCAGGCAAACAAAGCTGCAGGTGTGTCTCCCATGATCCTAAAGGGAAAAAAGGAAATAGCTGATGAGAAAAGAAGATTCAAATATACCGAATAATTTGCTTTCATGATCAATGCGGAAGGATTGCCTGCATTTTTGCTTTGTAATAAGAGGTTGTTAAAAAAAAAAAAAATTTAGAAAAGCAATTCCAGGGAAGGCTGCTAAATATGCAGCCGACCACCAAGCTGGAAGGGAGAGAAAAGGTGCGATTGCAGAACTTATGGATAAATTAGAGGAGCGCAAAGAAATATTTAAGAAGTGGATTATATCTCCAAACTCCACTACTGCTGCTAGTTTTGTTGCAAGGATGGAAAACCGTCCACAGATCAAACAGGTAGCACTCTGATGCAGTGATGGGAACTTTCTTCCATTTTTTCCCCAAATCCTAACAATAGAAATCACATCAAAGAACGCTGGTGACGGAGGATGTGGGATTTCAGGGTTAGAGAGCTCTGCTCTGATGGATGTCAGTTCCTGCTTGGTTCCTCACGACTCAATCAACTCCTCCCAAAAGAAACACGTCCACCATAGAAAGATTTATTTACCGTATCTTGTTTCTATAATTTCATCAATGCAACAAAAACCTAAACTAGGGTGACCAAACGTCCGTATTTCCCAGGACATGTTCGTATTTCACGTCCTGTCCTGGGCGTCCCGGGTTTTTTTTAGAAAGTGAGGAAATGTCCTGTTTTTTAAGTTACCTTCATTGGACCATTAAATTCACAGGCACTAGGGCACTGCGCACGGGGCTGCGTGTGACGTAATCCCTGAGCCGCGTCAGTGCGGGCAGCCCTGTTCTTAATTAGAATATAGATAGCGTGGCTGTCAGTACGCCAACATGCAAAAGCGCAAATGTATGTTTACTGACGATTTACAAAAGAGTTTCCCCGCTTTCAGACCGGGTCGAGACAAATGGGAGGCCTTGTGCACAGTGTGCAAAGCAGGCACATATGTCTCGGTGTCCAATGGAGGTGCAAGGAATCTGAAAAGCCACCTGGACTTCGAAAGTCAAGATATTCTATTGATATGTTTGTTCGTTTTTGGTACATTTTGAGTTATTTTTGCTACAAAAGAGGTATTTTTTGTTAATTAGCTCATTTGTTTATTTTTTCCAATAGCCTACAGAACAGACATTATTTCGTTCATTGCTGAGGCTGAGTATCATCTGTTATTGGGAGTTGAGAGTTATTGTTAACTTTTATTGTTAAGTGAGGGATGTTTAGATGAGACATGATTTCTTTCATTGTGCTATTCATTCATTACAGGATTTTTTAAGCATTTTTAATAAATACATTTTGAATAAAATTATCATTTGTTATTGGAGTTATTGCTGTTGACTTTTACTGGAAAGCATTTTTAATAAATCAACTGTTAATATCATGTTATTGTAGGATTACCTAGGCCTATGCATGGGAACAGATCTCCCGCCGCCCACAGTCCTTTTCTATAGTGGGATAATACACGGGATAATGGCCCCATGTTGCCATATGAGGCATATATAAGACTTTTACATTTTTTGCGGCTCCAGACAGATTTATTTTGTGTTGTTTTTTTGTCCAATATGGCTCTTTAAGCAGTTTGGGTTGCCGACCCCTGGACTAGAACAAATAAATCAGCCGTTTCTCGGACAAAATCTTTGGATTTAATGTTGTTCATAACACCCATATATTTTTTAAATGAATCCACCAAATAACCACAAATGTTTTCCCCACGAGAGGAATATTTAAACCTTTTTATATCATTAATATAACAAGTAGCTCCATTGGTCATAGTTTAATCCGTTTCCCTCATTGACATGTGGTTGTACAGAGCGAGGCACGCTCCCGCTACTGGGGATGCATATTCAGCAGGGATGCACTTTTCCGCATAACACCGGACCGCGGTCCGCTAATCCGTGACCTCTGCATTAAACCGAAGCCAAAAGTAACGAGTAACGGTTGTTTTAATAATGTAAGGAATAGAAAGTACAGATACTCGTGAGAAAATGTAATGAGTAGAAGTCAGAAGTAAGAAGAAAAATTTGTAATGGAGTAAAGTATAGATACCTAAAAAGTGTACTTAAGTAGTAACGAAGTATTTGTACTTCGTTAATTGACACCTCTGCTAGTAACTATAACTAATTACTTTTTCAAAGTAACATGCCCAACACTGGTGACCATATCATTATCATGGGGAACAATATGATCCTTTATTCTGACTCAATACATTAAAAAATTATTGACCCCCGTTTCTTTTTTGTTGTCATTATTGTTTTCTTTTTTCAATTGTTTCAGGGGTTTTCTTTATACAGGTTTTTAGTTTTTTAACTCAACACTGCTCAGTTGGTCACTAAGCTCATCAAAGTAGTTATCAACAAAGCGAAGCATCTGGATGACGGCGCTAAGCAGCAGGATGTCACAGTTCAAGTCCAGCTCCAACTCCTCGCTGTAGTTCTTCACTGGAACAACGCAGGACAGAGGTACACCCACCTTAGCACTGACCTCCTGCATCTGGATCACAGAGGGGTTCAAACTAGTATTCAGAAGCGGTTCATCAAGTTTTTAATCAAGACCAATATTTCTGTATAAGTACAAGAATCCTCACTATTTCCTTGATGTATCTACTCCTGTAGATGTTTCTCAGATCCTCTTTTACCAAAGGACAAGCTTCATCTACTTTAGCGAGCAGCACCAGCTGAGGAATGCCTACAACCAAGAAAGATTAGATTATCCACAACATGCTGTAAACAATTGGAGTTTAAACTTTATTCAAAAATATTTCAGTGATAAATTGTACTGACCCAACAGGTTAGCCTTTCTGCGGATGGCTTCCAGCTTCTCCTCCAACTTTGTGGGCATAATGGAGACCTTGCAGGCATCGATGACATAGGCCACACAGTGGATCTTGTCTTTGAGGCCTGGAGACTTGCGATAGCCATGAGCGTCATCATGCAGAGGAGCAGCAGGGTTGAACTGTGTCGGTGTGAATGAAGAATATCTTTAATCTATTTCACGTTACACAAGTTATCTCCACTAGCTATAATCAATATCACACCTGGTAACGATCTGGCATATGTCCTTTAAGAATGCTGCTGATGTCATCAATATTAATCCCCGCCCCTTTGCTGTCTTCCAGGCCCATGGTATCACATAGGACGATTGGCAGAGGTTTGCCTTCTCGTCCTGCTTTCAGAGAGTAGGTTCGGAACTGGAAAAGGTGAAATATTAGACATAGAAAAACCCAACTGGAAGGATTTCATTTAAATGAGACGCAAGAAGCTGAATGAATAAGAAGCAGAGACACACCTGAGTGGTGAGACTGGTGGAGGAACAACCAGAGATGGCCTGGCAGGTGACATGACCTCTGAATACAGAGTTGATGGAGTTGAAGAAGCTGGACTTTCCAGCTCCAACTGGTCCAATGAGTAAAACTCGAGCCTGGGACACAGAACTGACTGTGGGCTTGTAGGTTTGGATGCTCTCCATCAACTTCTTTTTATTCCTGTAGAGAAACATCAAATAACTGAGATGCTTAAGCCAATTAACATCAGCGACCTGCCCTGGCTCTCACTAAATGTACCATTGAGATAGTTCCCTCTCAAATTTACACGGATTTTAATTTTTACTGCATGTTTGTATACCAAAAAATGCAATGTCTGTTTAATTACGTACACCACCCTCCAACTTTGCATTATTTGCATTTGTTATCCTTTGTTTTCCCCCTTTCCTCTTCAGACTGTAGAAGCTACACCTGGCCTGGTGTTCTATTAGGGGAGTGGCAGCCTAGCGTTTAGGGCGTGGAGCTTGGAATCTTGAGGTTCTGAGTTTTAATCCCACTCCCACAGACTCACTGATCAATATTCTTATCCTCACAATGTTTCCCAGGTGCCACTCAATGGCAGCCCACTGCTCCCCAAGGGGATGGGTTAAATGCATAGAGTCAACTCTCTGTCTACTACTACTACTCTGTCAACTCTTACCCATTGGCCATGAGACTCTCGTATCTCAGTGTCTTTACACATTCTCACTCCATATCCACAATTTTCACGCTAAACAATGACAGACAATAAAACTCAACTCCATTCCACTTATTTATAAATAAAAATACCATGGTAATAAAAATCCAGTCCACGTTTGCAACAAAACCTTAGTACTAACACGCAAGGACATGCAAGGTTTATTCCCAGTCCGTTTTTTTTACCAGCTCACCTGACAGCAGGAGCTGAAGGATCTGTGCCAGATATTAAAAAGGACCAGGATTTCTGAGCGGTTATTATTACGAGGTATGTCATATGATTTTTTTTTATCTTATCTTGACTAAGATAAATAGCTTTGTTAATTAATGAATATTTTAAGCAATCTAGTACTTGAGTAAATATTGATAAAATATACAGCAGCTTAAGTTATCAATGTGGAGACTGAGTGTAGGATCACATCAAATGGTTTGTTTTCTCTATACATGGTGCAGTTTTAGTAAGCTTTACTCCTTGTTTGCTCTAGTATATCCTTCTGATTTAGTCCCAGTTTTAGTTTATGTTTTGCTCGCTAGTAAAATAATTATTGCTCAGTATAGTTTAATAATATCTTGTTGGAATTTAGGACTAATTGAACCAACAAAAATATCTAAATTCTTAAAGCTTTCAGGTATGCCTCACAAACCCATAGGAGGTCCACAAAAAAGAAAAAGAACCATTGCACTTTATTTTTCAAAAGATCAGCCACCCAAGAGAAGACCTTCCACATCCAGAGAGGATGTGCAGAACAGCTCAGTTATCCAGGAATTATAGAGGAGGGAATACAGGGATGTTCTTATTTTATTATTACTCATCTCATTCATTTATCCTTATTTTGGTCCATTGAATATGTTTAGAAACTTAATGTCCATGACATTTTCCAAAATGAGACATTCAGAGAAGTGCTGTCTTGAGTCACTGAAAGTTTCTATAGACTCTACATCCTCCTAGAAGGTCTGAATGAAAAAAATAATAATAATAAGATAATGATTTTTAATCCTTAGCCTTGGTTTACACGGAATTCAATTTCAGTGGTTCCTATATTAGTGTCAGTTACCCAGGAATAACTTTATTTTACTTGAAATGCATAGAATAGTTTATACAATTCTTGAAAAACTTTGTTTACAGTATATTTAAGATGCAATTATTTTAGCAGGGCCCATTCTTCTTTACTTCAGTTCTCTGAAAATCACCTGAATGTAGAAAAAATGTATATTGTGTGAAAAATATTTCCACATAACTACAGATCACTAATTGTTCCTCAGTAACATTCACTGTTCTATCAAAAAATCCACATTTTGCCACTTTCTTTCAGTTAAATCCTCTGAAAACCTACAACCTATAGGTGCACCTATCCTCATAGCCTTTCAATCTAACCCTGACAAGGGTTGCCTGTCCAAGCTATTTCAATATCTCACTCACAGGTTTGGTAAAAGGTTGGCGGCCCTGGAGTTCATTTCACTGCTCTGATGCAGTGGAATGTTGCTTCTTTAGAGTTGCCATGGGCCCTCCTTCTGCTTCTTTCATTACAGCACTCTTTGGCTGCCTGTCCTGTTCCCAAAGCTCAGGATATTATGTTATAACTTAATTCCGCTACAGTTTTATACTAATATGTCTGGTGTGTGACCTTGGTCTTGATAAAGATTTTTTTCACTAATGTTCTCTAAATTGGGGTCCTATTTGATATTTACACATCACATTATTATAAAGGATGTTGGTTGCACTGCATATTATTAGATGTATCAGAGCAAAGGGGGTTTAGTATATATCTATATACCACATATTTGTTTTGGAATTTTGTAATCAAATTTTGTAAAATCTAAACTAAACTAATTTTTACAGTAATGTAAAGATTATAAGTTGACACAATTTGGAAAAAGTTCAAGGGATGCAAATACTTTTGAACCTACCCAGATTCCCAGATGACAGTCCTCCATGGCTTCTCAAATTCAGTAAATTCTGTTAAAATAAGAAAACCTGTTTGATAATTGAACTTTATCAACTATAGCTTTTATTTTATAATAACAAACCTTGTCTACAAGACAGTGTTGATATAATGAAGTCATATTTGAAATATACACTATATTGCCAAAAGTATTTGCTCACCCATCCAAATTATTGGAATCAGGTGTTCCAATCACTTCCATGGCCACAGGTGTATAAATTCAAGCACCTAGGCATGCAGACTGTTTTTACAAACATTTGTGAAAGAATGGGTCGCTCTCAGGAGCTCAGTGAATTCCAGCTTGGAACTGTGATAGGATGCCACCTGTGCAACAAATCCAGTCGTGAAATTTCCTCGCTCCTAAATATTCCACAGTCAACTGTCAGCTGTATTATAAGAAAATGGAAGTGTTTGGGAACGACAGCAACTCAGCCACGAAGTGGTAGGCCACGTAAACTGACGGAGCGGGGTCAGCGGATGCTGACGCGCATAGTGCGAAGAGGTCGCCAACTTTCTGCAGAGTCAATCACTACAGACCTCCAAACTTCATGTAGCTCAAGAACAGTGCGCAGAGAGCTTCATGGAATGGGTTTCCATGGGCGAGCAGCTGCATCCAAGCCATACATCACCAAGTGCAATGCAAAGCGTCGGATGCGGTGGTGTAAAGCACGCCGCCACTGGACTCTAGAGCAGTGGAGACGCGTTCTCTGGAGTGACGAATCGCGCTTCTCCATCTGGCAATCTGATGGACGGGTCTGGGTTTGGCGGTTGCCAGGAGAACGGTACTTGTCTGACTGCATTGTGCCAAGTGTAAAGTTTGGTGGAGGGGGGATTATGGTGTGGGGTTGTTTTTCAGGAGCTGGGCTTGGCCCCTTAGTTCCAGTGAAAGGAACTCTGAATGCTTCAGCATACCAAGACATTTTGGACAATTCCATGCTCCCAACTTTGTGGGAACAGTTTGGAGCTGGCCCCTTCCTCTTCCAACATGACTGTGCACCAGTGCACAAAGCAAGGTCCATAAAGACATGGATGACAGAGTCTGGTGTGGATGAACTTGACTGGCCTGCACAGAGTCCTGACCTCAACCCGATAGAACACCTTTGGGATGAATTAGAGCGGAGACTGAGAGCCAGGCCTTCTCGTCCAACATCAGTGTGCGACCTCACAAATGCGCTTCTGGAAGAATGGTCAAAAATTCCCATAAACACACTCCTAAACCTTGTGGACAGCCTTCCCAGAAGAGTTGAAGCTGTTCTAGCTGCAAAGGGTGGACCGACGTCATATTGAACCCTATGGATTAGGAACGGGATGTCACTTAAGCTCATATGTGAGTCAAGGCAGGTGAGCAAATACTTTTGGCAATATAGTGTATGTTACTGTGTGTGTATGCTAAGGACAAGGATGAAAGTACATTTAACCTAGTATAGAAATGTGTAATTGATGTATTAATGATGATGTATCACAATTGTTGTTTTTAAATTTCAATGAAAATGAAAGGCTGATAACTCACCCTCCACTTGGTAAACTTCACATTCAGTCAGGTTCAGTCTATTTCCATGCATTTCTGCAGTATTGAAGTAGTAATGAACTCCTGTGTTGCTGCATATCACTGGTTTGCTTCCACACACAAGAACTAGGGAATCCCCAAAACAAGGACCACAGTTGCCAATCATTCTGACGGCATGAGAAGGACTATTAACTGGATATTTGTTTAGTTTTCCACCAGTAAAATTAAAAAGAAAAGCCCGGCTATCACTAACATACACTTCAGACTGACTAAAAGCCTGGCTGGTGTAGCCTCCACACACATAACCAGAAGCGTTGTAGCCCACAGACACAGTGGGTGACCGGTTGTCACATCGCTGGTGGAAGGCGGCACCAGTAAAGCCGTGGACGGTGGCCTTGTAGAGAAGCTTCAGTTTAACTCTTCCCAGCTGAGAGCAGATGGTTCTCTGCTGGTCCCTGGAGAGCTCTGACTTCAGAGTAGACATCTGAGCTGCTGATCTTAATGTAAAGCTGAAATTCAAGTTCAGACTGAAAAGAATAAAACAAAACAGATTTGTTAAGGATTTTTGAAAAATAGTTAAACGTCCTTTGAAATCTTTTTTTTAACAATAAGTAATGTTATACATCAAAACCAATAGCTACCGTAGTCTGAAGTCTGATTAATCCTGGAATAATATGCTACAAACTACTACAATAATTACCAGCACAGTAAAATGTTTTTCCAGGAACTTGAATTTCAAATAGAACTATCCAAAACTAGTTTAGAAACAAAAATGTTAAATTTTGATCTAAAAAATCCTGGTTGTATTGAAAGCTGTCCAGCAGACAGACAATGGAGGGCTCCTTAGGAGGAGGAACCAGTAAAGTTCATGCATAGCAACAGGACATGTGGGGGCAGGAAAAAGTGGTAGAAGACGAACAGGTTTAAACACACCCCTGTTAGCACTGTAAAATATGAGCTACAACTGTTTAATTGAGAATGATAACCAACTCCTGAACAACAGAAAACATCAGATACATATTAACTATGCAAATATGTCCAAGATAAACCTTTGTGAATCCTACCAGACTCTACATCTTGTGAATGTCCCCTTAACTCATCACTCTTTTTTTAAATTAACAACACACTTTCGTTTCTCTCAACTTTTCCATTTTATATTATCATGGTTTAATTCTGGCCTCTGTTAATTCACAAGTCTACCTAGATTATTTTCCATAACCCTTTTTTAAATGGTCTTTTGCCTTTTAAGAATCTAAATGAAAGAATTATTTTTGCTGCAGCCTTAATATCAATTGATTTAGATATCAATATTGATATTGAATTTTACTCCTGGAACTGGATGACAATACATGAATTACCTTATGAAGCTGAAGTTGGCTTCCGATTCTAGCTTCCGATTTAGGAAATGAATAAAGGGCGATTCCACTTAATTTTCCCCTGCCTTCAGCATCTTTAATCTACTCTAATTAAAAAACTACAACACCTAAAAACATCAAACCTTGGCTAGATTATTCTGAATTAGTAGTAGAATAATAAAAACCAGGTCTGGGATTTGTGAATTGATAGTGTGCTGAAGTCTCTCTCTCTGTTTTTTTTTTTTTTAAATCAGCCAGTGCAGTGGCCTCAGCAGATGGCCACTCACACTGAGCCTGGTTCTGCTGGAGGTTTCTTCCTTTCCACTGTCACTACAAGCATGCTTAGTGTGAGGGATTGCATTTGAGTCAATGAGTCAATGCAATCAACTGTTTTTTCTTAGAAAACTTTGAATCAATTTGACTGGATGATCTGGTTGAACTGTAAAGTGCCTTGAGATGACATGTGTTGTGAATTGGCGCTATATAAATTAACTGTATTGAATTGAATTGGCAACAACTAAAATAAAGACTATTTTACTTAATCTTTTCATTTGAGCATTTCATTTTTATAAATGTATGCTTTCCTTCTCAAATTAAAAAAACAACGTAAAAATGTTGCCTGGAAGTTAGTAAGGAATCAAAATAAATAAAAAATAAAATCATATTATAAACCTGTATTCATACAAATTGAGCTTCCCTATAATCACATTTAAACTTGATGAATTGGGAACAAAATAATAGAGAAACTGACTTAATTCGTTTTGCTTTGATTTCATCAGAACACCTGAGCTGCTTTGATGAGCTTTGATTGCTCAGTGTGGAAAACAGCTGATCCAGACTGTTCTCTAATTGGCTTGTGTGTCTCAAAGATGAAGGTGAACTCAAACATATAATAAAAACGTACTTTTTGGTTAATTGATTAAAGCTTTTTCAGTTGGGTCCTTACAAAGCAAAACAGACCCCAGCCCTATTTTATTTCACTACCTAAGAAATCAGTCATGTCAGTCACCCTGGCCTGAAAAAATCTCCCAGTTCAGCCCTGTAATCAGGGATTCAGAAGAGTTGGGGGGAAAAAAGTGTGAGAGCAAATTAAGCTTTTCTGACATAATTATTTTAAGTAGTTCAATACAAAAAAAAATGCTGCTTCATCAAATTAAGGGGTTAAGCAGTAATTATGAATCCCACCACACATTGTGAGAGTAAAGTAGCATGTGTATATATTAGACAGTATTTAACCTTAATGATAGTTTCAGTCTTACCTCCGTATATGCCGGTGTAGGTACCAGATTGACTCGGGCTGCCAGATTGACTCGGGGGCCTGCGCCTTTTGAGATGCGTCAGAGCGTCCGCCATCTTAAATGTGGCAAATCTGCAGTTTCTCAGTCACTTAAACAGTATCAGAGGGACTTTAATCTCTGAATCAAAAGGCGCAGGCCCCCGAGTCAATCTGGCAGCCCGAGTCAATCTGGTACCTACACCGGCAGATTCTTATTCTTCTTCTTCTTCTTCTTCTTCTTCTTCTTCTTCTTCTTCTTCTCCTCGAGTTTTATGGCGGTTGGCAACAAACTGTTAGTAGCATTACCGCCACTTACTGGTATGGAGTGTGGTTCGTGATGGTTTAAATATTTATCCTGATATATTCTACCCTAACTTCTTCTAAACATACATTCACACATTCACACTTAAAAATATAAACAAATTTGTGCACAGCTTTGTATATCATTCCTTCACTCACAAACACACTTACTATAATTAAATTCTATGGAATAATTTTGTTTTCTTTAGAAATCGAATAATTATTTGTATGTGTTTACTCCCTAATTTTTTCCTCAGTATATCTAATAAATTAACCTTCTCCTTAATGTCTTCAAACTCTCTTCTCATATATCTTCTCTCTCTTTCATATTTATGACATTCTAATATAACATGTTCTATGGTTTCATATTTATCACAGAAATCACATTTGCCCGTTTTATGTTTTTGTATTTTAAAAAGTGTATAATTAAGTCCTGTATGACCAAATCTTAACCTTGTTATCACTCTTTCCTTCTTTCTATTTCTTCTTCCATTTCTTCTTTCTCCTACCATCTTCTGAATTTTATAAAACCATCTTCCTGTTTTATCTTCATCCCACCTTTTTTGCCAAATTTCCATAAGTTTCTCTTTAATAATACTCTTTCCTTCTGATTTACTTATTTTAACTATAAAACTAATAGAATGTTTAATTGCCCTTTTTGCCATTTTATCTGCCCTCTCGTTTCCTTCTACCCCAATATGTGCTGGAACCCACACAAATGTAACTATCAGCCCCATGTTTCGTATTCTGAACAGTGTATGATTTATTTCTAATAAAATGTCCATCCTACTATCTGTTTGGTTATTTTTTAAACTTAACAATGCAGAGCTTGAATCTGAACAAATGACTGATTTTAACGGTTTTATATCTTCTACCCATTGTAATGCTTGCCGGCAGATTGTTGCAGATCCTTGGTTTTGTACACAGCAGAGCTAAGTGCCTCCAAGTATATCCTGCTGCAGCCTGCGGGAAGGCGGGGCTTGACATCAAGCCCCGCCCACATCAAGGACACCATATTGGAAATGCTGACGTAACAGGGCAGGGAATATATAAAGATATATGTAAAGATAAGTTTTCATCTTAATTGTGAAAAGTTATCCCTCGAGCCCTGACGTAAATAGTCTGTAAATTTAAACAAAAATACGCCGCACAGTGCTGAGGCATCATTAGTGTGTTCAGCTTGAATCAGCATGTTTGAGTAGCAGGTCGACCGCCCCAATATGGCGGCCGTAATTCCTGCGCCGCGACAGCCAATGCGGGGTCTACTGATATTATATTATTATTTGAACTTTCGCACCAGCAAGTACTTGGTTATATTGCTTTTCCTAATCAACGCTGGAGATAGGCACGAGCAACCCCGCGACCCCATGAGGGATTGAGCGGGTCAGAAATTTGATGGATAGATTTTTTCTTAATCTGCGATGGACTGGGAATCTGTCCAGAATCCACTGCACCTGCCCTAACGACACCACTATAGGGATAAGTGTGCGTGTATGACAATTATTGGATAGATAAATGTGTCCTCAATGTGATGTAAATTTGTCTCTAAACTACTAATTTAATTTAAATTTTATGACATTTGTTTTTCATAGGGTTTGAGGATAGATAAATACGTCTTCATAATAATTCCGTATTGTTGTTTATTTTAGACTGTTTGTTACTAATGTTATTTTAACATCTGAAAAATTAATAAAGATTTAAAAATAAAAAGGACATACCACGTGACAGACATACCATGTGACATAACACATTCAGTGGGTAGAGGAGGTTCGACCAGACAGGGTAGTGATATGTACAGACTCTAAAGCAGTGTTAGAAAGTATCCAGGGAGAAGGAAATAATAGGAAAGAGTCAGTATTAGAAATTATGCATAGATTATATAGAGGTGGCATTAATGTCTGGTTCTGCTGGGTTCCAGCTCACGAAGGGGTTAAAGGAAATGAAAAAGCTGATAAATTAGCAAAAAGGGCTTTAGAAATGACAATGAAGATGATAATTCCTTTAGGGAGAGGGAAAGGGAAATCATGTATTAAAATGAAAGAAATAAAAGAATGGCAAAAAAGGTGGAATGAAGATAAGAAAGGGAGAAAATTATATAAAGTGCAAGTCAGTACTAATTAGAAATATTGATGAGAGAAACAGAAGGGAATAAATAATTATGATTAGATTAAGAGTAGGACACACCTATTTAAATGACACTTTACATTTAATAGGGAAGAAAAGTAATGATAAATGTGAAGGATGTGGAGAGAAAGAAAATGTAGAACATGTATTAATGAACTGTAGAACATATGAATCTGAAAGAGAGAATCTGAAAAGAATTGTTGGAAGGACAGGAAAAGAATAGAGTCTTAAAGGAATATTAGGAAATGAAGGAAACATAATGGATATCTATAGAGTAAGGAAAGCTTTATTTACTTTTCTTAAAAACACAAGATTAATAAATAGAATTTAATAAATGTAGAGAAAATGTTGCTACACACTCGTGTACAGCTTGATGTCAAGCCCTGCCTTCCCGCAGGCTGCAGCGGGATGCAAAACGAATCTTAAATCCCGACCAGGACTTCCTGTTCTGGCCATACCGCATGGGCTGCGTTCGAATCAATGGGATGCGTACGGAAGCGTATTGCTGTCACTTGAGAAAATAATTTTTTTTTTGCTCATTATATTGTATAAACGTGATAGTATATTGTATGAATGTGATAATTGTATTAAACGTGACAACTTCTATGCTTTATGCAGTAGTAACCACGAGACTTATTTAAGATGAAGAAGTTTTCACTCTTAGTAGGTTTTTGAGGGAAGTGGAGAGCGGATGGCTGATGGACACCGCTTACTGAGATTCCTTCCAAAGCGCAGCGCACCTGTCACACATGAAGGTGGCGCTCCAAGTAAATGTTTGAACATAATAACTATCCTGACATCGTTATCCAGGTAATCGTGGGACGTTTTTACCCTGCATGTCATCTCGTCTGCAGCACAATGGCGAGTTTACTGGAGTTGATCAAGTTTTACTTGTCGGTCTAAGACAGGAGAGATCCTGATGCTGGATGAGTTAGCCTGCACACATTGAGAAGAATCCTCCACAGAATAGGATTCCATGGAGATAACATCAATTAGATCCTCTAAATGTGGAGGCCTTCCTCGTTGACCAGCTGGAGAGATACTGAAGCCTGCATGGATATACGTTTCACCACCTTAAAGGAATAGTACACCCAAAACATGATTAGCCTTCATTTTCTACTCACCCCCATGCTGAACAAAACTCTGGAGTACTTTTTTGATATCTCAAATGCATCTGGAGATCTGGGAGGCTACTTGCTGTCTGCTGACATTCAAATAATGGAGGTCTACGGTGCCCGAGACAGAAAGGTCCATAAAAGTCCACAAAAAACGTGTCAATATTCCTCCATACTGCTCGTCCAATGTATTCCAAGTGTCCTGAGTGGGTAGCATCCAGAATTTACTCGAAATAAAGTCATTTAGAATATTTTTAGAGCATAAACAGTAGTGTATAGGATTTCCTGAAAGCGCGCGCCGGCACGTTCACGACGCTACAGAAGCCGGCAGACCAAACCAGATGAAAGTGCGCAGGCAGGGTCAAAGCTACAATGGTGCTGACACCAGAAAACCATTCTATGACATCTTACCTTTACAGTGGTACCAAAAGTTTCTTCTTAAATCTAATAGCTGTGAGGCTATAAGTGATTTACTTTTGTGTGTTTTTGTCAGGCAGAAATTTATTTATACCCCCTTAGGGTGTAAGAGGTTAAGAAGGGAGATAAAAATAACTTGAAATGAAATTTTTTTTTTTCTTTGAAACTGATGAAAGGTGCTTGAATGCTGGCTTGAATGAAGAACACCGGATCTCAAGTTCCTGTTAAATAAGACTTAAACCTTTATTTTCCAACATAATCAATATTTTGGTCTCAAGGTGAATCTTGGGCATGTTGCAGGCTGTGAGCCTTGGCACAAATTTTAATTGCCTTTTATTTAGCACTGGTTTCTGGACAGTAATTCTGCCATGTACGGCATTTTGAAACACAATTCTACAAGCTGTTCTTCTTTACACCTGGAGTTGAGGTGACCAAGCCTAGTGAAGCTCTGCTGCAGTGAAAAGAGCTTTGATGACCTGGGATTTTCCAGCCAACAACCAATCCTCCCGAGTAGTTCTTGCGGGATGTGCCAGACCTGGGCTTATTAAAAACATCTTCAGTCTCTTCAACTCTTTTCCTAATTCTATGTACTTGATGCAGAGACATATTGAAGGCGTCAGCCACCTCAGCAGTGAATTTGACCTTCAGCCTCTTGAAAATTGTGGTCAGAAAAATGTCATTACTACTCACATCCATTTTCCTGTTCATTATGAGTCCTAATCTTTACTTACTTACTTTTAAAAGTATTTGCTCAAGCCGAGCATCTCCTAGACAAGGCTGAATTAAGGTCTTATCCAGTGGTGGAAAAAGTACTCCACAGTAATACGTGAGTAAAAGTATTGATACTGTTGTCGGAAAAATTGTATTTATCTTCTATTATATATTAATTTATCCTATTTACTCACTATAAAAGTTTTCACTCAGTCTGTTTCTCTCTCAAGGCCACACAATTCTCTGCAGGATGGTGTTTCTTCCCACAACACATCAGGTTCTTTCTCAAGGTTTATTCATAACATTTTACTGTTTAACCAAAGTGTTTGTAATTTGTTTTGACTCTGACTACTTTCCATTGTTGTAAGTAAGGGGGAACGAACGCTGCCCAGATCAGAACAGGGCAGAATGCTGCGCCATTAGGGCTGTATGATGAACTGTTCTCTCTTTGCAAAGATATGAACAAATGTGCAGACAACAATACTCATAGTAAAATCCTACTCAACTACAAGTAAAAGTTACTTGGTCTAACATCTACTCAAGTCAAAGTATTGAAGCACTCACTTTTGAAAATAATTAAGTATTCAAAAGTACATGCATTTGAAAGTACTTAATAATTCAAAAATCAAAATTACATTTAACAATATAATTATACATTTCTGTATAATTTCCAGTGCAATTTTAAAGAACTTTGTAAATGTCAGAAACCACCTGATGTATTGACATGTATAACCACCTGCTACAGATTCTACACCACCTGTAAAGAACTATTGCATGAAAATGCCAAAAAATTAAGGACAGATATTTTGATTATTATTAATAGTTTGCACTGACAAGGCTTTCCTCCACAGTTTCTCCACCTTTTCCGCTCTGTTTTTCCAGCTTCTATTTTTCCTTCCTCTTTGTGGAAAGCTCAGTGCTTCTCATCACAGCACTGGTCTGAGTGTGAGAGGCAGGCAGGGGCTGAGGGGGGGCAAGGGTGATTATAGGTGCTTAACATCACAATCTCATGGTGCTGAGAGAAGCAGAGGCGATGAGAATTAATTCAAACTGCAATGATTAGAGATTATTTGACATGCTACATGCTTCCCTTTAGTCTGGAATCTTTTTCTACAGTTCTGATCAACATGAATGGTGATTTAACATCTGCTTTTTAGTGTTCATCTGCAAGTTCTGGAGGACCTGAGCTCCATCCTCTGATCATTTATCCCGCTATGTTCGATCCTCTTCTTGTAAACATGCAGCAATTTCTAACATTTTTTCTGCTAAAACCCAGTAAATGGTCTGATTTTTGGTTGTTGTGTCCAGTCCAGCCTTTGAATCTGTCTGCATCTGACTCTTTGAAGCTTTAATGTCTGGTGTGTTACTGTCCTGTCAGAATCAGGTTCGGTGCCACAGACTGCAGGAACAGAACACAATCGTTGCTGCAAAGAACAAAGCTCTGCAGGAGGACACCCTGATATTCTTGAGTGCCAGCAGCAGGAAATGGAGAAGGATATGAGTGAGAATATTAGAATATGAGTGAGATATGAGGTTGAAGAACAGCTGCATGTGGACAAAAGGACCACAAAGAAAGACCTAAAGCTGGTGATCAGACAGGATAGGAAGGAGATGCAGGAGGAATTGATCTTAGGGGAGAGGATGCTGGGTAAGATGCTGACAGAGACTGAAAGCTGCTCCTCCTGACCTTTTGAGGGAACTGATGTTGGTCTAGATGTGGATAGGATCTCTCCTGATGTCTGATGCTAAAGGTTTTTCTGGATCTGATCAGTCTGGTCCCCTGTCTGCTACTGGTTTCCTGTTAGTTTGGGCCTCCAGGTCTGTGAAGATCAGATCATCTCTATCAGAGAACCAATGTCTCTGAACTGCAAACAAAAATTTCGAGTCAGTCAGCAAAGATCACCTGGTTGTATAGGTCCAAACTGAACATCTACACAGAGGTTCCTAAACCTTACAGCTTCTGCCCCACAACACGGTTCTAGAGTTTCATCCTGACCCAAGGAATTTGGTTCTGTCCATTTTTAACCACAATTTTATAATCAGGGAGTAGAAAAGGTCCTGTTCGCAGCAGAAGGTGGCGGGAATAAACTAATTGAACTGAATCAAATCACGAATTCCTCAAACAAACTTTGACCTGATACTCGAGAACAGCATGTTAGTGATTTGTGTCTTTGTTTTCTGTCCCTAACAGCTTCCAGGATAGGGGATCATTAGCAGCAGCTGGTCAGCATGGAGCAGCAGATCCTGAAGAGTGAGTCTCTGAAGGAGATGTTTATTCAGCTAGAGGATCAGGTCAAGGAGGAGAAAAGGTGATTGACATTACACACAGAAGTCCATATTATGGTGTCAGTTTGACAGCTAAGGAGGAGAAGATCAAACAGCAGTTTGAGGAGGAGAGAGGAAAGCACAGCCAGCTCAAATAAATCTGCCAGCTTGAGGAGAAAATAGAGTTGGAGCAGCACAAGGTGAAGAGTTTGAGTCAGACAACAATCAAGCTGAGGATCATCTTCACACAGATCTGCCAAACCCACAGCCTGAAGGAGGTATCATCCTGAGTGGAGGTCTGTCCGAGTCTTTCTTTTTTCTGTAATTCAAAAGAAATGTTCTTCTTAGAGATCAGTGTATGGAGGACCAGTTCTACCATATTTAAAAATAAATACTGAAATAAATAAATGCTCAATAAATAAATAGATAAACAAACAATCAATTTCCCCAAAAAATACAATAAACAATAAAAACAATAAACAAATAAATCTAGGTAGAAATTAAATTATACAGTGAGACATAGTTGTATATATCTCTTTTATTTAGCGTCTTTATTTATTGGCCTTTGTAATAATCACCGTATTTATTTATTGTCTGTTATGATCTTCAACTTTATTTATAAATTACTTATTTAAAGTTTAAAGTATTTATTTATGTGCATGTTATAATATTTTGTCTGTTTTATTCTTCCTTTGTATTGTTTTAACGTATTTATTTTTTCAACGCTATTTATGTCTGCCTGTCGTTTTTACATTCTGTATGCATTTCTGCCTCATTATGCAAATGAGGAGGGGCTGTGTCTTAGAGGGTCAACTTCTGCCCCATAGGGTAGCCTCTTAATGGGAGCTTTGCTGCAGCCAAACAACCTCCTAGACCGCTGCATAAAGACTGGACACTGCCCTCAGTTTGTAGCCGCAATTTTATAAGAAGTAAAAAAATTTAATTGCTATGAATATTTTGCATGTCGTTGTAAAAAGACATTAGGCTGTTTGAGTTTCGGCTTCTAAAGCCATGCTAATATATCAATATGTTAAGCTAGTTGACAATAATATAAAAGGTTGCTACCTCTGTGACATTAACTAGTTATTCCTTTATTCTTCGAATCAACCAAATTGTCTTTCATTTCTGGGCAGAATTTGTGCTCACAATTGCACTCCACATATTTAAAGTCTTTTAGTCTCAATATTGAGGAGGCTCAAGGAAGAAATAAAAAAAGAAAACATTGACATGAAAGGGACTTTAAAGTGTAATGCCAAAGCGATTTTTACTGGTATCTTCCTAATTCTATCTCAAAGTTTTGCTTTGCATGTTTTTTTCATGATTATTGCCTCAATAAAAAGAGCAAAGTCAGGGAGGAGATGGACCAGAGGCTGGCAGCATGAAGAATGATGTAGGGTGAAGATATATATATATATATATATATATATATATATATATATATATATATATATATACATATATACATATATACATATATATATACATATATACATATATATATATACATATCCTCACCTTTATTATATATGTATATTTCATTACAGCAACTCAAAATGGTATTCAGTAATTTGTATGGCCCCCGCATGCATGTATGCAGGCCTGACAACGTCGGGGCATGCTCCTAGTGAGGTGACGGATGGCGTTCTGGGGTATGTTCTCCAGATCTGGACCAGGGCATCACTGAGCTCCTAGACAGTCTGAGGTGCAACCTGACGGCATCAGATGGATCGTAACATAATGTCCCAGAAGTGTTCTGTTGGATTTAGGTCAGGCAAGCATGGGGGCCAATCAATGGTATCAATTCCTTCATCCTCCAGGAACTGCCTGCATACTCTTGCCACATGAGGCCGGGCATTGCCATGCACCAGGAGGAACCCAGGACCCACTGCACCAGCATAGGGTCTGACAATGGGTGCAAGGATTTCATCCTTGCTCCTCCTTGCACAAAGGAGCAGATACCGTTCCTGCTGATGGGTTGTAGGCCTTCTACGGCCCTGTTTAGCTCTCCTGGAATCTCCTCCATGCTCTTGAGATTGTGCTGGGAGACACAGCAAAACTTCTGGTACTGGCACGTATTGATGTGCCATCCTGGAGGAGTTGGACTGCCTCTGAAACCTCTGTAGGGTCCAGGTAGCGCCTCATGCTAACAGTAGTGACAGTGACCCTAGCCAAATGCAGAACTGGTGAAAAACAGTCAGAAAAGATGAGGAGGGGAAACATGGTTTTGTTTTGATAGTCGTCTCGTTGTTGCCCCTCTAGTGCACCTGTTGTTAATTTCATCAACACCAAAGCAGCTGAAACTGATTAACAACCTCCTCTGCTACTTACTTGATAAAATCAATATCCCAGAAGTTTAATTAATTTGACGCTATACTCTGATTACAAAGTCTTCCTTTAATTTTTTTGAGTAGTGTATATATACACACATATACACTACCGTTCAAAAGTTTGGGGTCACCCAAACAATTTTGTGTTTTCCTGAAAAGTCACACTTATTCACCACCAGACGTTGTGAAATGAATAGAAAAGAGAGTCAAGACATTGACCAGGTTAGAAATAATGATTTGTATTTGAAATAAGATTTTTTTTTAGATCAAACTTTGCTTTCATCAAAGAATCCTCCATTTGCAGGAATTACAGCATGCAGACCTTTGGCATTCTAGCTGTTAATTTGTTGAGGTAATCTGGAGAAATTGCACCTCACGCTTCCAGAAGCAGCTCCCAAAAGTTGGATTTGTTGGATGAGCACTTCTTGCGTACCGTACGGTCAAGCTGCTCCCACAACAGCTCAATGGGGTTCAGATCTGGTGACTGCGCTGGCCACTCCATTACAGATAGAATACCAGCTGCCTGCTTCTGCTCTAAATAGTTCTTGCACAGTTTTGATGTGTGTTTAGGGTCATTGTCCTGTTGTAGGATGAAATTGGCTCCAATCAACCGCTGTCCACTGGGTATGGCATGGCGTTGCAAAATGGAGTGATAGCCTTCCTTATTCAGAATCTCTTTTGCCCTGTACAAATCTCCCACCTTACCAGCACCAAAGCAACCCAAGACCATCACATTACCTCCACCATGCTTAACAGATGGCGTCAGGCATTCTTCCAGCATCTTTTCATTTGTTCTGCGTCTCACAAACGTTCTTCTTTGTGATCCAAACACCTCAAACTTGGATCCATCCATCCACAACACTTTTTTCCAGTCTTCCTCTGTCCAATGTCTGTGCTCTTTCGCCCATCTTAATCTTTATCTTTTATTGGCCAGCTCATATATGGCTTTTTCGTTGCCACTCTGCCCTGTAGCCCAGAATCCCGCAGCCGCTTCTTCACTGTAGATGTTGAGATTGGTGTTTTGCGGGTACTATTTAATGAAGATGCCAGTTGGGGACCTGTGAGGTGTCTGTTTCTCAAACTAGAGATATTAATGTACTTATCTTCTTGCTCAGTTGTGCAACGCGGCCTCCCACTTCTTTTTCTACTCTGGTTAGAGCCTGTTTGTGCTGTTCTCTGAAGAGTGTAGTACACACGGTTGTAGGAAATCTTCAATTTCTTTGCAATTTCTCGCATGGAATGGCCTTCATTTCTAAGAACAAGAATAGACTGTAAAGTTTTAGATGAAAGTTCTCTTTTTCTGGCCATTTTGAGTGTTTAATTGACCCCACAAATGTGATGCTCCAGAAACTCAATCTGTTCAAAGGAAGGCCAGTTTTGTAGCTTCTGTAACGAGCTAAACTGTTTTCAGATGTGTGAACATGATTGCACAAGGGTTTTCTAATCATCAATTAGCCTTCTGAGCCAATGAGCAAACACACTGTACCATTAGAACACTGGGGTGATAGTTGCTGGAAATGGGCCTCTATACACCTATGTAGATATTGCACCAAAAACCATACATTTGCAGCTAGAATAGTAATTAACCACATTAGCAATGTATAGAGCAGGGATGCCTAACCAGTCAATCGCGGTCTACCAGTCGATTGTGGGCAGAGTTTCAGTCGATCGCGAGTATGTTAGTTATTTGATTATTATTTTGTTATTGTTTTCTTATTAGTTCCTGTCTTCCAGCTTTTCATTTGTTATCCTCTGCTGGCCTCTTGTGTCCTCTTGCTCTGTTTTCTGTTTTGCTCTCACCTGCTTTCAATTCCCTCATTAGCCTCTCCCTGTCTCTGTCCCCTTTAAAAGCCCTCCCTCTTCAGTTCTTGTTTGCTGGATCCTCGTCTTACTTCTCTTCAACCTCTGAACAATCGTCTGTCTGCCTCATCTCTTCCTGGTTACTTGATTTCTGGTTTTCCCCCTGAAGTACGCCTCCAAGAGTCCCTCAGTGGGCGCGCCAAGCCTTCATGAGCCCTCTGCGGGCGCGGCAAGCCTCCAAGAACCCTCTGCGGGCGCGCCAAGCCTCCAAGAGCCCTCTCCGGGCGCGCCAAGCCTCCAAGAGCCCTCTGCGGGTGCTCCAAGCCTCCAAGAGCCCTCTGCGGCACTCCAAGCCTCCAAAAGACCTCTGCGGGCGCTCCAAGCCTCCAAGAGACCTCTGCGGGCACTCCAAGCCTCTAAGAGCCCTCTGCGGGCGTTCCAAGCCTCCAAGAGCCCTCTGCGGGCATTCCAAGCCTCCATGAGCCCTCAGCGGGCGCTCCAAGCCCCCTCTGAGGCTGTACCTGAGCAACAGTGGGCGGCCCCCTCCATGGTGGTTCCTGTGCCGCAGTGGGCGGTCCCCTCCGAGTCTGTTCCTGAGCCGCATTGGGCGGTCCCCTCCGAGTCTGTTCCTGAGCCACAGTGGGCGATCCCTTCGGAGGCTGTTCCTGAGCCGCATTGGGTGGTCCCCTCCGAGTCTGTTTCTGAGCCGCAGTGGGCTATCCCCTCAGAGGCTGTACCTGAGCCGCAGTCAGCGGCCCCCTCCGAGCCTGTTCCGGAGCCGCAGTCGGCGGCCCCCTCCGAGCCTGTTCCGGAGCCGCAGTCGGCGGCCCCCTCCGAGCCTGTTCCTGAGCCGCAGTGGGTGGCCCCTTCCGAGCCTGTTCCTGAGCCGCAGTTGGCGGTCCCCTCTGTTCCTGAGCCGCAGTCGGCAGCCCCTTCTGTTCCTGTTCCTGAGCCACAGTCGGCAGCCCCTTCTGTTCCTGTTTCTGAGCCGCAGTCGGCGGTCCCCTCTGAGTCTGTTCTTGAGCCGCAGTGGGCGGCCCCCCTCAGAGCCTGTTCCTGAGCCGCAGTGGTCGGCCCCCTCTGAGCCTGTTCCTGAGCCGCAGTTGGCAGCCCCCTCTGAGCTGGTTCCTAAGCCGCAGTCGGCGGCCCCTTCTGTTCCTGTTCCTGAGCTGCGGTCGGCAATCTCCTCTGAGCCTGTTTCCTGAGCTTGTTTCCTGAGCCGCAGTCGGCGGCCCCCTCTGAGCCCTTGCTGAGCAGCTGAAACGGAGGCGGTGTCCTCCTCTGAGGTTCCTGCAGAAACAGAGACGTCGTTCTTCTCAGAGGTTCCTGCAGCAACGGAGACGTCGTCCTTCTCAGAGGTTCCTGCAGCAACGGAGACGTCGTCCTCCTCCGAGGTTTCTACAGCAACGGAGACGTCTGCCATGCCTCCAGCCCTGCGGCTGGCCTCCAGAGCGTCTGCCATGCCTCCGGCCCCGTGGCCGGCCTCCAGAGCGTCTGCCACGCCTCCGGCCCCACGGCCGGCCTCCAGAGACTCTTCCTTGCCTCCGGCCCCAGGGCCGGCCTCCAGAGACTCTTCCTTGTCCACCTCCTGAAACCTTTTGTTGCCCTCGTCCACCCTGGGTGGGTTGTTTTTTGTTGTGGACTTTTTTGTGTTTTCTTGCCCGCCTTGCCTGGTTCCCCCTCCGCCCACCCTGGGTGGGTTGTTTTTTGGTTTTTCTTGGACTTTTCTGGAATCTGGAATCTGGCGTCTGGAATCCGCCCCTGAGGGGGGGGTACTGTTAGGTTTCTGTTATGTTTTTCTTTTGCTCCTTGATTTCTAGTGTTTAGTTTTCTTTTCACCATGTTTCTTTATCCTAGTTATTTGATTATTATTTTGTTGTTGTTTTCTTATTAGTTCCTGTCTTCCAGCTTTTCATTTGTTATCCTCTGCTGCCCTCTTCTGTCCTCTTGCTCTGTTTTCTGTTTTGCTCTCACCTGCTTTCAATTCCCTCATTAGCCTCTCCCTGTCTCTGTCCCCTTTAAAAGCCCTCCCTCTTCAGTTCTTGTTTGCTGGATCCTCGTCTTACATCTCTTCAACCTCTGAACAATCGTCTGTCTGCCTCATCTCTTCCTGGTTATTTGATTTTTGGTTTTCCCCTGATGTCTCCAAGAATCTGGTTCTTGAGCTTTTGTTGGATTTTTTGACTCCTGCCCCAGCGCCTGTGAACCCCCAGCCTCTGTGCCTGTGAACTTTAATTAAACCACTTAAAATTCATCTCAAGCCTACTCGTCTCTGCATTTGGGTCCTCAAACCAACACCACCTAATCCTGACAGAGTAGTTTTACAATATAGACCTATTTATGGCTATGGGAAAAAAAAAAAAAAAGTTTTATAAAACACTAATCGAAACATTGATCACGAGAAGCCAATGTGTATTTTCATAATAATAAAATGAAAAATAAAAAGTATGCAGGGAACCTTTTTTTATGCATGCTGATTACTGGGAAGGGTTTTCCACGGTTGCTAGGTTGTTACCAGGGACTCTAAAGTGCGAAGAGGAATCTGAAGAGATAATGAGATGATGACATCTATCACAACTGATGGGGCTCCATCTATGGTTGGGAGCACTGCTGGATTTGTTGCTCTGTTCCAGCTGTCTGAAACTTTCTCGGATTTTTGGAACGACCACTGCATCATTCATCAACAACAGCTGTGCGGCAATATTTTAGATATGAAGCATGTCATGGATGTTGTGATGAAGATCGCTTGCTCTGTTCGGGCCAGGAATTTTCAGAGGCGTTTATTCCGCGCACAGCTCAAGGAGGCAGGTGCAGACCACACTGATCTGCTGCTGCAGCAGGTGGCTGAGCCGTGGCAGATTCATCGAAAGATTTTTGGAACTTTTGGCCGAAATTAAAGAGTTTCTGAAACAGTCAACAACCCATTCTACGGTATGTTACATCTTCACATCCACATAGTTTGTACTTAGTATTTTCCTATTTTTATCTGTTTTCTGTTGAATTTTAATCCATCTGCCAGTTTCTCTGCCAATGCCAATGCCCAGTGAAGTTGTTCATTCTAAAATAGTGGCTTGTTTACACAAATGTAAAACAAAAAGAAGTTTATGCTGATGAAGATCCTCAGTCATCCAGGTCATAGTCATTGTCAACAAACGACCCACTCATCGGTTTCCATTTGTATGTTTCCAAGCAACACTAGGCCTTGTCTCTATAAAGACTCAAACTCACTGCAGATCCAGACATTTGAATTGAGAAAGCTTCCTGGAGGGGAAGCGAAATGTCTTCAAACCTTGGAAACCGAGTCCAGTGGATTGTTTTTTAAACTTTTACAGAAAAAGAAGTTTAGTTTGGAACAGCTCTCTGGACAATTTCATCTTTTTTAAAAGTGCAGCTTTGAAAAGTAGTAAAAAAAAAAAAAAATATATATATATATATATATATATATATATATATAAAAACAGTGATATAAACATAAGACATATGAGTTCTGTTTTTTTTTTCATCTCTAATGGACTGTGTGTGTGTGTGTATATCAATTGGTTTATTTAGACTTTTTGACTACACAGCCTTTGTCTGTAGAACTTGATTGCTCTTTTCTGTAGTTTTGGTGAGTGAGTGAGTGAGTGAGTGAGTGAGTGAGTGAGTGAGTGAGTGAGTGAGTGAGTGAGTGAGTGAGTGAGTGAGTGAGTGAGTGAGTGAGTGAGAGAAATGGTGTGAAGTTCTTATGAGATTAAGTTCTGTTTTTGCAACCTATTTTTTGACACAATTGATAAATTCCTCATTAGTTGGACATACTGTTTATTCTCCACCTCTGCAAATAAAAAACAAATACTGCCCGTGCCTTGTGTTTGGCTTGGTAGATCTCGGCATGCCATCAACTTCAAAAGTACAGTGCTCAAAAATAAGGACATTTCAATGTGACCCCAAACAGTTTGAACGGTAGTGTATATATATATATATATATATATATATATATATATATATATATATACACTACCGTTCAAACTGTATAGTGTATATATGTTTATGTATGTATATATATATATATATATATTTATTTATTTAATTTTTTTCAAAAAATAAAGGTAGCACTAAGATAACCAATTGTAGGTCTGAATGAAATGTTCTCATTGAATACTGTTGTGGAAAAAGTTGAATGAGCTGACAAAAATCACACAAAAATCATCAATCCTCTGAGACCTGGAATAAAGCACCCGCCAACTCCTGGACAGTCTGTGGTACAACTTGACATTGGTGGATGACATGATGTCCCACATGTGCTCAATCAGATTCAGGCCTGGGGAACAGATTGGCCAGTTCTTAGCTTCAAGGATCATCTTACAGGTGTTGGGAGCTGGAGAAAATCCCATCTTTCTCCAGCAGAGTCCGCCGTGGATCCTCTGAGGGAGCCTCCTGCACAGCTGCAGCTCATCTAGCTCATCAGAGGATCCACTATATAAGCTGTCTTCAGACCTTGCCTCAACGCCGCAGTGTTGTTCCAGTTGGTCAGCGCTAAAGCCTAGATCTTTGTGTTATCTCCATGACTTTGAATCCAGGTTGGATTCTAACCACTCTCTCTGTGTTTCCAGGAAACCCGTGTCTCCTCTGTGAAAGCTCAGGAAGAGCTAACCTGCCGAGCCGACCCTCTGAGCCAAACCCTGAAGATTCTCTGAGAACCCCCAAGCAGCTCAGGACTAGAGCTGGGAAACAAAGCCAAGGTCTGTTCAAACTAGACGTGAGACGCTGAAGCAGCAAACGGACTCTGCTGAATAACTCATCTCCAGAACCAACAGTGACTCTCCCAAAGAGAACCTCAAGAACCCTCAAGGTACAATCTGAGCTCACTTGGAAATCTAATCCTGTCAGCAGTCCATAACCGCTCTGTCCCTCACGCAGACTCCGGTGAAACCAGAACCCAGGCCCGAACCAGTCATCAGTACTTTCTCTGTGTTGTGCTTAATAAACTTGTTAAACTTTTCATCCTCGTGTCCGTCAGTGGTGTTCTGCATAACTGGGTCTCCATTAGAGAACCCATCATGACAGAACACTGCGGCCAAACTCAAGGCCCAGCAGATCACCTCACCCGTCGTTTGGAGGAACAGGATGCTCAACTACAAGGACAAACCCAAACGCTCCGTGAGTTATTCCATCTAGTTGGAACTCATAACCAAATGTTACAGAGTTGCGCTAATTTCCTGAATAACGCTAATGCTGCATCTGTACAGCAACCATTTCCGGGTCCAGTCCCTCCCCCGAGGTCACAACCTGTGACGTCATCAGAATTCCGTCCTAGTCTCCCAGAACGATTCTCCGGTAACATGAAAGATTGTGCCATTGAACTTTTACCTGGTGCTCCTCTTCCTAGCAGCAGATTGTATAACATTTCCAAGCCCGAGAGAGAAACTATGGAAAAATACATCAATGAATCTTTAGCTGCTGGAATAATTCGTCCTTCATCATCTCCATTGGGCGCCGGGTTCTTCTTCGTGAGCAAGAAGGATGGTTCCCTGAGACCTTGCATTGATTATCCAGGTTTGAACCAGATCACTATTAAAAATAAATACCCACTGCCTCTTCTCGCCTCTGCTTTTGAACCAGTACAGGGTGCAACAGTGTTTTCCAAGCTGGACTTAAGAAACGCCTATCATCTCCTTAGGATACGAGAGGGCGATGAATGGAAAACTGCTTTTAAGACACCCTTGGGTCAATTCGAATACCTGGTGATGCCCTTCGGTTTAACAAACGCTCCTGCCTGCTTCCAGGCCCTAGTTAATGATGTTCTCAGAGATTTCCTCAACGTGTTTGTTTTTGTGTACATTGACGACATTCTCATTTATTCCAAGGACCTCCATGAACACAAGAGACATGTTCGTCTTGTCTTACAGAGACTATTGGAGAATAAGCTGTTCGTGAAAGCCGAGAAGTGCGAATTCCATCAACCTTCAGTCACCTTTTTGGGGTTTGTGCTCGAGGGCGGCCAGGTAAAACCTTCAGAGGACAAGATCAAAGCAGTCTTAGACTGGCCAGTTCCTGAAAACCGAAAACAGCTACAGAGGTTTTTAGCGTTCGCTAATTTCTATCGTCGATTCATAAGGAACTACAGTCAAACCGCCCTTCCATAACCTCTCTGACTTCCATTAAACGAACTTTTCAGTGGACTCCCGAGGCTCAAGCAGCATTTGAGAAGTTAAAATCCTTCTTTTCCAGAGCACCTGTACTAATTCAACCAGATCCAGCTAAACAGTTCATCCTAGAGGTGGATGCTTCAGATTCCGGGGTTGGAGCGGTCCTCTCCCAAAGGCTCGACTCAGATCAAAAAATACACCCATGTGCTTTCTTCTCCCGTAGGCTTTCTTCAGCTGAACAGAACTACGACGTAGGTGACCGAGAGCTCCTGGCTATTAAGCTGGCGTTGGAAGAGTGGAGGCATTGGCTGGAGGGAGCTGAGCATCCGGTTCTCGTGTGGACAGACCACAAAAACCTGGCTTACATCCAGTCTACAAAACAGGCAAATCCTCGTCAATCCAGGTGGTCAATCTTCTTCTCTCGATTCAATTTAATCATTTCCTACAGACCCGGATCCAAGAACGTGAAGCCCGATTCTCTCTCTCGTCTCTACTCCGTCGATCATCCAGAGACACCTGAACCTGTCCTCCCAGCTTCATGTACCATAGGAGTGGTCAACTGGGAGATAACGGACCTCATCAACTCTGCCCTAGCCACTGAACCAGATCCAGGTACCGGTCCGTCTAATCGTACATATGTCCCATCTTCTGTCAGGTCCCGTCTTATCCAGTGGATGCATGCCGCCAAATTCACCGCTCATCCAGGAGTGAGTAGGACAGTTGCTCTCATCTCCAGACGCTTCTGGTGGCCCACACTCCACAAAGACGTAAAGGAGTATGTGTTGGCTTGCCCCACATGTGCCCGCAACAAAGCCTCACACCAACCTCCTTCAGGCCTGCTTCAACCACTACCTGTTCCCTCGCGTCCATGGTCCCATATAGCCATTGATTTCGTCACCGGTCTCCCTGTCTCCCGAGGTATGTCCACCATACTAACCATTGTTGACCGTTTCTCGAAATCCTGCCATCTTGTTTCCCTCAGAAAACTTCCCACGGCCTTCCAGACAGCCCAGCTGCTAATTAAACACGTTTTCCGGCTTCATGGCATTCCCCAGGAAATCCTCTCAGACAGAGGTCCACAATTCATCTCACAGGTATGGAAGGCTTTCTGTTCTGCTCTCGGCTGCAAACCATCTCTCACTTCAGGTTACCACCCTCAATCTAACGGCCAGACAGAACGTATGAACCAGCAACTGGAATCCACCCTCCGCTGTCTCACTTCCAATAACCCCGTGGATTGGAGTCAATACCTCCCGTGGATAGAATATGCCCACAACTCTCTCCGTTCTGCATCCACTGGACAGTCCCCATTCCAGGTCAGTCTCGGACACCAACCACCTCTTTTCCCTGCAGATGAGAGAGAGATATCGGTGCTGTCCGTTAATCAACACATCCGTCGCTGCCAGAGGATTTGGAGGGAGACCATCGCCACACTCAACCAGTCATCCGAGTCTGTTAAGCGTTTCGCCGACGCCAAGAGACGCCGACGCCAAGAGTATTCTGTGGGCCAAGAGGTGTGGCTCTCCACTCGAGACATCCCCCTCAAGGGGATGTCTCGAAAACTCTCCCCGAGATTCATAGGACCCTTCAAGATCTCACACATCATCAATCCTTCTGCTGTCCGCCTTCAACTTCCCCAGTCCCTCCGAATCCACCCTACTTTCCACGTCTCCCAGATCAAGCCTGTTTCCTCAAGCCCTCTGTGCCCACCGTCCGACTCCCCACCACCCGCCCTGGAGGTCGATGGCCATCCGGCCTTCACAGTGCGCCGCATCATAGACTCCCGTCAACGAGGTCGCGGATGGCAGTACCTCGTCGACTGGGAGGGCTACGGACTGGAGGATCGTCAGTGGGTCCCAGGCTCGTACATCCTCGACCCTACGCTCATCGAGGAGTACGAGCGTTCCTGCCCATCTACCTCTTCCGGACCGCCAAGGGGCGGTCGTTGAGGGGGGGGTACTGTTGGGAGCTGGAGAAAATCCCATCTTTCTCCAGCAGAGTCCGCCGTGGATCCTCTGAGGGAGCCTCCTGCACAGCTGCAGCTCATCTAGATCATCAGAGGATCCACTATATAAGCTGTCTTCAGACCTTGCCTCAACGCCGCAGTGTTGTTCCAGTTGGTCAGCGCTAAAGCCTAGATCTTTGTGTTATCTCCATGACTTTGAATCCAGGTTGGATTCTAACCACTCTCTCTGTGTTTCCAGGAAACCCGTGTCTCATCTGTGAAAGCTCAGGAAGAGCTAACCTGCCGAGCCGACCCTCTGAGCCAAACCCTGAAGATTCTCTGAGAAAACCCCAAGCAGCTCAGGACTAGAGCTGGGAAACAAAGCCAAGGTCTGTTCAAACTAGACGTGAGACGCTGAAGCAGCAAACGGACTCTGCTGAATAACTCATCTCCAGAACCAACAGTGACTCTCCCAAAGAGAACCTCAAGAACCCTCAAGGTACAATCTGAGCTCACTTGGAAATCTAATCCTGTCAGCAGTCCATAACCGCTCTGTCCCTCACGCAGACTCCGGTGAAACCAGAACCCAGGCCCGAACCAGTCATCAGTACTTTCTCTGTGTTGTGCTTAATAAACTTGTTAAACTTTTCATCCTCGTGTCAGTGGTGTTCTGCATAACTGGGTCTCCATTAGCGAACCCATCATGACAACAGGAATTGCTGACACACTCCAACCACATGAGGTCTAGCATTCTCCTGCATTAGGAGAAAACCAACCGGACCAACATATGGTCTCACAAGGGGTCTGAGGATCTAACCTCGGTACCTAATGGCAGTCATGCTACCTATGGCAAACACATGGAGGGCTGTGCGGCCCTCCAAAGAAATGCCACCCCATACAATGACTGAAACACTGCCAAACCGGTCAAAATGAATGGATGTTGCAGGCAGCAGATCGGTATCCACGGTGTCTCCAGACTCTTTCATATCTGTTACATGTGCTCAGTGTGAACCTGCTTTCATCTGTGAAAATCGCAGTGCAACAATGACGAATTTGTCAATCCTGTCATTTTACTGGCAAATGCCAAGCTTAATGCATGATGTTGGGCTGTGAGCAAAACACTCATCTGTGGAAATCAGGCCCTCATACCAACCTCATGGAGTCAGTCTCTAACCGTTTGTGCAAACACATGCATATTTGTGGCCTGCTGGAGGTCATATTCTGGGGCTCTGGCAGTGCTCCTTCTTGCGCAAAGGTGGAGAACGCGGTCCTATGGTTGTTGCCCTCCTATGTTCTCCTCCACATCTCCCAGAGTACTGACCTGTCTCCTGGTAGTGCCTCCAGCCCCTGGACAATATGCTGACAGACATAGGAAACCTTCTTGCCACAGCTTGCATTGATCTGCCATCCTGGGTGAGCTACACCAACTGAGACACTTGTGTGGGTTTTAGAGTCTGCATTATGCTACTATAACATACCAACATTCAAAAGTGACCAAAATATCAGCCAGCGGGCATAGGTACTGAGTTGGGGTGTAAACAGAGTTCGAAAGCCCCCCCCCCCCCGATATGAGCCACATGTGTGGGTTGTAGAGTTTGTGTCATGCTACCACAAGTTGAAAACACAACCAACATTCAAAAGTGACCAAAATATGAGCCAGCAGGCGTAGGTACTGAGAAGTGGTATGTGGTCCCCACCTGAAGAACAACTCCTTTATTGAGTGTGTCTGGCTTATTGTCAATAATTTCAACCTATTGTCTATTCCATTTGCACAACAGCAGGTGAAATTGATTGTCAGTCAGTGTTTCTTATTGTTAGTATTTCATGCCAAGCTAGTTTTTTTTATTTTTTACCTTGATTTATCTGTTATACTTTAAGACACAAATGTGACAATATCATTATCATGGGGAACAATATGATCCTTTATTCAGACTCAATACATTGAAAAAGTATTGACCCCCTTTCTTTTTGTTGCCATTATAGTTTTCTTCTTTCAATTGTTTCAGGGGTTTTCTTTATACAGATTTTAAGTTGTTTAACTCAGCACTGCTCAGTTTGTCATTAAGCTCATCAAAGTAGGTATCAACAAAGCGAAGCATCTGGATGACGGCGCTAAGCAGCAGGATGTCACAGTTCAAGTCCAGCTCCAACTCCTCGCTGTAGTTCTTCACTGGAACAACGCAGGACAGAGGTACACCCACCTTAGCACTGATGTCCTGCATCTGGATCACAGAGGGGTTCAAACTGGGATTCAGAAGCGGTTCATCAAGTTTATAATCAAGACCATTATTTCTGTAAAAGTACAAGAATCCTCACTATTTCCTTGATGTATCCACTCCTGTAGATGTTTCTCAGATCCTCTTTCACCAAAGGACAAGCTTCATCTACTTTAGTGAGCAGCACCAGCTGAGGAATGCCTACAACCAAGAAAGATTAGATTATCCACAACATGCCGTAAACAATCTGAGTTTAAACTTTATTCAAAAATATTTCAGTTATAAATTGTACTTACCCAACAGGGTAGCCTTTCTGCGGATGGCTTCCAGCTTCTCCTCCAACTTTGTGGGCATAATGGAAACCTTGCAGGCATCAATGACATAGGCCACACAGTGGATCTTGTCTTTGACGTCTGGAGACTTGCGATAGCCATGAGCGTCATCATGCAGAGGAGCAGCAGGGTTGAACTGTGTCGGCGTAAATAAAGAATATCTTTAATCTATTTCATTTTACACTAGTTGTCTCCACTAACTATAATCAATATCACACCTGGTAACGATCTGGCATATGTCCTTTAAGAATGCTGCTGATGTCATCAATATCAATTCCTGCCCCTTTGCTGTCTTCCAGCCCCATGGTATCACACAGGACGATTGGCAGAGGTTTGCCTTCTCGTCCTGCTTTCAGAGAGTAGGTTCGAAACTGGAAAAGGTGAAATATTAGACATAGAAAAACCCAACTGGAAGGATTTAATTTAAATGAGATGCAAGGAGCTGCATAAATAAGAAGCAGAGACACACCTGAGTGGTGAGACTGGTGGAGGAACAACCAGAGAAGGCCTGCCAGGTGACATGACCTTTGAATACAGAGTTGATGGAGTTGAAGAAGCTGGACTTTCCAGCTCCTACTGGTCCAATGAGTAAAACTCGAGCCTGGGACACAGAACTAAATGGTGGCTTATAGGTTTTCATGCTCTCCATAAGCTCCTTTTTCCTCCTGTAAAGAAGCTTGAAATTACTGAACAGTCAGGATACACTGACGTCAATATTGACATCCGCTGTGTTTAGGGGTACCCTGGCTCTCTGCCAATGATTGTTGGAGATAGAAACAGCTCTCCCCAACTCTGTGATAATAAACAGGTAAAGACAGCACATAGATGCTTCTTAGTACTGAAATAAAAATTGTGCATAATAAATTTAAGCATGAAATCTTCCATCTCAATTGTTCTAATTAACATGCTGTGGAGAAATTTGCATTTTTAATCAGCATCCCTGGGGAGTTCTGTATATAGAACTACCACTGCTGTAGTTACAGTGGCATACATTCTCATACAGACTGGAACACCCAGAAAAGAATATTTTGCCAATTCTTCTTTGCAAAAACAGATCAGTTTTAGCAGGAATATGAGCATCACTTTTCATGACTTGTCACAAACTGTATGCTTTGATCTAACCCATTTATTGGGTTACTATCCTGCTGAAAACTAAACCACTACCTCAGTTCCATGTTTTCTGCTTCTTCCGACAGGTTTTCTCCCAGTTTAGTTCTGAACATTACCTGCTCCCATGGAATCTTTTCCAGGAAAATATGGAAATTCAGCAGAACTTTCCAAGCTTTTCAGGTGAAGAGACCCCTGCCTACCAGTTCTTGATTTTAGTTTGATTAGTAACTAAAAAAGCATAACCCTATTTGCACAAAATGTTCTTGCTGTTCTTCTCTCAAAGGTGAAATCTGGATTTTATGTTTGAATTTGACATAACAGATGTGATAGCTTATGCATCCTCCTGCACCAATACGTTTATTCTACTGTAAATTCCGGACTATAAGCCGCTACTTTTTTCCCGCTGTTTGAACACTGTGGCCTATAATACAGTGCGGCTAATAAATAATTTTTTTTTTCATGGCGCGAAAAACAGACCAACAAAATTGATGGATATTCAGAGAGGTCAAATGAAATTGTGCGATACATAATTCTCACTTTCATTGTTATTTGTAGTCTTGTAAATCAGTCATTCATACTGACCCTCAACATGGATACTCGAAGAAAAGCATACAATGCCGCTTTTAAATTAAAGGCAATAAATCTGCCGATTGAAAACGGAAATCGAGCTGCTGCAAGTCATTTTGGGATAAATGAGTCGATGGTGAGACGGTGGAGACAACAGCATGAGGAACTGACTCGGTGCAAAAAGACCACGAAAGCTTTCAGAGGTAATCACAGCAGGTGGCCGGAGCTTGAAAACTGTCTTGAAGACTGGGTGAACACACAGCGAGCGGGATGCCGCGGTGTTTCCACCGTGCAGATCAGGCTGAAGGCTAAAGAAATAGCCACCGACATGAAAATTCAAGATTTCAGAGGTGGGCCATCGTGGTGTTTCAGATTTATGAAACGAAAAGGCCTGGTGGTCCGGGCGCGCACGACATTGTGTCAGCAGCTCCCTCCCGACTATGAGGAAAAACTCGCTCTCTTCCGTACTTTCACCCAAACAAAGATAGCGGAGCATTCCATCGGGCCAAATGAAACTATAAACATGGATGAAGTACCTTTGACTTATGACATGCCTCTCATGCGGACTGTTAATAAAAAAGGTGACAGTACATCTCAGTAAAAACCACGGGTCACGAGAGGACGCACTTCACCTGTGTTCTGAGCTGCACAGCATCCGGACTAAAGCTTCCACCCATGGTGATTTTTAAGCGGCTGACAATGCCAAAGGAAAAAATCCCAAAAGAAATCGTGGTGAAAGTTAATAAGAAAGGCTGGATGGAAGAAAGCCTAATGAAGGAATGGCTTACGGAGTGCTATGGCAAGCATCCGGGGGGATTTTTTCATCAAAAAAAAGCACTGCTCGTGATGGACAGCATGAGGGCCCATATTACAGATTCTGTAAAAGCTGCCATCAAGAGGACAAACTCAATTACAGCTGTGATTCCTGGGGGCACCACCAAGTATTTGCAACCACTGGACATCAGTGTGAACCGTGCATTTAAAGTGGCACTGCGCAGTGAGTGGGAGACGTGGATGACCAGTGGCGAGAAATCCTTCACCAAAACTGGTCGCATGCGAAGGGCATCTTTCACCGATGTCTGCCAGTGGGTTCTCAATGTGCAGAGCCGTGTAAAAACATCCAGCATCACCGGCGGGTTTCGGAAGGCTGGGCTGCTGCGGGATGAAGAGGACCGCGAGTGCTCAAGTGAGAGCTACAAGGATGAGACTGAAGTCAGTGACGGCATCCTGAAGCTGTTCCACTCAGACACCGAGGAAGAGGACTTTGAGGGTTTTAGTGCACTGGAGGAAGAAGAAAATGATTAAGGACTTTTCCTGGTCGGCTGCAATGTTCTGTTCAATGCGTTGTTCAATTAAAAGTCCCGGCACATGCAGCGTTATTTGCGTGTTACCGGCACATGTGTTTTAAAATGTGTTACAGGTAGTTTGAAAAAGAAAAACCGTTCATAATATGTACCGTATTTGTTTTTTTATCATACGGATTAAATCAAACGTTAAGAAATGCTCACGTGTAATATCTTTATTTGTAAATATCTCATACATTGTGGGAAACCTGCGGCTTAAAATCCGGTGCGGCTTATAAAAGTACAAAATTTATTTTCTTTCTAAAATTAGAGCGTGCGGCTTGTAATCAGGTGCGCTTTATAGTCCGGAATTTACGGTAGTTTTGCTGAGGGCTCTGCACCTCAGCTGAATGTTCTGCCTTAAACTATAATGCAAAATGATTGGCCAACCTGATTTTAGTCACTTCTGGAACGGCTACGGCAGTACAGGGCAAGATGGATTTCCGTATGTTTGTTAACAGAATAATTCAACAAGTAGGCAGATTATGCTTTTTAAATAAAAGTTTTTACATTGCTGCTCTAGATTGGTAATGGGGATTGGAGGAATGGGGACTTAATGCAAATAAATGCCAAATTTCTAAGATTTATATTAGTTCAGTACAAGTTAAAATACTGTAAACTGAGGTTCTATGTTGACATAACTTGCAAAAAGTTTAAAGGATGTAAATACTTTTTAACATACTCAGATTCCCAGATGATAGTCCTCCATGGCTTCTCAAGTTCAGCTGATTCTGTTAAAGAGAAAACTTGTTTAATCATTAAACTAAATCAACTATAGCTTTTATTTTATAATAAAAAAAATCTACAAGACAGTGTCGATATAATGAAAAGTCATCTTTGAAATATAGTTTATTTGTATGTTAAGGAGATGTAATAAAGTAAATATTACCTAGTATAGAAATATGTAATTGATGTATTAATGATGATGTATTACAATTGTTGTTTTTAAATTTCAATGAAAATGAAAGGCTGATAACTCACCCTCCACTTGGTAAACTTCACATTCAGTCAGGTTCAGGTCATTTCCATGCATTTCTGCAGCATTGAAGTTGTAATAACCTCCTTGATTACTATAAATTACTGGTTTGTTTCCATTAAAAAAAGCCAGTGCATTTCCAAAATAAGGACCAGAGTTGCCTACCATTATGACAGCATGCGGAGCACTGGTAACTGGATATCTTCTGAGTTTTCCACCAGAAAAACCAAAAAGAAAAGCCTGGTCATCATTAACATACTGTTCAGACTGACTAAAAGGCTGGCTGGTGTAGCCTCCAAACACATAACCAGAAGCGTTGTAGCCCACAGACACAGTGGGTGACCGATTGTCACATCGCTGGTGGAAGGCGGCACCAGTAAAGCCGTGGACGGTGGCCTTGTAGAGAAGCTTCAGTTTGACTCTTCCCAGCTGAGAGCAGATGGTTCTCTGCTGGTCCCTGGAGAGCTTTGACTTCAGAGTAGACATCTGAGCTGCCGATTTCAACAATTTCCAGGTTAAAGTCAAATCAAATCTGAAAAATAGAATTGATTTGATAAGGATTCAATTAATCAAATTGTTGAAACATCTTTAAGTTCGAATAATATTTTACAGGAAGTAAAAATTAAAATCATAACCATAATCCACTCTAAAGTCAAATCAATCCTGCAATAAAACACTAAAAGGTTCAACTTTGGCCCCATCGGCATCACTTGTTATACTTATTATATAAGGTATTCCCAATTATTATGGCTTACGGCTAATTAAAACCCCAACTAGAACTTTTCATTAAATTTATTTTTTAAGTTTTTGATAAAGAATTATTGTCCCCTGCAAGTTTTAGGATCCAAAAACAATGTTACGCTACGGTACACAGACAGTGTTCAAACACTAGGACCAAGAGGAAAACTGCAGCTCAAGCTGAAGCTCGCTTCCTTGAGTTTAGACAGCACACAAGCTCCTGATTGGCCAACCGTCTTTTCTTTAGTGATTGGCTGTCACTCCTTAGCCCAGTGGTTCCCAAAGATTTTCTTCTGGGCCCCCCTTTGGATTACAATAAAATTTCCACGACCCCCCCCCAAAAAAAAAAAAAAAAAAAAAAAAAGAATAAACTGGGCACACACATCGTTCAACCAGATATAATAAATCTATACACATACCGTAAATTCTCTAATATTGGCCTGTATTCCATACCAGCGGCCGGGACTCTAACATTGGCCGGTCTCGCTGTCAGAGGAGGTAAATAATGGCCGGTCTCTCATACAGGCCGGGGCTATAAACGTTTTTTCTGGGCATACCTCAACATTATACTTGTGGTAGTAACATACAAGTACCACAGCCCTGCGCTGCTGGACGACAGGCCCTGACTGCTGCCCGTCTGCGCGAGGAAGAGAACAGACACGCAGCAGAACATGAGGAGGAGCGCGAGTGATGAGGAGATTAAAGGAAGAGATGAAGAGGAGAAGGAAACTGAGGAGGAGGATTAAACAGAATTGGAGGATTTTTTTTTTCTTTTTTACTTCAAACAAAGCGAGACATGGTAACTGTACTTTTTCAATAAATGAACCTAGTGTTTTATAGGTTCAAATAGACACAAAATCTCATTTTTATTCATTCCACTGGTAGTCTGTTTTGCTCAAATAGCAATAGAGGCCTGTCTCTAATTCTGGCCTCTTTCCAATAAAGGCCTGGACCGCGATGCACTTGAGTGAAATAAAGGCCCGGGCCTATATTAGAGGATTTACGGTATTTTGTTTTCAAACTCCACTGAAGTTTATTTCACACTTCAGGTTGCAACAAAACAAACTACACCATCTTTACATTGGAACACTTTTGTGTAACTGTATTTTTTTCATAGTTCTATAATGTAGATTAGAAGAGGATTCTTTGTTGTCTGTTTTATTTTAAACATATTTCTTTTTTTTTTATTTGTAACAATATTTAACTTTGCTATAATCTATACATTAAAAAAGCCTCTGTGCAAAATGGAGTGAAAACATTTAACAGCTCCCTGAGAGTTTTTTCTTTGTACTTTAATCCTCCCATCTTTTCAGTGGCTGTAGTGAGCCTGCTTTTTGCTGTAGATCTTCTCAAATCTGGGTTGCAGTGTTACAACTGTCCATTATGCTCAGTCAAGCAAGCGCTGTTTTTTTTGTTGTTTTTTTTTCTTCATTCATCCATACTGTACAGCTTCCTGCGCCCCCCCTGCAATGGCATTGCGCCCCCCTTAGGGGGCGCGCCCCACACTTTGGGAACCACTGCCTTAGCCACTGACTTGGGTCTGTAATTGGATGGTCGAACACGCTGAAGTTAGTTATATTAAAAATTCATGAACATTTAGGTTTTGGACCAAACTTTGTTTATTTAATAAGAGGTCTATATCAAGGCATTAATAGTTGTGTTATTCTTCCTAAAGGCACCACAGCTAGATTTAATGTTAATGTTGGAATTCCTCAAGGCTGTCCCATTTCCCCATATCTCTTTAACTTAGTAGCAGAAATGTTAGCAATTTAACTAAAAAAACTGTACAGACATTGACAAATTAGATGTTTAGAATGTACCGAATTAATCATTAGCCAGTTAGCAGATGACACCACTGTTTTCCTAAAAAAAAAATCACAAGCAAGTTCCAATTGTAATTGATAAAATTAAACTTTTTTCAGAAGCTTTAGGACTAATGCTAAATAATAAAAAATGTGAACTTTTAGCCATTCATGACACCCCCCTACAGTAAAAGAGATTTCTAGCATACCAGTTCAATCTGAAATTAAATACTTGGGGACTATTGTAACCAAAAATCAAAACGCAACCTTAACTATTGAAAATAAAATTAAAGAAGGTAAATCCAAACTTAAGTCATGGCTCCAATGCAACCTCTCTATTTTGGAAAGAATCTACTTATCCAAAATGGGATATTTGTCAAGATTGATTGATTTAACTTATAGCACCGCCATGCCAAATAACTTAACCAAGACTATTAATCAAATGAACATTAACTTTATTTAAGAAACAGGCCGCACTACTTAAGAAAAAGTCTTATGGCCAAAAAAATTAAAGATTGCGGTCTAAAAGTAATTGACTTTGAATGCCTTAACGGAACCCTAAAGATACTTGGTTGAAATCCTGGATTAAAAATTCTCAGTTATTGTGGTATTGTGTTCCTAATTATATATTTAGCAAAATAGATGGTTCCATAAATAAGTGTTACCATACTGGAAAATTATATATGTTCATAACTACTCCCCACACTCCTCTATCATATGAAATACTAGATTCATATTACATCACAATAAATCCTTCTTTTACAAAGAGTGGATGGAGAAAAATATTTGGTCTATTATACACTTAATGGATGGTAATGGTTGCAAGTTAAATTACGAACAATTTTGTGCAAAATATAAATTCTTCCCTCCAAAAGCTGAATTTACCAGATTACTTAATGCCTTACCAAAACAATTTATTAATTAGATTAAAAATATAATAACACATTATCCAGTGACCCTAGTCTACCCAATTTATCTATTCATGGAACATCAATCACTGCCCAAAAATTCAACAACCACACAATTAGGAACTGTCTAAATGAAACTTTGTTCCCTTCGAAAATAAATAAAAACAACATTCCTTGCAAATTTGAGGAAAAAATCAATTGAAACACTGAGAAATCTTTATCTAAAACTCCCCATACAACCAAAAGCTAAAGAAACTCACTTTAAAAATTTAAATGCAATTTACCCCTCAAAAGAACTACTAAGAATTTGTTTTAATATTGATGAAAATAAATGCTTATTCTGAAAGTGATATAGAAACAATTGACCATGTCTTCTATGAATGAAATCCAACCAAAACATTTTGGAATTGCTTAGAAAACATGTATCAAATCAAAAATTGCACTTCCTGAATCTATTTCTAGAGATATGGTAACTTTTGGAATATTATTGAAAAACAGAACAATAGAACCCTGTTGTAACCTAATTTTGTGTTTAGTAAAATTCTTTATTCATAAACAAAGAGTGTTGAGATCATCCACAATCTTTAAAGTTTCTTTTATCTGAATTCAAGTTATATTTGAAATCTCTTAAATGTATCGAATCATTAGAAATCCTGACTGAAATACTGATGGGTTTGCCCACAGATGTTCATCAAGCTTAACATCAATCCCCTTGTTGCCATGTTAGTAATTATTTCATTATTATCAGCCATTCCTTTTATTTTTATTTTATTTTTTCCTTATCAATTATGCCTTGTACTTCCATTTTTGAAATCTGCCTCTACTATGCCTTCCACAGATTTGTACTGTTGCTATTGCCAAGGGCGTAAGTTTGATTTCCACTTTGGTGGGGACAATATTGGTCCTAAGTTTCATTAATGTCATTTTACCTATGCAAAAATATGCATGCTTTTTTTATGCTTGATGTGAGCATCAGGGTGCATTTCCTTTAAAGAGAAAAGATTTGCATTTAAACTTACCAGTAACGAAGACATTAGGTAAATATGTGCCTAACACATTCAAGGGACGCAAATACATTTATTGTAATAACATTTAGTGGCTTCATCTACAAAACAAAACAGTAAGAATGAGACTAAATTTATTCCAATATAAAATCACTTTCAACAATTATTAAAAGAAGATATAACACTATCTTTTCTGTAATGTAATAATATTCAAAATAAACAGCCGTATTTAAACATTTTTAATTTAACATTCAAACACTAATGTTTGTACTAATTAACTTATGGACTATGTGGAAATCTATGTGAAATAAAATCAATGTAAATAGTGTTCCTCTGTTTGTTATTGTCTTTATACTATTTTTAAAAGTAGAAATAGTTAAGAAATAGCAACATTATGTGGAACCATAATTATGCTTTCTAAACAAAAATTATCAGATGTTTAGGCGCCATGTCGTTTTGTTATACTATATAAAAGAAATTCTATTTATAGCTGAACTGCCTCAAAGGGTTGTCATAAAATGAAAACGGTAATTGCAATGAAGTATTGTTAAAAGGGAAACCCTCATATTTTCTTTTTCAGTCGGCTGTGGCTAAGAATCAGCAATCAGCCGCTTTCACCTGTTTTAGTGTATATAGAATTAAGTAATTTTTTTTTCATTAGGACTAGTTTTGTAGCCTAATATTTATAGAAGAAACTAGCGTGAATAAAATTCTTATTTCCTGCTCTAAGCACGCACTCACTCATACGGACTAGAAAACAGCCAATCAGGAAGAGAGAAGGCGGAACTAGAGGCAGAACAACCAATGAGAGTGGAGTTAAACTGCGCAGTTACTGACTTTAAGATACAGGAAAGACTGGTAAACACTCATACGGAGCGCAGCAGCAACTACAAACACAGTGTGTGATCCACCACGCTAAATTGTAAATTATAAACATGTTATATAAGCATGTTATTTACATCGAACTTTTGGTAGGGAAAAATAGGTCCGTCCAAAGTTTGGTAGGGACATGTCCCTATGGTCCCTATGCAAACCTACGCCCCTGGCGATTGCCTGACTTGTTTATTTACTTTGTTTAAATAAAGCAAAAAAAAAAAAAAAAAAAAGTCTCTCTTTAAAAGTTGTACATGCGCAGTAGCTCTGCAAAACAAAGGTATAGGAGAGCTGACGGGGAAGTGTATTTGCTCACCACCTTCCGCCACAGCACAGATGTTTTGCACCCGCAAATTGACAGGTCGAGTCACGGGGGTTGGAGATGCATTGGAGAGAGATGGTGCAAGAAATTTCCTATTCAGGACCTGGTTTGGCAAGAAGGCTTGGCTAGCAGCCTGTAGCTTTATTCCGCTTTCCCTGTCTCCTTTACAAACGTCAGGATCTGACCCAGCATGGATAAAGACAGCTAGGACTGATTTAAAGCACTTTTTAGGAAAGCAAAGAAGAAAGAACAATCCAGGATTCACACGGAAAATAATATATTGCACTTTTTCTAGATGTTTGTTAATTTGCAGAGTTGCTCATAAATAAACACATTCTCAGAAATTTGTTTTTATATATTAAAAAAAGTAAAGCTGTCCTGTAGCCTCTCCATTATTGAACTGGTACATTGTTTTGTTTTTTTAGGTTTGTGACATCATATTGGACCATACAAAACACAGATGAGATAGGATCCCAGTTTTCGTCTGCTAAATGTTTTTGTTCAACAAATTGCTTAAAAATTTACAGCTGAATTTTACAGTTTTTCTTGAGTTCTAATACAGATTTAATAGAAAACGGTAATTTTCACTTAAATTATGTCAAAATATGTTAAATTCATAAATTATGAATGTATATTGACCTTATAAAGCATAGAATTGTAATTGAATCTAATAGAATAGAAATTTCCCTTAATGCAGCTCTCTTAATATATTTGATTCCGTTCCGTTGCCCCCCCGCCCAGAAAAATCCACCCGCTGCCACTGTTGAGAAGGACACGTATTTAAAATAAGCTGTAATATGCTGTAAAATGTTTACAGCGTTCGGAGAGGCATAGGTTTCGATTTTCTGACGGCCTGGATAATGAAACTTCACGTTTTCAAAGGGAAAACTATTTCCCTAAATACAAGATTGAAGTACAATGATATATAATTAAACATATTCAGTCTTAGTAATAGTATCTGTCTTACCTTTGTATCCTGACAGGTTGTGACTCTCAAAGCCTCACCGTAAAAGCTACTGGAGAAATGAAACTTAAACTAAAACTTATACAGGCCTCTTAGTGGCCATAAAAGGGAAGTACAATCATGAAAATACTACACCACCCATTATTTCTTTAATTTCTTCTGAAGTTATCATTCTTTTAGAATACTATGAAAAGAAAGAAAAAAGAAAAACCAAAAAGAAACAGATAAACACAGTTGCGTCTCCAGAAGTCTGTTGTCTAAAGTAAACACCAAGATATTTAGTGTAGAAAAGATAGATTTCCAGGACCTAACATTATACCTTTATCTAAAACTTTGACATTATAGTCAGAAAGGTAATGAAAAAACTCAGACATTTTATGAGATGGAAAAAGGACGGCAATTGCAACAAAAAAGGCTAGAAGTTCTGTAGGATTGAAGTGGTAAATCCATAAGGTGCCTCTTGAAATCTTCTCAAGAGTAAGTGCACATTCAGTCTCTTCCTGTAGGATAACAATATCTACCGAGTTCAGGACTGCCATGAATGGGTTCTGGAATAAATGCAGGGCTGAAAAAGTAAGGAAGAAGCTGCAATATGGCTGCACCAGGTCAGCCATATTGCATATATATATATATATATATATATATATATATATATATATATATATATATATATATATATATATATATATATATATATATCTATGTCTTGTTCCAGTAGCCAATCAGTACAAGATCAATAGAGGCCAGGGTCTACCACACCAGGCAGGACCCCCGATGCAGACTGTGCAAAGATGCCTCTGAAACAATACAGCACATAACAGCAGGGTGTAAAATGCAGGCAGGAAGTGCATACATGGAACGCCACAACCAGGTAGCTGTCATAGTGTACAGGAACATCTGCCATGAGTATGGGCTGGAAGTCCCAAGGTCAAAATGGAAGACACCTCCTAAGGTAGTTGAGAATGACCGAGCTAAGATCCTATGGGACTTCAAGATCCAGACTGACAAACAGGTGATGGCTAACCAACCAGACATTGTGTTGATCGACAAACAGCAGAAGAAGGCAGTAGTGATAGATGTGGCAATCCCAAGCGACAGCAACATCAAGAAGAAAGAACACGAGAAGCTTGAGAAATACCAAGGACTGAAGGAGGAGCTAGAAAAGATGTGGAAATTAAGAGCAGCAGTGGTGCCAGTGGTAATTGGAGCACTAGGGGCTGTGACCCCCAAACTGGGAGAGTGGCTACAGCAGATTCCAGGTAAAACATCAGAGGTCTCTGTCCAGAAGAGCGCAGTCCTAGGAACAGCTAAGATACTGCGCAGAACCCTCAAACTCCCAGGCCTCTGGTAGAGGACCCGAGCTTGAGGATGACACATACCACCCCACGAGGGGTGAGAAAACTGTTTTTTTTTTTTTTTTTTATATATATATATATATATATATATATATATATATATATTTATTTATTTTTTTTGCTAAAAAAATAAAGGTAGCACTCATAAAACATATCCTAGGTCTGAATGAATGAAATGTTCTCATTGAATACTGTTCTGCACAAAGTTGCATGTGCTGACAGAAAAAAATCAAATGACAATCATCAATCCTCTAAGACCTGGAATAAAGCACCCGCCAACTCCTGGACAGTCTGTGGTACAACCTGACATTGGTGGATGACATCACATGTGCTCAATCAGATTCAGGCCTGGGGAACAGATGGGCCAGTTCTTAGCTTCAAGGATCATCTTACAGGAACTGCTGACACACTCCAGCCACATAAGGTCTAGCATTGTCCTGCATTAGGAGCAAGGGCGCCACCAGGGGGCCCCCCCACTGGCCAGTGTAAATTGTAGTAGCATCGGTTTAGCTTTTCACCCCAGTAAAAATTTCAGTAAAGGTGTCTGAATTCAGGAAATATTTGAGATGCGATTTCTAATAAAAGCTATGATAATATCCTTAACCTCTATGAGGCATTACAGACATTGAGTGAACGCAAGAAGTGAGGATTCCTCTGCTGTCACAGCAGTAGAATAAAACACAGAAATTATGTTTCTGTGTGCCACCCCAAGAATTTAAGAGACCCCATCTGGCCACCCCTATGAAATATTTCAAGAGGTGCCCCTGATTAGGAGAAACCCAGGACCAACCGCACTAACACATGGTCTCACAAGGGGTCTGAGGATCTAACCTCGGTATCTAATGGCAGTCATGCTACCTATGGCAAACACATGGAGGGCTGTGCGGCCCTCTAAAGAAATGCCACCCCACACAATTATTGACCCACTGCCAAACCGGTCAAAATTAAAGCGGTCCTATGTCTGTTGCCCTCCTATATTCTCCTCCACATCTCCCAGAGTACTGACCTGTCTCCTGGTAGTGCCTCCAGCCCCTGAACAATATGCTGACAGACACAGGAAACCTTCTTGCCACAGCTCGCATTGATCAGCCATCCTGGATGAGCTACACTAACTGAGACACTTGTGTGGGTTTTAGAGTCTGCATTATGCTACTATAAGAGTGAAAACACAACCAACATTCAAAAGTGACCAAAATATCAGCCAGCGGGCATAGGCACTGAGTTGGGGTGTAAACAGAGTTCGAAAGCCCCCCCCCCCGATATCCCCATGAGACCCCTGAGAGCCTAAAAAGCAAAATTACACGGGCAACGCAGAACAGATTGAGCGAAGACAGCAGGTCTTTACTCCTGTTTGTGGACCTCAACAGACCTCCTCTGGAGAAATTCAACTGCCTTTTTGCACTAGCATAAGTATTGTATATTTTATATTATTGTACATTTTATTGTGAAATTGAATGTTTAAATTTTGGTATTAGGAACTAATCTAGTCTGTTGTGCCTGTGCATTTGATCTGTTTCACTGTTGAATGAGAAACGTCCTCTTGAGTCCTTGTATGTCTGGTTAATGTGAAGAATTGACATTATAGCTGACTTTGAAATGTTATAGGCCTACTGCATATTGAGAAAATTTAGATCGACGGGACCCCCCCAAATCTTGACAGGTATTTCGCACACTGGGTGTAAATAATAATCGTTTGGTATCGATCTATCGATCCAACAGCCGACTTTCCGATTGGATCGACATGTCCGCAAGAGTAGCGATTCATGTTTTTTTCCCCCTCCGGTCTATTTTTATCCATTTGCTCCTGGGCATAATTCTAACTCCCGTGCTGCGGTGGCGCTAAACCTATTTTGCCCTCCTACCTCGCTTCCTTTAGCCATTACCCTCTTTTCGCATGCACACACGTAAATAGTATGCAAAACAAACATGGTGGAGATAGCGGAGGTGAAAGAAGAGGTAGACAAGACAGACATTGTGGAGGACAAAGAAGATGACTTACACATCCCTTGCGGGTTTTTTTCTGAGGACAGCGATTGTCAGAAGTGTCAGGTACCACCTGGAGGAAGCAGTCTTCCAGCCTCAATACCCCGGTTATAAGGTTAAGGGAGTGAGGACTTCTGACATCGAGGTCCCTGGAGGTCAGCAGGAGGATCAAAACAAACCATTTTATTGAGACGGTGAGATGATCTTTTGTCGGCACAGTTTAAATTAAATTTCAAAAAATAAATTACAAAACAACAGATTGTTAACACATTTAAAGATTACTAGAAATCAAATACTGGAAAATTAGCTCAAACAAAGTCCTCTTGTTCTCCATTAAAAATTATAATCTAGCAAAAAACTAACTAAATTAAAGATTAATAGGTTAATCATTTAATGCACTAAAATTAGTATAATACTAAAGATTATACACATGAAATAACAGATAATTTTTGTTTTGGGGAGCAGAAAGGCAATTCAGGTTTTTTTCCACCTGTGAACCAAAAGACCTCGCACAGGAACGTGAGGCTCTCTCTAAGGGTGAGAGGAAGGCTGTAGGTGCCACCAGAAGGCATTTAATTTTACTGAGACGTCGGTAATCTAGAGTGGGATCCCCCCCAGTTATCCAGGTCTGCACCAGAGGAATGGTGTGCATATTGGAAACCGGTAAATTACCTGTAGATAATGGGAAAGGTTTTGCAGTTCTATGGTAGAACAAAAGGCAAGGTTCCAGAGAATTGTCAACTCCTCAAGAAGAAATTTTTGATTTAATGTTGCAATAGAGAAAATGTTGAAGATAAGATAAACGAATATCATGAGAAGTTAGAGGCTAAAAGAAGGTAAGGTAAGAAATTTACAGATTTTGAAAAAAAAAAAAAACAAAGAAAATGGGAAAAGAAAAAAGAGAAGAAAACTGTTTAAAATGATGGATGGTTAAAAGGAGAGTTCAAAGAAACTCTCAGCTTCAAAAGAAATGGGTTAAAATAAGAAGTCAAAAAAGGCAGTGTTTAAACCTTATACTAAACATATTTACACTGTATTACATATTAAACTTAGACTATACTAAGTTATAATAATGAATTTTAATTTCAATGGTGCTTTTAAAGAAACAAAACTCTCTCAATTTTTACAGGAAGTTAATAACTCATAGCTAAAAATAAAAAACTATTAAATTATTACAGAAAAACAAGTAAATAGGGCATCAAATATGGTCAAATTAAAAGTTTAAAAACTGAAAAAACTTAAAATAGAATAAAATGGATGAATTAACCTAAAATTAAATAAAGAAAACAAACAAAATTAAATAGAGAAAAGTAAGGTTGATGATAAAAACAAAATTTGAGAAATTTAGATGAGAAAAGTTTGTGACGAGAGGGAAACGTACTTAAAGTGACTGAAGGATGAAGTGGGGTGAATGACGAGACATTTCCTTCCTGAAAAGGCTTCTTCTTTTTTATGGTAAAGATGAACAACTTTATATAATTTTTTTAAATTATTATTATTCATTTGAAATATTGAAACTTAAACTAATCATTGTTTTTTTTTTACTCCCTGCCCTTCAAACATGGACTCGCTGATCGGAGCCGCTCCTTGTGGAATTCAGACCTGGAGGAGTTGCCACCCCTCCCATCAGCCCGCCGGAGAAAGACAGCCTGCTTCAAGCATCAATCTCCCCCCACCCCCCAAGGCACACACACCGACACAGCAACCGGATGGAAATGATGGGTTAAAATCTGGGGAAAGCAACACAAAAGGATTTTCATCTGCTCTGAACCCCTGACCCTAATAGCTCACCTGAGCTGCAACCTGCTTCACAATTTGTGTGTGCAAAAACCATGAGGACAGAGACACTGGAGAATTATTATTTTTGTGGGGAAACAAGGAGGAGGTGCACCAACATAAGGCTTTCGTTCTCTCCGGTGCTAAATTATTTTTTTTAATTAATGTATAATCTTTTTTTTTTTTTTTTTTTTTTTTTTTTTTTTTTTTTGAGAAGTGGCTGACCTTTTTGACTGAGGTGGTGGAGCTCCAGGACTGAAACCGCCTGTTGGCAGAAATCAGTAAAGGTAAAGTGATCGATTATATATTTTCTTTTTTTTCTTTTCTTTTATTTCATATTCTATTTCCATAGACTTCCAACTATTCAAGAAAAGTTTGATAACTTTCTCTTATTAGATTCCTTTCTGCATCTTGCAATGAAGAAAATGCTTGCTGACAGACTTTCTGACTGACATGACTTTATCTATGGGAAAATGTCTAATGAGGGTGATAATGTACGGCCTGGTTGGCGTTCACTAAACTATGATTCTTTTAGTGTAATTTCTGATCAAATTAGAACTAACCTTAAATATCTAAACCAAAAATTATCTTTTTAAAAGAGAAAAACTCAGTAGCAACTGTCTTTTCCTATGTCGGCTTCAGGACTGGAAAACAAAACGTTTATTATCAGGCCTGTGGTTGTTTAAAAACAGGACGGGTCTCGTTTTGTTCATTTCCTGCTGTCACCATGTTCCATAATGTTATGGACGGACCTGGAGATGAAAACTTAGGCAAATCCAGAGAGAGAAAAGGGTCCAAACATGGGCTGACACAGTAAAATGCGCACAGGTTTTAGTCACAAACCAAATTCTCTATTTCCACAGCAGCCACTCGGAGAGATTAGCTTTATCTCTTCATGATTTTGTGGTATGTTGCTTTGTCCCTGTGCCATGAATGTCTGAGGTTCTGACTAAGACAGAGAAAAGGTGATTGTTGCTCTGACTTATGAAAATGTAAACAAAACAGCAACTTATAGAGGAAAAAGAATGAATAATATAATCCAATAGGATAAAATCTAAAGTTATGTGTCAGTTTAATCTGAATTAGATTTCACTGAATGAAAACTAAAAGAATTAGATTTTCCTTTCCTCCAAAAATATATGAATACACATGTATATCATTTAAAACATATAAACAATGAAATCAACAATTTTCATCCCTTAAGTGTTTAAGATAAATAAACCTTACAGTTAACCAAATATATGGGATGTAGTTTGGGAAAATCCAACTAAAATACACTATATTGCCAAAAGTATTTGCTCACCTGCCTTGACTCACATATGAGCTTAAGTGACATCCCGTTCCTAATCCATAGGGTTCAATATGACGTCGGTCCACCCTTTGCAGCTAGAACAGCTTCAACTCTTCTGGGAAGGCTGTCCACAAGGTTTAGGAGTGTGTTTATGGGAATTTTTGACCATTCTTCCAGAAGCGCATTTGTGAGGTCGCACACTGATGTTGGACGAGAAGGCCTGGCTCTCAGTCTCCGCTCTAATTCATCCCAAAGGTGTTCTATCGGGTTGAGGTCAGGACTCTGTGCAGGCCAGTCAAGTTCATCCACACCAGACTCTGTCATCCATGTCTTTATGGACCTTGCTTTGTGCACTGGTGCACAGTCATGTTGGAAGAGGAAGGGGCCAGCTCCAAACTGTTCCCACAAAGTTGGGAGCATGGAATTGTCCAAAATGTCTTGGTATGCTGAAGCATTCAGAGTTCCTTTCACTGGAACTAAGGGGCCAAGCCCAGCTCCTGAAAAACAACCCCACACCATAATCCCCCCTCCACCAAACTTTACACTTGGCACAATGCAGTCAGACAAGTACCGTTCTCCTGGCAACCGCCAAACCCAGACCCGTCCATCAGATTGCCAGATGGAGAAGCGCGATTCGTCACTCCAGAGAACGCGTCTCTACTGCTCTAGAGTCCAGTGGCGGCGTGCTTTACACCACCGCATCCGACGCTTTGCATTGCACTTGGTGATGTATGGCTTGGATGCAGCTGCTCGACCATGGAAACCCATTCCATGAAGCTCTCTGCGCACTGTTCTTGAGCTAATCTGAAGGCCACATGAAGTTTGGAGGTCTGTAGTGATTGACTCTGCAGAAAGTTGGCGACCTCTTCGCACTATGCGCGTCAGCATCCGCTGACCCCGCTCCGTCAGTTTACGTGGCCTACCACTTCGTGGCTGAGTTGCTGTCGTTCCCAAACACTTCCATTTTCTTATAATACAGCTGACAGTTGACTGTGGAATATTTAGGAGCGAGGAAATTTCACGACTGGATTTGTTGCACAGGTGGCATCCTATCACAGTTCCACGCTGGAATTCACTGAGCTCCTGAGAGCGACCCATTCTTTCACAAATGTTTGTAAAAACAGTCTGCATGCCTAGGTGCTTGAATTTATACACCTGTGGCCATGGAAGTGATTGGAACACCTGATTCCAATAATTTGGATGGGTGAGCAAATACTTTTGGCAATATAGTGTATATAAAAGCTATTAGTTTATTAACTAAAATTATAGATTTGCAAAAATAAATAATTAATTCCTGAAAGATTTGAATCAAAGTGGCATATTTTCCTGAGAGAGTGAAATAATATTAATAACAATTTTTGGCACATTTAAAAACAACTATGTTTAAAAATAAATAAAACCTAAAACCTGCTTAATGTATTTAAATCAAGTATGATAAAAACAAAAAAAAACATCCTAACTTTCAGAATTAGGACTGAAATAGCACCTGACATAAAGTTATAAATGGTTGGCTTACAGCAGAATAGTAACTGATTCGCTGTTTAGAGTTAAAGTACCTGCGTATAAATAGACAGAAAAGCGTCCATTTTACCGTTGAACCAGTTACAGGAGGTTCGGTAAAGATGGGCGGGCTAAGGGATATTTTACCATAAAAGTATCATCATGGGGAAAAACAGTAAATATTTTTGCCAACTAAGGTGTGATTCCAGGGCTCTATTTATTGGCAACATATTTTAGCTATCATAATCCTTTCCAGAATTTTTCCATCTATTATAATCATTTAACATTGTCCACTGACTTAATGCAGTTGTAGAATTTTGATTCATTAATTTTTAATTATTATTTTTCTTCTTATTATTTATATATATATACATTATATTGCCAAAAGTATTTGCTCACCTGCCTTGACTCACATATGAGCTTAAGTGACATCCCGTTCCTAATCCATAGGATTCAATATGACGTCGGTCCACCCTTTGCAGCTAGAACAGCTTCAACTCTTCTGGGAAGGCTGTCCACAAGGTTTAGGAGTGTGTTTATGGGAATTTTTGACCATTCTTCCAGAAGCGCATTTGTGAGGTCGCACACTGATGTTGGACGAGAAGGCCTGGCTCTCAGTCTCCGCTCTAATTCATCCCAAAGGTGTTCTATCGGGTTGAGGTCAGGACTCTGTGCAGGCCAGTCAAGTTCATCCACACCAGACTCTGTCATCCATGTCTTTATGGACCTTGCTTTGTGCACTGGTGCACAGTCATGTTGGAAGAGGAAGGGGCCAGCTCCAAACTGTTCCCACAAAGTTGGGAGCATGGAATTGTCCAAAATGTCTTGGTATGCTGAAGCATTCAGAGTTCCTTTCACTGGAACTAAGGGGCCAAGCCCAGCTCCTGAAAAACAACCTCACACCATAATCCCCCCTCCACCAAACTTTACACTTGGCACAATGCAGTCAGACAAGTACCGTTCTCCTGGCAACCGCCAAACCCAGACCCGTCCATCAGATTGCCAGATGGAGAAGCGCGATTCGTCACTCCAGAGAACGCGTCTCCACTGCTCTAGAGTCCAGTGGCGGCGTGCTTTACACCACCGCATCCGACGCTTTGCATTGCACTTGGTGATGTATGGCTTGGATGCAGCTGCTCGACCATGGAAACCCATTCCATGAAGCTCTCTGCGCACTGTTCTTGAGCTAATCTGAAGGCCACATGAAGTTTGGAGGTCTGTAGTGATTGACTCTGCAGAAAGTTGGCGACCTCTTCGCACTATGCGCGTCAGCATCCGCTGACCCCGCTCCCGTCAGTTTACGTGGCCTACCACTTCGTGGCTGAGTTGCTGTCGTTCCCAAACACTTCCATTTTCTTATAATACAGCTGACAGTTGACTGTGGAATATTTAGGAGCGAGGAAATTTCACGACTGGATTTGTTGCACAGGTGGCATCCTATCACAGTTCCACGCTGGAATTCACTGAGCTCCTGAGAGCGACCCATTCTTTCACAAATGTTTGTAAAAACAGTCTGCATGCCTAGGTGCTTGAATTTATACACCTGTGGCCATGGAAGTGATTGGAACACCTGATTCCAATATTTTGGATGGGTGAGCAAATACTTTTGGCAATATAGTGTATATATATATATATATATTTTTTTTTTTTTTTAGTGTTTTAGTTTTTAGCTTTCTTTACATATACTCACAATTTTAGTTTCTTAGTTTTTTATATTCATAAATTTTCCTTTTTTTATGATATCGATTACACAAGTTTAATATCCTTTTATAATCGAAAGGGTGGACTGTTGTGGGAAAATTTATATCTTTCTCTAATTATATATTAATATTCATATTTACTCACTATAAAAGTTTTCACTCAGTCTGTTTCTCTCTCAAGGCCACACCATCCCCTGCAGAATGTTGTTTGTAGACCAGACATAGCTTCTTCCAATAATAAATCAGATTCTTTCTCAAGGTTTATTCATAACATGTTACTGTTAAGCAAAATGTGTGTAATTTGTTGTGACTCTGACTGCTTTCCATTGTTGTAAGTAGGGGGGGACAAACCCTGCCCAGATCAGAACAGAGCAGAATGCTGTGCCATGATGACTGTTCTCTCTTTGCAAAGATTATTAATAAATGTGCCGACTGAGTGAAATCCATCGATCTCTGTTTATTTAACTAGGATGAATAGTTGAATACTTTTTTCCCACGACAATGTCCAAGGCGAAGAAAAAGAACAGCCCTCTACATCGCCACTGACAACATTTTTCCCTCAGAAGTTTTCACACAGCTTTAAGAGGGCAAGGAATATATCTAAGGCAATCGCGTTCTTCATATGTACAGACATGCATCCCTATTGCGTGGTGGAGAACAAAGGCTTCCGATACCTGCTCGACACTCTGGAGCTGAGGTATTGCATTGCACTCATTTTCTGCAGTATTTTTTAATGCAAGGCCTTTCAGAATCTATAACGCAGGAGCATTATTATTTTTCAGTAAATTAGGTTTTAATAGGCCTAGGTGGAGTACAACTTTTCTACTTCTGTTATTTACTGTTGTTTCTCAAATAAAATGCATACAGCTTTCATTGATTTATTTCAAATTTGAAACATTGTGTAGCCTGTAAGGTAAAAAAAATAATTAAAAAATGAACCAATTAATCGAATCGGGGTGTATTCTTGAGTATAGAAAATAATCGCTGAATCGCTGGGTTGAATCGAATCACCATGATGGGTGTGATTTACACCCCTAGTACTGAGAAGTGGTTTGTGGTCCCCACCTGCGGAAGCACTCTTCCTTTATTGATTCCATCTGCACAACAGCAGGTGAAATTGATTGTCAGTCAGTGTTTCTTATTGTTAGTATTTCATGCCAAGCTAGTTTTATTTTTTTTTACCTTGATTTATCAGTTATACATTAAGACACAAATGTGACAATATCTTTATCATGGGGAACAATATGATCCTTTATTCTGACTCAATGCAGTGAAAAAGTATTGACCCCCTTTCTTTTTTGTTGCTATTATAGTTTACTTGTTTCAATTGTTTCAGGGGTTTTTCTTTATACAGATACTAAGTTGCTTAATTCAAGACTGCTCAGTTGGTCACAAAACTCATCAAAGTAGTTATCAACAAAGCGAAGCATCTGGATGACGGCGCTAAGCAGCAGGATGTCACAGTTCAAATCCAGCTCCAACTCTTCGCTGTAGTTCTTCACTGGAACAACGCAGGACATTGGCACGCCCACCTTAGCACTGACCTCCTGCACCTGGATCACAGAGGGGTTCAAACTGGGATTCAGAAGCAGTTCATCAAATTTATAATCAAGACAGTGAGATTTTTTCTGTTTAAGTACAAGAATCCTCACTATTTCCTTGATGTATCCACTCCTGTAGATGTTTCTCAGATCCTCTTTCACTGAAGGACAAGCTTCATCTACTTTAGTGAGCAGCACCAGCTGAGGAATTCCTACAACCAAGAAAGATTAGATTATTCACAACATGCTGTAAACAATCTGAGTTTAAACTTTGTTCAAAAATATTTCAGTTATAAATTGTACTGACCCAATAGGTTAGCCTTTACGCGGATGGCTTCCAGCTTCTCCTCCAACTTTGTGGGCATAATGGAGACCTTGCAGGCATCGATGACATAGGCCACACAGTGGATCTTGTCTTTGATGCCTGGAGACTTGCGATAGCCATGAGCGTCATCATGCAGAGGAGCAGCAGGGTTGAACTGTGTCGGTGTAAATAAAGAATATCTTTAATCTATTTCACGTTACACAAGTTATCTCCACTAGCTATAATCAATATTACACCTGGTATCGATCTGGTATATGTCCTTTAAGAATGCTGCTGATGTCATCAATATTAATCCCCGCCCCTTTGCTGTCTTCCAGGCCCATGGTATCACACAGGACAATTGGCAGAGGTTTGCCTTCTCGTCCTGCTTTCAGAGAGTAGGTTCGAAACTGGAAAAGGTGAAATATTAGACATAGAAAAACCCAACTGGAAGGATTTTATTTAAATGAGATGCAAGGAGCTGCATAAATAAGAAGCAGAGACACACCTGAGTGGTGAGACTGGTGGGGGAACAACCAGAGATGGCCTGGCTGGTGACATGACCTCTGAATACAGAGTTGATGGAGTTGAAGAAGCTGGACTTTCCAACTCCAACTGGTCCAATGAGTAAAACTCGAGCCTGGGACACAGAACTGACTGTGGGCTTGTAGGTTTGGATGCTCTCCATCATCTCCTGTTTATTCCTGTAGAAAAACATCAAATAACTGAGGTGCTTAAGCCAATTATCATCAGTGACCTGCTTAGAGTACACCCTGGCTCTCAACAAATGAACCACTGAGATAGAAGCAGTTCCCTCCCAACCCTACACAGATTTGCATTTTGACTGCATGTTTGGATACCAGAAAATACAATGTCTGTCTAATTTCACCACCCTCCAACTTTGCATTATTTGCATTTATGTAATCTTTTTTTTTTTTTTTTTTCCGCTCTTCAGACTGTAGAAGCTACACCTGGCATGGTGTTCTCTTAGGGGATTGGTGGCCTAGTGGTTAGGACGTAGAGCTTGGAATCCTGGAGTTCGAGCCCCACTCCCGCAGCCTGCCACTCTAGTTCCCTGAACAAAACCCTTATCCCCACACTGCTCCCCGGGTGCCCCACAATGGCAGCCCACTGCTCCCCAAGGGGATAGGTTAAATGCAGAGTTCCAGGGCTGTCAACTCTCACCCATTGTTTGTGAGACTGCATATCAATGTCTTTACACACTCACACTCCATATCCCCAATTTTTCACACTAAATGATGACGGACATTAAGTCTCAACTCCATTCCACTTATTTATATAGAAAAACACCATGTTGATAAAAATTCAGTCCACATATGCAATACAACCTTAGTGCTAAAAAAAGGAGGACATGCTAGGTTTATTCCCAGTCCATATTTTTGCACCAGTCCACATGCAAGCAGCGGAGCTGAAGGACCTGTGCCAGATATATAAGACCAGGATATTTGAGCGGTTATTATTATCACGTGGTTTGATTTTTTTTTTGTCTTATCCTTATCTTATCTGGACTAAGATAATTAACTTTGTAAATTAATATAGATTTTAAGCAATCTAGTACTTGAGTAAATATGAATAAAATATACAGCAGCTTGCTTAAATTATCAATGTGGAGACTTCTAAACCGACATCCAGAGAAGTGCTGTACTACATACTCCAAGTAGGTCAGAATTGTTTAACTGTTTTGTCAATTCTAAAAAAAAACATAGTGTTTTTTAATCCTTAGCCTATTTCCAAATATTCATACACAGTGTAGTTTACATGGGATTCAATTTCAGTGGTTCCTGTATTAGTGTCAGTAATCCATTAATACCTTATTAGGTTACCATTGGTTATTTTACTTGAACTGTATAGAATAATTAAGAAACAAAGTTGTGTAATTCTTTGTTTACAGTAATTTTAGGATGCAAGTATTTTTGCAGGGCTCATACTTCATCCATCCATCCATCCATTTTCTAGCATGCTTATCCCGAAAGAGGTCACAAGGGGTGCTGGTGCCTATCTCCAGCAGTCAATGGGAGAGAGGCGGGGTACACCCTGGACAGGTCACCAGTCCATCGCAGGGCAACACAGAGACAAAGAGGACAAACCACCACACACACTCACACCTAAGGGGACTTTAGAGAAGCCAATTAACCTACTAGTCATGTTTTTGGACAGTGGGAAGAAGCCAGAGTACCTGGAGAGAACCCACACATGCTCAGGGAGAACATGCAAACTCTATGCAGAAAGACCCCGAGCCGGGAATCGAACCCAGAACCTTCTTGCTGCAAGGCAGCCGGGCCCATACATATTTACTAAAATGCTCTGAAAATCTACAGAATATAGAAAGTAATTCATATTGAGTGAAAAATTTTCCACATAACTACAGATCACTTATTGTTACTCAGTAATATTTACTGTTCTATAAAAATTCTACATTTTGCCACTTTGTTTCAGTTAAATCCTCTGAAAACCAACAACCTCTAGCTGCATGTATCCTCATAGCCTTTCAATCTAACCCTGATAAGGGTTGCCTGTCCAAACTGTTTCAAAATCTCACTCAAGGTTTGGTAAAATGTTGGAAGCCCTGGAGTTAGATTCACTGCTATATACTGTGACAGTGTAATAATAATAAAAGCTAGAAAAAAAAAAGAAAAAGCTGTGACACCTTCTTGAACATCTGGGCTTCTACTGCTGGCTACCTTATGTTCTCCTCATATATATTACATTGTGGGTTTTCTAACTAGGTTGTTATCTCTCTTACTCTTATAGGAATATCTATTTCCTGAGCTTTAACTGTGACTAACCACATGTGCTCTCTTTCATCTTATAGTCTTGTCTCAAAGCTAATAGAATTACACCAATTCTCTTTTCTTACTGAATATGAAGCCATTACAGGACTCTGTGCTTTTCTTGTCTTGTGTATTGGTGCAATATAAAATAAATCTATCTGAAATTGAATATTGCTTTTTCAGAGTTGCTATGGACCCTCTGTCTGCTTCTTTCATTATGGCACTTTTTGTCCCTTTTTGTACCTGTCCTGTTCTCAAAGCTCAGGATATTATGTCATAACTGAATTCGACTACAGTTTTATTAGTAATATGTCTGCTGTGTGACCTTGGTCTTGATAAAGATGTTTTTCACTAATGTTCTCTAAAATGTGGTCCTATTTGATATTTATTGAATCATTATTATTAAGGCAGTTGGTTGCAATGAATATACGTGTATCAGAGCAAATGGTGTTTAATATTTACATTATCTACAGTACAAACCAAAGGTTTAGACACACCTCATTTAAATTGTTTTCTTTATTTTGATGAATATGAAATTGAAGGCATCAAAACTATGAATTAACACTGCGGAATCATATACTTAACTAAAAAGTGTGAAACAACAGCTCAGATTAGAGACTAGGTCTATGCTACACAGAGTTCTAGCAGCAGACACATCTGTAGAACAACTGATAAGAGGAGACTGTTTGAATCAGGTCTTCATGGTAAAATAGCTGCTAGGAAACCACTGCTAAGGACAGGCAACAAGCAGAAGAGACTTGCTTTGGCTAGAGAACACATGGAATGGACATTAGACCAGTGGAAATCTGTACTTTGGTCTGATGAGTCCAAATTTGAGATCTTTGGTTTCAACCATTGTGTCTTTGTGCGACGCAGAAAAGGTGATTGGGTGGATTCTACATGCCTGGTTCCCATTGTGAAGCATGGAGAAGGAGGTGTAATGGTGTGGGAGTGCTTTGCTGGTGACACTGTTGGGGATTTATTCAAAATTGAAGGCATACTGAACCAACATGGCTACCACAGCATCTTGCAGCGGCACGCTATTCCATCCGGTTTGCGTTTAGTTGGGCCATCATTTATTCTTCAACAGGGCAATGACCCCAAAAACACCTCCAGGCTGTGTAAGAGCTATTTTACCAATAAGGAGAGTGATAGGGTGCTGCGCCAGAAGACCTGGCCTCCACAATCATCGGACCTGAACCTAATTGTTTAGGGTGAGCTGGACCGCAAAGTGAAAGCAAAAGGGTCAACAAATGCTAAGCATCTCTGGGTACTCCTTCAAGACTGTTGGAAGACCATTTCAAGTGTCTACCTCCTGAAGCTCATCAAGACAATGCAAAGAGTGTGTGAAGCAGTTATCAAAGCAAAATGTGGCTAATTTGAAGAACCTAGAATATAAGACATATTTTCAGCTGTTTCACACTTTTCACTCTCACCACTTTTAAGTATATCATTCCACATGTGGTAATGCATAGTTTTGATAACTTCAGTGTCAATCTACAATATTCATAGTCATGAAAATAAAGAAAACTCTTTGAATTAGGTGTGTCCACACTTTTGGTCTGTACTGTAAATATATAACACATTTGCTTTTGAAATCAAATATCAATTTACCAAAATCTAAACTAAAAATTTTTTTAGCTATGCACCATTTGGTTTCAGTCACTCACAGACAGTTTAATTAAAATTCATTAAGATTATTAGTTGACACAATTTGGAAAAAGTTCAAGGGATGCAAATACTTTAGAACCTACCCAGATTCCCAGATGACAGTCCTCCATGGCTTCTCAAGTTCAGTAGATTCTGTAAAAAAAAAAAAAAACTTGTTTGATAATTGAACTTTATCAACTATAGCTTTTATTTTATAATAACAAACCTTGTCTACAAGACAATGTTGATATAATGAAAAGTCATATTTGAAATACATTGTATGTGTATGCTAAGGACATGGATGAAAGTATATTTAACCTAGTATAGAAATGTGTAATTGATGTATTAATGATAATGTATTACAATTGTTGTTTTTAAATTTCAATGAAAATGAAAGGCTGAGAACTCACCCTCCACTTGGTAAACTTCACATTCAGTCAGGTTCAGGTCATTTCCATGCATTTCTGCAGCATTGAAGTTGTACTCAGCTCCTGGGTTGCTGTATATCACTGGTTTGCTTCCATACACAAGAACTAGGGATTTCCCAAAATAAGGACCAGAGGTGCCAATCATTCTGACGGCATGAGGAGTACTAATAACTGGATATTTTCTGAGTTTTCCACCAGTAAAACTAAAAAGAAATGCCCGGCTATCACTAACATACACTTCAGACTGACTAAAAGACTGACTGGTGTAGCCTCCAAACACATAACCAGAGGCGTTGTAGCCCACAGACACAGTGGGTGACTGCTTGTCACATCGCTGGTGGAAGGCGGCACCAGTAAAGCCGTGGACGGTGGCCTTGTAGAGAAGCTTCAGTTTGACTCTTCCCAGCTGAGAGCAGATGGTTCTCTGCTGGTCCCTGGAGAGCTTTGAGTTCAGAGTAGACATCTGAGCTGCTGATCTTAATGTAAAGCTGAAATTCAAGTTCAGACTGAAAAGAATAAAACAAAACAGATTTGTTAAGGATTTTTGAAAAATAAAATAGTTAAACTTCCTTTGAAACCATTGTTTACATTAAGTAACAGTATATATCACAAACAATGCCTAATCTAAAATCTGATTAAGCCTGGAATAATATGCTACAAACTAAGTATTTCAATAATTACCAGTACTGTATAAAGTTTTTCCCGGAACTTGAATTTCACATAGAACTATCTAAAACTAGTTTAAAAACAAAAATGTAAAATTTTAATTTAAACAGGCGTGCTTTGGTGGTGCAATGGTTAGTGCACACAGCCCATGCATGGAGGCCTTAGTCCTCGACGCGAGCGACCGAGGTTCGAATCTGGCCTGTGGTCCTTTCTCGCACGTCTTACCTCCTCTCTCATACCACCATTCCTGTCAGCCTACTGTTCATAAAAACGAGCCACTAGTGCTGTAAAAAAATCAACAACAAAAAAATATCTAAACAATCCTAGTTGTATTGAAAGCTGTCCAGCAGACAGATAATGGAGGGCTGCTTAGGAGGAGGAACTAGTAAAGAAACTGGCTGTTTACTCTGTGTTGTATTCATGCATAGCAATAAGACATTCGGGGGCAGGAAAAAGTGGTACTAGACCAGCAGGATTAAACACACCCCTGTTAGAACTGTAAAATATGAGATCAGACATGTTCACAAGTCATTTTTTGCAAGTCCAAGTCAAGTCTTAAGTCTTGAGAGCTGAAGTCCAAGTCAAGTCTCAAGTCTTGAGAAGGCCCGTCGCAATAATCAATTTATCGCACAAAAAATTCTAATCACTTGATTAATAAAAAAAAGTGCAATAATTTTCGTGCTTGCTTGTTCTCCTTGTGTTTTCATTTCCGTCACTGAGACGGTATAGCTTAAAGGTCACTATTATATCTATGGAATGATCATTATCTTGAACTGGTAAATGAAAAATACAATTGAAAAAAGCACACACGCAAATTTTTTTCCTTTATTTTTTTTCTTTCAAAAACAACTATTTTCCTACAGTATTTACCTGACATTTGTGGTTACAACTTTTTCTAGTTTTAGCAGTAAATGTCTGCTCTTTTATTTTTAAGTGAAAATGAGGAAAAAAACACAATCACAATCCTGCCTTTTATTAATACATATGAGGTTACCAACTTCAAGAGATAAAGAAAAACCCTAAACAAATAGAAGGGACAATAACAATGCTTTTATAAAAGAAACATTGTGGCAATAACTTTTTGTCTCTTAATGCCCTGGAACAGACAGAACCGACTTGGCGGGCAGTATTTTCAATTAAATTCAGTTTATTTATTTAGCGCCAATTCACAACATATTTCTCCTCTACCACTGCGATGAAGTTTTTAAAGCTGGGCTTGTCGATCAAAGACAAGGGGAGTTTGCATGAAATAATAAGGTCCTGAATTATTGCCTTATGTCTGATGTCCCTGGCTGCACTGCACTGTGTCTGATAAAATTAGATGTGGTGGACCCAGCATCGTGTATTTTCTTCTAAAGAAGCTGCAGTTTTCTGCTCTTTTATTCCCGCCTTATGTAAAGTTTTTGTAGCCAAAGGTTGAACGGTGGGACCGAAAAAGGGGGGCTAATCATCTCCTCCATACCTGTATGGGTTGCATGCATGCATGCGCACGGGCGCGCGGGCATATATGTCACGTAGCGTTGCGTCAGTGACGTCAGTGCTACATGACAGTTTGACAGCCCCTCTGCCGTCTTTTTTTTTTTTTTTTTACCTCTGCTGTGTGCGGGTAAGGCGAGCGGCGACCAGTCAAGTTAGTAAAACAAAAAACACTTAGAAATAAATATTGTTCACAAGTCGGAAATCACGAGTCTCAGTCGAGTCTGAAGTCCTTCAAATGCAAGTCTAAGTCGAGTCTGAAGTCATTAAATATGCGACAAGTGCGACTCGAGCACGAGTCACAAACTCGAGTCCCCATCTCTGTATGAGATACAACTGTTTAATTGATAGTGATAACCAACTCCTGAACAAGAGGCATCAGATACACATTACATATGTCCAAGATAATCCTTTGTGAATCCTGCCACAGTCTACATCTATCGCTTGTTTTTTGTTTTGTTTTTTTGTTTTTTTTACAACAGATTTTCCCCTCTCAACTTTTCCATTTTAACTTATCATGGTTTAATTCTGGCCTCTGTTAATTCACAAGTCTACCTAGATTAGGCAATTTTCCATAACCCTTTTTGACTTTTAAGAGTTATTTTTGCTGTAGCCTTAATATCAGTTGATTTAGATATCAATACTTGATATTGAATTTTACTTTTGGAACTGGATAACAATACAATAATTACCTTACGAAGCTGAAGTTGGCTTCCGATTCTAGCTTCAGATTTAGGAAATGAATAAAGGGCGATTCCACTTAATTTTTCCCTACCTTCAGCATCTTTAATCTACTCTAATTAAAAAACTACAACACCTAAACACATGACACCTTAGCTAGATTATCCTAAATTAGTAGTAGAATAATTAAAAGCTGGTGCAGCGGCGGCATGCCTGTCAGTGAGAGGGACAGACCAGACAACTTTGGCCAGAAGTATTTGAGGAGGGACACAGACAGCAGAGTTTGGAGGAAGGGGTGTGTGATGTATGTCTGATGCCCCTGCAAAAATTAGTATCCCCTCGTCGGGAGCACGCAAGGAGTAGGAAGAGCTGACTGAGTTCACTCCGCCTCAATTCCAATGTACTGAACGTGAAATTTGAAAGGTGTTATGTTTATGAAAGATGAGCTTTTCTGTTTTATTCTTCCCTTCACATGTTATAGCAGAATATCGCCAGTGATACTGACAAAAAAAAAAGAAAACATGAGCGTTTGCTTCAAAACAGGTCGTGACAGCACTACTTAGTCTAGTAAACTAGCCCCACCCTCCAGCGGCCAAAATCATTTTTGCCTGCAAGTTTGGTCTAGCCTCGATCAATGTCCCAGGCCCTAGAATGCAGCCAATCACAACGCAGAGGTGTGTTTTGAATTTCTGGATGCGAAGTGGGCAGGTTTTAGAGGGCAGGATGACAAAGCTGCACGACGCTGGTAAAAGCACAACAAGGAAGATGGCAACAACTATCGAACAGTTCTCGTTTGACTCAGCTTTGGAATCAGTTTTGGAAGGATTAGACCTGTGGTTTCCATTGAAACGTGAGCAGGAAGAAGCTCTACGCTCATTCATTTTTTAGGACCTATTCGCCGTTTCAATGACAGGCTGTTTGTTTACAGCGGTGTCAAAAGTACACACATTTGTTACTTAAATAGAAGTATAGATACTGCAGTTTAAAAACACTCTGGTAAAAGTTGAAGTATCAACTCTTTACTCAAGTAAAACTGAAAAAGTATGTGCTCCAAAAACTACTTAAAGTATAAAAGTATAAAGTAACCTTTCAAAAAAAGAACAGCCAGATGCCACTATATGAACTGAAAGCTCAATTTTTCGACTATTTTGAAACATTCTTTGAGATAGAGCCAAGGTTGAGGAAGGTCTTGTTGGTCTCCGTCTCCATCTCCCGATACGCTCTCGCCTGTGTCCGACCTTTGAGACATTTCAACATCTTTTTCGGAATCCGACATTGTAGTAGGGTGGCCATATGTCCAGCTTTAGGGCGGACAGTCCGGATTTTCATTGCACTGTCCAGTGTCCGGCGCCGCATCCAGCCGGACATGTATTTGTCCTCCTTTATGAGGTACTAGGCTTGTAGAGCAGATTTTCATTTATTTATTTATTTTTTTGCTGGGCTGCAGCACAATATCCAATCATTAAAAATGCATCACTATATGATCTAACAGATGACTGGCTAAGAGTGGTGGCGTGTCACATAAAGATCTGCTTGTCATTGGTTACAAAAGTAAAGAAGGATCAGAATTACTGATGCTTATTACTGATGCTAAGTTAGCGTCCTGTCAAAACCAAGATGTTGTTTAACCCAGAATGGACAAAAGAGCGTGAATTTATGACCGAAGGTAGTGGAGATTCATTCCATGATTTCTGCCACTTTGTCGATGCAATGTGGTCCTAAGCAGTCGAAGAAAAGCTGCAATTGAACGGCGTGCGAGTACGGATTAACATAAAAGTAATAAACGTGCAGCAGCGAACTCTTCAATATTGGCTTTTACATTAAGTTTTGTCGCCCCTGGATGCTAAAATAACGTGCAGAGCTGCAAGGTGGACTATACTATAAAACATCACTAGTCCTACGGAAGTGTAGACTGTGACGTGAAAGTGGATTTCAGTGATTCGCCCATAGCTAAAGGGATGACCATAAAGACAAGTCTGCTGCACACACAGATACTTAAGATAAGTTCCCAAAAGACTGAGGCTCTTAAAAATAAAGCTATACTTTTAGAGCAGTTGAATGTGTTTTCTACAATCTCTTTTGTTGTTTAAAAAAATATTTGGCTATTTTATTATGAATGTTTCTTGTTAAAAAGATTTTTTTAACGTTTAAGCCCACACATCTTATGCTTTGTGGTATTCTGTACTTTAAAGATTAATCTCGGTGATCACTTTTTAAACACCACAATGTATTAAATAAATACAAATGTTGGGAACCAATTATTTTTTACATTTCTTTAACATTTTGTTCTATTCATCTACACAGGCATCCTCTTTAAACTACTAAGAATTGTACTACAAATGTGACTTTACCCGATTCTTATGTACACCTTAGTAGTTTATTGATATGCTGCACAATGTCCTCCTTTTTGGTGCGGTAGAAATGGCCACCCCACATTGTAGCATGGCATAGACAATTCACGTTTGCAGTTTGAAAAACACCTAGCTAACCAATGAGTTTGCTTTATATGACTCATCCAGTTGCACTAGTTTTCACTAGATGTGGATGGTGCCAATGATCCGCACTGGATGGCGCACATGACGTGAAATAAATATTTATAAACATTAAACTGAAGCCAAGAGTAACCCCCAGATTCCACATACTCCGTCAGCGCCCCGCTCCGCCCATTGACGTACGTCGTGCGGAGCGCTTGTCTTTCATGGAAATCAATGAGAGCTGTTCCACATCCACCACTACTCCTCCGCACGTCTCCGTCCACGTATGTCTTCTCCGTCCGTCACCGACAAATTACGGAGCCGAGCTATTTTTTGCTCCGCTCCGGTCCGGCCAGGTCAAGATCTGCAATTGCAATCGCACCAAACAGGAAAAAGAACATCGACAAATTCCGGTTCGCCAAATTAAAATATAGCAGCAACAGATCGGTGACTAGAAATTATAGCACAATTCTTATATATTTAAACAAAAATAACACCGTTTATCTAAATGATCGGATCCAAACTATTAGTTATTCACCAACGAGGAAGCAGATTTCTCATCTCTATCAAAATATTTTTTTATACCGAGGGACTTAAAGTTTAATGAAATCCATTCAAAAGAAACTTCTTATTACAGGAATGAAAAGAGATGCTGAGTTTGGGAGTAGAGAACAAGTTCATTAAAAAAAAGCAGTTTTGAATTATCCTTATCCCCGTTACAAAAATCTACAAATATATATATATATATATATATATATATATATATATATATATATATATATATATATATATATATATATATATATATATATATATATATATATATATATATATATATATATATATATATATATATATATATATATATATATGTATATATATATATATATATATATATATATATATATATATATATATATATATATATATATATATATATATATATATATATATGTATATATATATATATATATATATATATATATGTATATATATATATATTTGGGCAGAAACTGAACATATGCTGGATGATGGTGGGATTTTTTTAATATGTCATATTAAATTAAGCGCTCACAGGGTTCATACAGGAATGAGTGACTCTGATTTAATACTATTTTAATGCTATTAGAAATTCTTTTAATGCCATCAACAAGAACCATGAACACAAGTTATTAGTGTACATGAAATATGAAGGAGCTGTAAGCAGAGTTCGATGACTCTTGTATGTATGTAAACACACACACACATATACGTATATATATATCCTCTAGCTTTTTCTCCGCCTCGAGCTTCCTTTCCGAACATACGGCTTTATGATCAGTTCCACGCAAATTATATGCGATATAATATATCTGACGAAATTGTTTTGATAAACATTTTTATTAAAGAATCATAAATGCCACGATAAACATATTTAATTAATTTTAGTGCCAATTAAGGCCTTGATTTAAAAAAAGAATTATGAATTGTAATTATTTTTAATGGTCCGCCGAAACCCTGGTTCATCTCGCGCATGCTCTCTGCGATCTCCAAGGAACTCAGAGCGGAGGGGACGGGAGCCACAACAGCGGCTGTAGGCTTTGCTTTGTGCAGGCGGTCTGGAGCGCTGCGGAGCGGAGCGCTGACGGAGTATGTGGGATTTCAGGGTAACGAGTAACATTTGTTTTAAAAATGTAAAGAATAGAAAATACAGATACTTGTGCAAAAATGTAATGAGTAGAAGTCAGAAGTAGGAAGAAAAATAAGTAATCCAGTAAAGTATAGATACCTAAAAAGTGTACTTAAGTACAGTAACGAAATATTTGTACTTCGTTAGTTGACACCTCTGTTTGTTTACACTCCCCCACCAGCTTTCTGTCACTCTTACTACGTCACAGTTAGTTGCTCTCATTGGTCAGAGCGTTGGCCAATAGGCACAGACATGGTCTGAAATACAATGGGTTGTTTTCATCAACAATCTTCGACGTGTCATTCATCGGGGCCAGACTAAATTAAACATTTAATCTTACATTTAGTCTGTTTTATCAGGCTAGTGTCTACTCTTTTCTCTGAAAGCCAACAGTCTTTGTTCTAACAAAGGCGTTTTATTTCATCCCATATTGCCAGAATTGGTATCCCCATCAACTCTGCACATCCAGCATAGGAATATACACATTCTTAAGATTAGGATTTGATACTAGGCTTGAACTTCATCAACCGTAGTGTTTGCTGTAGATTTTATCAGGCTACCTGTCCCTGCTTCAATTTGTCCCTCTGTCTAAATTGGGCACAACTTTCTCATTTTTGGCTTATAAACATCTTTTATGATGAAAAATAACTCCTGAAACTTTGGAGGTGATATACCTTTGTTTTGTAAAGTTACAAGGGGGAACTTGTAACTTTACTTGTAACAAAAGCAAATTTCATGTTCAGTATGTTGGAATTGAGGAGTAGTGAACTCGGTCAGCTCTTCCTACTCCACACGTGCTCCCGATAACTACCTTGGCACGACACCTGTCTGGAATAAGTACTTTCACCTATTAGTTTTCTAGGTCAGTTTCTATAAAACATGTTTTGAAAATCCCATGTTCCCATGTATTTGATTAACTAACTTTTGGTATGAAATAAACGATAGGCCATAATCATCAAAATAATAAGATACACTAAAATTCACTTTTTTATTCGAACCGTATTCCACTTTTGAAAGGGAATATAAATATATATGCAATCTATTTTTTATATATATATTGAGATCTACACGTATTTAAAATAAGCTGTAAAATGCGGTGTAATGTTTTCTACTGTTTATAGCTTTCAGAGAGGCATAGGTTTCGATTCAATGATGGCCTGGAAAATGACACTTCACATCTGGAACCACATAAAGATTCGCTGCCAGACTGAAACTGTTTTCCAAGGAAAATTATATCCTTAAATACAAGAGTGAAGTACAATAATATTTGAACATATTCAGGCTTAGTAATAGTGTCTGTCTTACCTTTATATCCTGACAGGTTGTAAGTCTCAAAGCCTTGCCATAAAAGCTGCTGCAGAAATGAAACTTAAACCGTCTCTAACTTCCTATACAGGACTCCTTGTGGCCCTAAAATGGAAGTACAGTCATGAAAATATTAGACCACCCTTTATTTATCGAATTTCTTCTGAAGTTATCATACTTGTAGAATATTATGAAAAGAAAAATAAAACAACCAAAAAGAAACAGATAAACAACAACAAAAATAATTAAAGTAAACAGGGTTTAAGGTCTTTGATAGCTAAAGGACCATTTATTTACACAAATGAGATATAACGGAGGTAAAGGGGGAGAATAAACTTCAGTTAAATTCAAAAATACTTTTTGGTTTTATTAAAATGTTTTAAGAAAATGTTTTTTTTAACCCTGAGTTTAGTTGAGTTAGACTTTTGCACCTGTTGACAGGTGTTGGTTCACTGATCATTTAGTCATTTTTATATATATATTTGTTCCTTTTTCAGTTTTGTGTTATGTGAATTACTACTGTGAAGTTATAATTTTATTTAATGGGAGGATATGTAATCTTTCAAGCACAACTGTATCATGTCATCCTCAAAAAACTGAGACATCAATCATCTGAAGAGGATGCTAACTGTTGTCCATAAAGTTCTTCACTTTATGAAGAACGTATCTTTGTGAAATAATCTCTATAGGTTATAGAAGAGTTCTTAGAACAGAACCATCTTAATTAGCTTGTTGAGCTTTTTTAAGGCATTTGCTCTGATGCTGTTACCCCAGTAGATGGAGGAAGAGATCACACTTTCAACAACAGACTGGTAGAAGATATGCAGCATTTTGCTGCATTCACAGCAAAATGCTGCAAAATAGATAGTAAATCTTAAAACAAGGTGTAGCATTTTTAACACTGAAAGAAAGTGTTTCTTTTATATCAAAGAAAAGGGTGAAGCATAAGCTAATTTGCTAGTAAATCCCTAAACATTAAGCTTTGGGTGAAGCTGCTAAAATATCCTCAGAGACAGGTAAAGCATGGACTAAAATAGCGAGTAAATCCTAAAACAAGGAGTAGCATTTTTAATACTGAAAGAAAAGTGTTTCTTTGATATCACAGGTTTAAAGACAACCTGTGACTCGCTTCTACACACATAAAAATAAGTCCTTACAATATGGAAATATACAAATATAGTGGGTACTGACTGGATCCAAGCATCCTCAATGCTGAGCACATCACTGACTCCACAGTCAGAGAAACAGGAAGATAAGCTGGATAACCTAAACAATTCTAACCTCAGTCTATGTGAAGAAAAGATTCAAGAATCAATTAACTTAACTTAAATGAAAACTTTCTCATAACAGATGTGCTCTGTGAGCTCACTCTGTTGCATCAGCGTAAATACCAACTCAAAACTGAAAAATATGAGCAGTTGGAAGCAGAGTATCAGACGATCCTTCTCAGAGTTAGTGCTGCAAATCTTTATTGTCAGGAGAGGACATAACAGTTGAAGCTGGAAAGATCAAAGACCAACAAGGCCAGAGTGACAAGGTGTAATAAACAAAGCTAGAAGACTTTGAATCAACAGGAGGTCAAACCAGTTGAAATTAAAACAGTTCCTAAAACAGACAAAAAATCTCCAAACTCTGAGTTAACACAAAGAAAATAGCTCTGAAGATGTCCAAAGTCATAGTGTCACAGACAGAGACAGGGGGGAACAATTAGATCACTTGGTAAAGTCAAGCAGTTTAAAATGTTGCAAGGTACAACTATCCAATCCATTCTCTGTTTTACATCACTTTGACCGAGCACCAAGTGCCAGAATTCACAGCTTGAAAAACTCTTAAGAGAATCAGTCTCCCTTGTCTTATCAAAGGTTAGAGCCAAGTCCCCCACCAATTTATGAGCAGAACCATCTTCCTGACGGGCCAGGTCCACCGAGTGACCATATAATTTAACAAATTGAATTCTTGACCAAAGACATTGATATTTTTGACCCAGAAAGTCAATACTCCAACATAATTGATTATCTGCAAGAGGTTGAGCACTGTCTAAAAGACTTGCCATTTCCTTCTTGTGAGAAATTGAAGCTGATTTGGAAAACAGCTAGAAGCGTAAATTTTTTCATAAAATCTCTTCATCCAAAAATCAGAGAAAGTTATTCAGCTCTTTGTCAAACCTTAAGAGAAGAATATTGAGGTTAGAGAGATCCGGCGTTAGCAACGCTTGAGGTGTCTTTAGTTCTCCAAGGAGAACATGAAACACCCAGAGAATATTACTTTCACTTGAGGCAGGTTTATTTTGAGGGCTACAGTTCTCCAGATATTGACGAAAAAGATCCCACATTTAAGGCACTGTAGAATGTAAAATGATGTAGCAATGCACTGCAGGATAGAGAGCCTTTCTATGCAGGAGACTCGCAGATATGCTCAGCTTGTTTGGGAAATACGTCTTAAATCAGATAGATTTCAAGCAAGCTCAGAGTTTTAAACCTCCAAACAAAGAACAGGACCAGAAAGAGACACAGAGTCAGTTCCCAAGTGGTTCACAAAGATGAAGGAATTAATGACTTGAGATGACGAAAAACAGAACCCCCAGATAAATGTCACAAACCTTATCACAATGCAAAACCAAAGGTTGACACTGGTAAAGGGGAGCATCAACGGGCTACAGAAATAATCTCAAAAGAAAACGGCTTCTCTGACAAATCACAAAGTTCTACAATTCCAAGCTAATTGTAAAACGTATCATATCCATGAATATGATCATTGCTGATAGTTTCTAACATACTTTAACCTGTTTTTGTCATGATGGGTTCTCTTAGAGTAAAGCCCAAGATGCAGAACACACACAGAGGCACTGGTAAAAAGTCCAAAGAGTTTATTTTAAGGCACAAGCACGTGAATAACAGTTCAGGCGGGGGGCTGATTCACTGGGGTCCGTGCAGGGAAAGGGTGATGACAGGATTTGAGCTTCCAGCTCACAGCAGGGAACAACGGGGAAAATCTACATGGGAACCTCTAGGGAAACTCCACAGAGAAGTCGTCAGGTTTCATCCATGAAGAAATCTTCGGGTTGGCTCACCAGGGCAGATTAGCTTGGTTAGGCTTCTCAAGAGCTTCAGGCTCGAGACTGGTTTTCTGAGATGCAGCTCTTCCAGAGCTGCAGACCAGAGACTGGGTTCCAGGGAGGGTGCTCTTCTTGAGCTTCATGAGGAGACAGGAGGTTAAGCTCATCCAGAGCTTCACGAGGAGACAGGAGGTTAAGCTCATCCAGAGCTTCACGAGGAGACAGGAGGTTAAGCTCATCCAGGGCTTCACGAGGAGACAGGAGGTTAAGCTCGTCCAGAGCTTCACGAGGAGACAGGATTCCTGTGAGGCACAGATAAAGAGAGATCAGAATCTGGTCTCAACCTAGGAACAACCAAGACTCAGTCAATAGCAGAAGGTTCAGGAAGCTAACCAACTAAGATCAACACTGCGGCGTGGAATCAAGGTCTGAAGTCAGCTTATATACTGTGGTCCTCCTGATTAGTATCAGCCACAGGTGTGTGGGAGGTTCAGCTCAGGAGGACCCACGGCGCACTCTGCTGGAGGCAGAGGGTAATCTCCAGAACCTTGACAGTGACCCTAAGGGAAAGACAAAGAGAGCAGAAGAGGATCCTCGGCGCCCTCTGGTGGGCAAGCCTGAGGATCCCAACAGTTTTATCCTTTCTTTCCTTCGTTGTACAACTTGAGAAATGATGAAGATTGAACAACAGCATCATGAAGTTTTAGGAAATTTTGTTTGGAATGTATATATTTGTGTATCAGGGTCAGACTTTCCTGCCAGACCTGCTTCAACCAGACACAAAACCTCTGAAGAAAACAAACTTTTTATGATAAGTTAGGGTCAGCTTTTGCCAGACCTGAAACCTATCGTCCAGGGATAAACACTGGAGAAGATATGAACCCTAAATGAACTTTCTTCCTGCCAAAAGGAAACTAAAACATCACTGTTCCAGATCTCGTGGTTTTATGGACCTATTTGTTGATCTGAAAACAAAGAACTGCATCGATATTTCCAGATCAAAAAGGAGGAATATGTTGTGCCATATGCTATGATCATGGTTCTTGGACATTGGGAACCAGTGTCCATATTTCATTTTGGCATGATGGCCAGAGAAGAGGATAAAGTTTGGCTCACAAGAAGCTCTAAGATCTCTGCAACACCCCCTTTTGCAGTCACGTGGCAAGTAACATAGGTGGGACCAACCACCCCCCTCTCTGTAAAGACAGAGTTAAACCACAGAGAAAACCAAATTCCTTCTCTTTTCCTGCTCTCTTGCCTATGAAGCTGGGGTCCGCTTCAGCAGGATCTCTGTCTAGATGGAGATCCAAGGCCCAGTGGGGACCCAGATGTCCAGAATCATCAAGGATAGGTCATAACCAAACTGCTGCAAAACAGACCTTTTGCAACACATATCTCTTGAGTTTCAGAACTTATGGAGCCTGCCTTGATGAGCCACTGAGACAAAGAGGATCCCTGCTGTGAGCCACTGAGACATAGAGAGCCTGTCTTGCTGTTAGCTTCCTGCCACGCTGCTGGATGAAATTCAAGCCTTCCATTGGACATGGCCTAAAGGTTTGCAGTTCTGGCATGATTAGGGACAGAAAAAACAATATGTCTTTTGATGATGCCTAGAGACAAGCTAACAGGATGGACTGCATGTTATGCTATGCTATAGTAACATGTTTTGAGCTACTGTTAAAGCTTGGACAAGCTTTATTTCACTAAGGGTTTGAACACTGATATAACATTAGTGTTCATGTGTTCCTCATATGCTCATTACATTTCGCTTACCAAGTATGACCAAGAGTCATTTAGTTGAATCCTCATGATCAAATAATGTTTTATTTACCTCATGGATTTGCATCCTGAATTTGTCTGAAAACTTTCCAATTTCTCCAAATTAGTGAAAAGCTAATTTGACCATATCCCAAATTCTTCCAAATAAACTTTGGTTTTCAAACACAACATCCATCTTAAACTGAAACTGAATTTTAGGTTTCACTAGTTTTAGTTAAGAGTGTTAAACTAAAATATGTTTGACTTGGAGCTGAATGATTTTTGTTAATAAACTATTATATTTTGAACAGATGTGGTGAATTTATTCCATGTATGTGCAGAATTAACTGTTTGACCATGATTTGAGCTATAATCACTCTTTCATTTATTGTTCTAACACACAGTTAGTAGGGCTGTGTGTAATAAACAGTATATAACAGCCAAAATAATATCTGATTAAATAAAATATTTTCCACCCCTACCGGGGAGGGCAACAAACATCTTAGTGTCAGCTAAGTATCAGAAACATACATAGCATAAAACTGCTACATACATAAATTCCCAGCCAGCTGGGAATTTATGCCCCCTCATTGCTAATATTGTTGGGATCTGGAGCTGTACCACCTTTCTCCAGCAGAGTGCGCCTCTTGAGCTGAGCCTCCAACACACCTGAGGCGCATCTCGTCATCAGAGGATCCTCCTGTATATAACCTGCCTTCAGACCTTGCCTCAACACCGCAGTGTTGATCCAGTTTGGTTAGCACCTGAGCCTAGCAATCTCCTGAGAATCTTTGTTATCTCTGTTGAGATAAGATTCTAACACCTCCTTGTCTCTGCTTTCAGGAATCCTGTTTCCCTTGTAAGCTCTGGATGAGCTTAACCTGCCGAGCCTGCCCTCTGAGCCAAACCTGAAGACTCTTCTCTGGATTCCCATGCAGCTCTTGGCTAAGAGCTGGAAACCCCAAACCAAGGTCTGCCCTCAAGTCAGAAGTAAGACGCTGAAGCGGTTATTGGACTCTGCTGAACTAAACAGTCTCTGGACCCAACAGTTCCTCTCTCAAAGCAAAAACCCGGACTAATCAAGGTATTCTTCAGAAACTCTCAAACTCTTCAGTCCCAGAGCTAACTGAACTGTCATCCTTACAGACTCCAGTGAACCTGCCCCCAGGCCTGAACCAGTTCCAGTGTAATATTTCATGTGCTTGTGCTTCAATAAACTCTGTTAAACTTTTCATCAGACTCCGTTGTGTTCTGCATATTGGGCTTTTCTGAACCCATCATGAAAAATATATTTGAGAAAGTTCAAACTGCTAATGACAATCTCGTCTTTACTAATAAAGGTAAAGTAGCATGTCAAGTGCTTACTGCAGGGAATACTAAGCTCTAAGATTCAGAAGTTTCTTGTTTTGTAGTGTATAATGGATCAATACCTCTTTTCAAACTATTAGTTCAACAGAGCAGTGAATAAAGCCTCATTTAACAAGCTAAAATGTGGGAGGTGATCAGATAACCTGCCCAGAAAAACACCTGTGAAAGATGACTGGCTTGAAGATGGTCTGACAACCCTTATGGATTCCTCAGGTCTCCAGGATGGTCTACTTTTTAGTCTAAAAGAATATTGAATCACAAAGTATTTCTGGATCCAGCCTTGAATGTTGCATTAATTTTAAGCTCAAAAATTGCACCTGAAAGATTTGACCCTTTGGTTGATTCCAGCCTTAATAATTATTAAAATCCAAACCTTTCAGCAAATCAAATAAGCTGCTGTTGTAATCTAGTGGATGGAGTAAAGCTTACTACTACCTAACTTTTTCCAATTTGTGTAATTAAACCAACAATGAGTAACTTTTTAACCGTCATAATATATTTCATAACTGTGGTGGGTATGCATAAGTCGTTGATGAGCTGAATGAGTTTGGGGGGGAGGGGAGGTGCAAGAATACGGTATAAAAATTAAGTAACATTTTTGTTATTTTCAACATCATCATATTACATCATTTCACCACAATTAAATTCATTACCTCATCACTATTGATCTTTCATACAGCCACTGGAAACAGGAATGTAGTTTAATCCAAATGGAGGCGACTGGAAGATCAGGTTTTTACCATGCTATACTCTATGGAGAAGATGACCCCCTAAGACACAGCCCTTCCTCATTTACATAATGAGGCAGAAATGCATAGAGAAATGTAAAAATGACAGGCAGAAATAAATAGCGTTGAAGAAATAAAAAGGGTAAAGAAATACAAAGGAAAAATTAAACAGAAAAAATATTATCACATACACATAAATACTTAAAAAAATAAGTAATAAATAAATAAAGTTGAAGATTATAATGGACAATGAATAAATAAGGTAATTATTACAAAAGCGAATAAATAAAGAAACTAATTAAAAGAGATATACACTCACCGGCCACTTTATTAGGTACACCTGTCCAACTGCTCGTTAACACTTAATTTCTAAGCAGCCAATCACATGGCGGCAACTCAGTGCATTTAGGCATGTAGACATGGTCAAGACAATCTCCTGCAGTTCAAACCGAGCATCAGTATGGGGAAGAAAGGTGATTTGAGTGACTTTGAACGTGGCATGATTGTTGGTGCCAGAAGGGCTGGTCTGAGTATTTTAGAAACTGCTGATCTACTGGGATTTTCACGCACAACCATCTATAGGGTTTACAGAGAATGGTCCAAAAAAGAAAAAACATCCAGTGAGCGGCAGTTCTGTGGGCGGAAATGCCTTGTTGATGCCAGAGGTCAGAGGAGAATGGCCAGACTGGTTCAAGCTGATAGAAGGGCAACCGTGACTCAAATAACCACCCGTTACAACCAAGGTGGGCAGAAGAGCATCTCTGAACGCACAGTACGTCGAACTTTGAGGCAGATGGGCTACAGCAGCAGAAGACCACACCGGGTGCCACTTCTTTCAGCTAAGAACAGGAAACTGAGGCTACAATTTGCACAAGCTCATCGAAATTGGACAATAGAAGACTGGAAAAACGTTGCCTGGTCTGATGAGTGTCGATTTCTGCTGAGACATTCGGATGGTAGGGTCAGAATTTGGCGTCTGCAGCATGAAACTATGGATGCATCCTGCCTTGTATCAACGGTTTAGGCTGGTGGTGGTGTTGTCATGGTGTGGGGAATATTTTCTTGGCACTCTTTGGGCCCCTTGGTACCAATTGAGCATCGTTGCAACGCCACAGCCTACCTGAGTATTGTTGCTGACCATGTCCATCCCTTTATGACCACAATGTACCCAACTTCTGGTGGCTACTTTCAGCAGGATAATGCGCCATGTCATAAAGCTGGAATCATCTCAGACTGGTTTCTTGAACATGACAATGTTCAAGAAACTGTACTCAAATGGCCTCCACAGTCACCAGATCTCAATCCAATAGAGTATCTTTGGGATGTGGTGGAACGGAAGATTCGCATCATGGATGTGCAGCCCACAAATCTGCGGCAACTGTGTGATGCCATCATGTCAATATGGACCAAACTCCCTGAGGAATGCTTCCAGCACCTTGTTGAATCTATGCCACAAAGAATTGAGGCAGTTCTGAAGGCAAAAGGGGGTCCAACCCGTTACTAGCATTGGATACCTAATAAAGTGGCCGGTGAGTGTATATATGTATATGTATATATACGTGTATGTATATAGATATACGTGTATATATATATATATGTATATGTATATATATACGTGTATATATATATGTATATATATATATATATATATACGTGTATGTATATATATATATATATGTATATGTATATATATGTATATATATATATATATGTATATGTATATATATGTATATGTATATATATATATATATATGTATATGTATATATATGCATATATATATGTATATGTATATATATGTATATGTATATATATATATATATGTATGTATATATGTATATATATATATGTATACATATATATATATATATATATATGTATATATATATATGTATACATATATATATATATATATATATATATATATGTATGTATATATGTATATATATATGTATATATATGTATGTATATGTGAATATATATACACTATATTGCCAAAAGTATTTGCTCACCTGCCTTGACTCACATATGAGCTTAAGTGACATCCCGTTCCTAATCCATAGGGTTCAATATGACGTCGGTCCACCCTTTGCAGCTAGAACAGCTTCAACTCTTCTGGGAAGGCTGTCCACAAGGTTTAGGAGTGTGTTTATGGGAATTTTTGACCATTCTTCCAGAAGCGCATTTGTGAGGTCGCACACTGATGTTGGACGAGAAGGCCTGGCTCTCAGTCTCCGCTCTAATTCATCCCAAAGGTGTTCTATCGGGTTGAGGTCAGGACTCTGTGCAGGCCAGTCAAGTTCATCCACACCAGACTCTGTCATCCATGTCTTTATGGACCTTGCTTTGTGCACTGGTGCACAGTCATGTTGGAAGAGGAAGGGGCCAGCTCCAAACTGTTCCCACAAAGTTGGGAGCATGGAATTGTCCAAAATGTCTTGGTATGCTGAAGCATTCAGAGTTCCTTTCACTGGAACTAAGGGGCCAAGCCCAGCTCCTGAAAAACAACCCCACACCATAATCCCCCCTCCACCAAACTTTACACTTGGCACAATGCAGTCAGACAAGTACCGTTCTCCTGGCAACCGCCAAACCCAGACCCGTCCATCAGATTGCCAGATGGAGAAGCGCGATTCGTCACTCCAGAGAACGCGTCTCCACTGCTCTAGAGTCCAGTGGCGGCGTGCTTTACACCACCGCATCCGACGCTTTGCATTGCACTTGGTGATGTATGGCTTGGATGCAGCTGCTCGACCATGGAAACCCATTCCATGAAGCTCTCTGCGCACTGTTCTTGAGCTAATCTGAAGGCCACATGAAGTTTGGAGGTCTGTAGTGATTGACTCTGCAGAAAGTTGGCGACCTCTTCGCACTATGCGCGTCAGCATCCGCTGACCCCGCTCCGTCAGTTTACGTGGCCTACCACTTCGTGGCTGAGTTGCTGTCGTTCCCAAACACTTCCATTTTCTTATAATACAGCTGACAGTTGACTGTGGAATATTTAGGAGCGAGGAAATTTCACGACTGGATTTGTTGCACAGGTGGCATCCTATCACAGTTCCACGCTGGAATTCACTGAGCTCCTGAGAGCGACCCATTCTTTCACAAATGTTTGTAAAAACAGTCTGCATGCCTAGGTGCTTGAATTTATACACCTGTGGCCATGGAAGTGATTGGAACACCTGATTCCAATAATTTGGATGGGTGAGCAAATACTTTTGGCAATATAGTGTATATGTATGTATATGTGTATATATATATGTATGTGTATGTGAATATATATATGTATGTATGTATATGTGTATATATGTATGTATGTATGTATATGTGAATATATATGTATGTATGTATATGTGTATATATATATGTATGTATATGTGAATATATATGTATGTATGTATGTATGTGTATATATGTATGTATATATGTATATATATGTATGTATATGTGTATGTATATATATATATATGTATGTATATGTGTATATATAAACATATATGTATGTATATATATATGTATGTATATGTGTATATATAAATATATATGTATGTATATGTGTATATATAAATATATATGTATGTATATGTGTGTATATATATGTATGTATATGTGTATATATATATATGTATGTATATTTGTATGTATATGTGTATATATATATGTATGTATATGTGTATGTATATGTATGTATATATGTATGTATATGTATGTATATATATATGTATGTATATGTGTATGTATATGTATTTATATATATATGTATGTATATGTGTATATATATATGTGTATGTATATGTGTGTGTATGTAAATGTGTATGTATATGTGTATATATATATATATGTGTATGTATATATGTAAATATATGTATACCGTAAATCCTCTAATATAGGCCGGGGCCATTATTTCACTCAGGTACATCTTGGTCCAGGCCATTATTTGAAGGACGCCAGAATAAGGCTCGGGCACAGCGCGTTGCATTCTGGGTACGCCGCCATATTAGTAGCTAGTTGCTACGGTAAACAAAGACCTAAAACAGCATAGAGACAGAGCAGAAAGACGAGTAAACAGCGATGTTAAAAGCGAAGAAAGGATGCGGAATATACCGAGACACACTGCAGAGGGAAGCCAGGGACCGTTATCTGCAAAAGATGGGCTTCATAAACGGACTTGATCCCTACGAAGTAGAAAGCAAGGAGTGGTGCGTTGGGGAAGAATTTCTACCGCCGTTTGCGAGGGAGGACGTATTTTCGTATCTAGTGTGTGGCGTCAGTGCCTACACACATGAAGAGTTTCGCTGCTACAAGTCGCTAGAGGCTTACAAACAGCTGACAGATGGAAAAGTTCATGACATGGAAGTTATCAAGCCGAATGAGAACACAGTCATCAGAGCCAAGGTAAGCTACCGTCTCAACATGGTGTGGTGTTTGTTGTGGTGATAAGACTAGGTGCTGGCACTAACGTAAAACATCAAAAATGTATCTAAATAAATCTTGTGCTGACTGTACGTGTCCAGGGATAATGTAGTTACATTCTGATGATATATGACTGTCCTAGCATGGTACTACCACGCAGGGGCGGAGATAGATGAATAAAAACAGTATGTTCTGTAACTTACCAGAATGAAAATGCCGGGAACACACTCTCATGGACACAGGGATTGAGTTGAAAGTTATATTTGGCCGTCTTACAGCAGCGACCCATGCTAGCCAGCGACTCTTTGTTATGGAGGACATTTGTTTTCCATTGAGACGCCTCCAGGTTGGAAAACGGTAAAAAGACAATCCATTTGGGATTTTTTTCCCCGTCCAGTCACAGCTTGCGCTACTACACCCTACGACACAGCAACGGGCGACCATAACGACAGCAGAGGGCAGAGGTAAAATGAAACGGCAAAAAACTAAGCAAACTACTAGCAGAAGAAAGCTAGTCCTTACAGGCGCGAAGTCAAAGTGTAAACAGTGGGCTGACCAGCTATCAATATGGCTGCCACGCAACGTGTGACGTCATGTGCCCGAGCCTTATTAAAGGCCGGCCTCTATTTCTATTTGATCAAAACAGACTACCAGGGGAATGAAAAAAAAACAAGATTTTATGTCTCTTTTAACCTATAAAATACTAGGTTCATTTATTGAAAAAGTACAGTTAACATAACAGTATACAGAACATTATTCAGACATCTTCCAGCAGCTGCAATTTTTCTGCACAGCAAAAAAAAAAAAAAAAAGAAGACACAGAATGGAATCTTGGCCAAACTGACTTGCGAAACAAAGTAAAAAAAAAAAATAAATAAAAAAATGCAAACTGTTCTGCCATCACAGCGAAGTTTTATTTGAGGCAGGCTAAGTGGAAGTAGGCTGCCGGTATCATATATTTCAAGAGAAATTCAGAACAATGAAGGCCAATGAAATTCTGTCATTTTAACGCTGCCTGGTTACCACCAGACCTGCCGGTAATCACATCTGTCTTTCAGATCAGAATGATTGTGTGACTGGTTATACTCCTGCAGCAGTGTGTCACAACGAGCTTGACACAGAATTTTTTTATTAATGCTTAATATTGAAGCGTGGTCCGCGCTATAATAGACTGTGGGTCTAGATATGGCCAAGGCGGTGAGGAAGTGGGGGCGAGTAGTCCAACAACGGAGGGACATGACGGTGAAAAAGAGCAGAGATCCAGGTGGAAAAAGGGTCCCAGCGTTCTTGCGCACCTCGCTCTTGTAGCTGGTGAAACTTCACGTTTTGTTTTCCGCAATTTCGGTCATTAAAACAAAACAAGCCGACCTCCTGTCTGCGGCACTGTCTGCGCTAAGGATGGGACTTCCCATGCAAAAATATTAGGAAGTGGGGGCGAGTAGTCCGACAACGGAGGGATATGACGGTGAAAAATAGCGGAGATCCAGGTGGAAAAAGGGTCCCAGCGTTCTCGCGCACCTCGCACTTGTAGCTGGTGAAACTTCACGTGTTTTTTTCTGCAATTTCGGTCATAAAAACAAAACAAGCCGACCTCCTGTCTGCGGCATTGTCTGCGCTAAGGATGGGACTTCCCATGCTAATGGCTTGGATACGTTAGCAAATATGTCCCCCCTGTAGTACTTGTATGTTACTATGACAAGTTGTTGAGGACTGCCCAGGAACATTGTTGGTTCTAATTATAGCCCCGGCCTGTATAAGAGTCCGGCCAGTATTTACCTCCTCCGACAGCCAGACAGGCCATTATTAGAGACCCGGCTGCTAATGGAATACAGGCCAATATTAGAGGATCTACGGTATATATGTGTATGTATATATGTATGTATATATATGTATATATAGATATATGTATATACCGGTATATGTATATATGTGTATATATGTATATATGTTTATATAAGTATATATATGTATAAATGTATATATATGTATTTATGTATATATGTGTGTATATATATGTATGTCTATATATATATATATATATATATATATATATATATATATATATATATATATATATATATATATATATATATATATATATATATATATATTATATATATGAGGAGACAGCAAGATAGACCGCCTCAGCCAAATATCTACAAAGAGCAAGGCAGGTCCTGAAAAGTCAGCTGAATGGGAAAAACAAGATCCAAGTCATCAACACATACGCCCTGCCGGTCATCAGATACCCCGCTGGTATAATAAACTGGCCAAAGGAGGAGATAGAGGGTACTGACATCAGGACGAGAAAGCGTCTCACAATGCATGGAGGGTTTCACCACAAATCCGGCACCCTGAGACTGTATACCAAGCATAGCGAGGGAGGCCGAGGGCTAGAGAGTGTCAAAACCACTGTCCAGAAAGAAAAAACTAAGATACAGGAGTACATCAGAAAGATGGCCCCCAAAGACAAATGGCTTGGCGAATACCTCAGGCAGGAGAAAACTGAAGGTGAGGACAAGAAAGATGAAGGAGAACCATCATGGAGGGACAAGCCGCTGCACGGCTGTGTACCACAGACAAATAGAAGAAGTGGCTGATATCAAAAAATCCTACCAGTGGCTGGAAAAGGCTGGACTGAAGGACAGCATAGAGGCACTAATCATGGCAGCACAAGAACAGGCACTCAGTACAAGATCAATTGAGGCTGGGGTCTACCACACCAGGCAGGACCCCCGGTGCAGACTGTGCAAAGATGCCTCTGAAACAATACAGCACATAACAGCAGGGTGTAAAATGCAGACAGAAAGTGCATACATGGAACTCCATAACCAGGTAGCTGTCATAGTGTACAGGAACATCTGCCATGAGTATGGACTGGAAGTCCCAAGGTCAAAATGGAAGACACCTTCTAAGTTAGTTGAGAATGACCGAGCTAAGATCCTATGGGACTTCAAGATCCAGACTGACAAACCTGGTGATGGCTAACCAACCAGACATTGTGTTGATCGACAAACAGCAGAAGAAGGCAGTAGTGATAGATGTGGCAATCCCAAGCGACAGCAACATCAAGAAGAAAGAACACGAGAAGCTTGAGAAATACCAAGGACTGAAGGAGAAGCTAGAAAAGATGTGGAAAGTAAGAGCAGCAGTGGTGCCAGTGGTATTTGGAGCACTGGGGGCTGTGACCCCTAAACTGGGAGAGTGGCTACAGCAGATTCCAGGTAAAACATCAGAGGTCTCTGTCCAGAAGAGCGCAGTCTTAGGAACAGCTAAGATACTGCGCAGGACCCTCAAACTCCCAGGCCTCTGGTAGAGGACCCAAGCTTGAGGATGACACATACCACCCCACGAGGGGTGAGAAAACAGTTTAGTTTTTTTTTTTTTATTTATTGTTGCTCATAAAATAAAGGTAGCTCTCAGATAACCTATGGTAGGTCTGAATGAATGAAATGTTCTCATTGAATACTGTTCTGTACTAGGTCAAATGTGCTGACAACAAAAATCACACAAATATCATCAGTCCTCTTAGACCTGGAATAAAGCCTCCACCAACTCCTGGACAGTCTGTGGTACAACCTGACATTAGTGGATGGATTCAAACATGATGTCCCACATCTGCTCAATCAGATTCCGGTCTGGGGAACAGATGGGCCAGTCCATAGCTTCAAGGATCATCTTACAGGAACTGCTGAAAGACTCCAGCCATATGAGGTCTAGTATTGTCTTGCATTCGGAGAAAACAGGACCAACCGCACCAACATAGGGTCTCACAAGGGGTCTGAGGATCTAACCTCAGTACCTAATGGCAGTCATGATACCTATGGCAAACACATATAGGGATGTGCAGCCCTCCAAAGAATACCACCCCACACAATCACTGAACAATTGCCAAACCACTCATGCTCAAGGATGTTGCAGGCAGTAGATAACTATCCATGGTGTCTCTAGACTCTTTTATAGCTGTTACATTTGCTCAGTATGAACCTGCTTTCATCTGTGAAAAGCACAGTGAGCCAGTGACAAATTTACCAATCCTGATGTTCCCTGGCAAATGCCAAGCTTCCTGCATGATGTTGGGCTGTGAGCAAAACACCCATTTCTGGACATCAGGCCTTTATACCATCCTCATGGAGTCAGTCTCTAACCATTTGTGCAAACACTTGCACATTTGTGGCCTGCTGGAGGTCATATTGTAGAGCTCTGGCAGTGCTCCTCCTTGCACAATGGCGGAAAAGGCGATCCTACGGCTGTTGCCCTTCTATGTTCTCCTCCACATCTCCCAGTATATTGGCCTATCTCATGGTAGCGCCTTCAGCCCCTGGACACTATGCTGACAGACACAGGAAACCTTCTTGCCACAGCTCGCATTGATCAGCCATCCTGGATGAGCTACACTACCTGAGCCACTTGTGTGGGTTGTAGAGTCTGTCTCATGCTACCTCAAGTGTGAAAACACCAGCAACATTCAAAAGTGACCAAAATATCAGCCAGCAGGCGTAGGTACTGAGAAGTGGTTTGTGGTCCCCACCTGCGGAATCACTCCTTTATTGAGTGTGTCTGGCTTATTGTCAATAATTTGAACCTGTTGTCTATTCCATTTGCACAACAGAAGGTGAAATTGATTGTGTTTAATTCCAAGCTGGTTTTATTTTTACCTTCATTCAGCAGTTATACTTTAAGACACAAATGTGACAATATAATGGGACAAAATATTTTCCTTTATTAAGACTCAATGCAGTGAAAAAGTATTGACCCCCTTTCTTTTTTGTTGCCATTATATTTTTCTTCTTTCAATTGTTTCAGGTTTTTTCTTTATACAGATTTTTATTTTAACTCAACACTGCTCAGTTGGTCACTAAGCTCATCAAAGTAGTTATCAACAAGGCGAAGCATCTGGATGACAGCGCTAAGCAGCAGGATGTCACAGTTCAAGTCCAGCTCCAACTCATCGCTGTAGTTCTTCACTGGAACAACGCAGGACATTGGCACGCCCACCTTAGCACTGATGTCCTGCACCTGGATCACAGAGGGGTTCAAAGTAGGATTCAGGAGCGGTTCATCAAATTTATAATCAAGACTTTTTTTTTTTTTTTTTTTCAGTATAAGTACAAGAATACTAACTATTTTCTTGATGTATTCACTCCAGTAGATGTTTCTCAGATTCTTTTTCACTAAAGGACAAGCTTCATCTACTTTAGTGAGCAGCACCAGCTGAGGAAGGCCTACAACCAAGAAAGATTAGATTATCCACAACATGCCGTAAACAACTGGAGTTTAAACTTTATTCAAAAATATTTCAGTTATAAATTGTACTGACCCAACAGGTTTGCCTTGCTGCGGATAGCTTTCAGCTTCTCCACAAACTGTGTGGGCATAACGGAGACCTTGCAGGCATCAATGACATAGGCCACACAGTGGATCTTGTCATTGAGGCCTGGAGACTTGCGATAGCCATGAGCGTCATCATGCAGAGGAGCAGCAGGGTTAAACTGTGTCGGCGTAAATGAATATGTTTAATCTATTTCATCTTACACAAGTTACCACTAACTATAATCAATATCACACCTGGTAACGATCTGGCATATGTCCTTCAAGAATGCTGATGATGTCCTCATTATCAATCCCCGCCCCTTTGCTGTATTCGAGCCCCATGGTATCACACAGGATGATTGGCAGAGGTTTGCCTTCTCTTCCTGCTTTCAGAGAGTAGGTTCGAAACTGAAAAAGATGAAATATTAGACATAGAAAAACCCAACTAGAAGTATTTTATTTAATTGAGACCCAAGAAGCTGAATGAATAAGAAGCAGAGACACACCTGAGTGGTGAGACTGGTGGGGGAACAACCAGAGATGGCCTGGCAGGTGACATGACCTCTGAATACAGAGTTGATGGAGTTGAAGAAGCTGGACTTTCCAGCTCCTACTTGTCCAATGAGTAAAACTCGAGCCTGGGACACAGAATAGATTGTGGGCTTGTAGGTTTGGATGCTCTCCATCATCTCCTTTTTATTCCTGTAGAGAAACATCAAATAACTGAGATGCTTAAGCCAGATAACATCAGCAACATGCTCAGAGTATACCCAGGTTGTCACCAAATGAAATGAGATAGAACTAGTTCCATCACAACCCTACACAGATAAAGTACAATGTCTGTCTAATTTCACAACCCTCTAACTTTGCATTTTTTAAATTCATGTTATCTTTTTTTTTTTCCTTCTTCAGACTGTAGAAGCTTCACCTGGCATGGTTTCTTTTAGGGGAGTAGCAGCCTAGTGGTTAGGACATAAAACTTGGAATTCTGAGGTTTTGAGTTTGAACCCCACTCCCAGAGACTGCCACTCTGGGTCTCTGATCAAGATTCTTGACCCCACAATGTTTCTGCCGCGCAATGGCAGCTCACTACTCCCCAAGGGGATGGATTAAATGCAGAGAGTTAATTTTGCTGCTCTGATACATTTGGAATGTTGCTTTTTCAGAGTTACCATGGGCCCTCTGCCTGCTTCTTTCATTATGACACTCTTTGGCTACCTGTCCTGTTATCAAAGCTACTTAACGTTGTACCAAGCTAATGTCAATTCAAAATGAGTCTGACACACTAGTTAAAACATTTATTAAAGATCAGCCAATGACATATCACAGTGTAAACATTACTTTATGATCAGCATATTAAAATAAAAACTGAAGTATTTACTAGTAGACAAACTAGTAAACAATCTGCTGTTATTAGAACCAAATTAAAGGTACTGTGTAGTGTTCTACACATCGAGACATGGCTATGAGTTTGCATTCAATGGACATCTCTAGGGAAAACAAAACCCTACAAAAGGCATCTTATTTCTTTAGGGTCTCCCTTAGAGAAAACTTCTTCAGACCTAAATTAAACAGTCGATTCAAGTAACAAATGAAACTGTTTACAAAAGAAGGTATAAAAATAAAGAAGCTAATTAAGTGACACATATATTTATGTCTCACCGTATAATTGAATTTCTACCTACATATTTATTCATTGTATTTTTGGGGGCAATTAATTGAATGCTTATTTATTTATTTATTGAGCATTTATTTATTTATGTATTTATTTTATATCACTGATTAAAATGCATTAAGATTATAAGTTGACACAATTTGGAGAAAGTTCAAGGGATGCAAATACTTTTGAACCTACCCAGATTCCCAGATGACAGTCCTCCATGGCTTCTCAGGTTCAGTAGATTCTAAGTCATCAACCACCTGGTAAACTTCACATTCAGTCAGGTTCAGGTCATTTCCATGCATTTCTGCAGCATTGAAGTTGTACTGAGCTCCTGGGTTGCTGTATATCACTGGTCTGTTTCCATTCATAAGAGCTAGGGTATTACCAAAAGTAGGACCAGAGTTGCCAATCATTCTGACGGCATAAGGAGCATTAAAAACTGGATGTTTTTTTATTATTCCACCAGTAAAACTAAAAAGAAAAGCCCGGCTATCACTAACATACTGTCCAGACTGACTAAAAGACTGACTGGTGTAGCCTCCAAACACATAACCAGAAGCGTTGTAGCCCACAGACACAGTGGTTGACTGGTTGTCACATCGCTGGTGGAAGGCGGCACCAGTAAAGCCGTGGACGGTGGCCTTGTAGAGAAGATTCAGTTTGACTCTTCCCAGCAGAGAGCAGATGGTTCTCTGCTGGTCCCTGGAGAGCTGTGAGTTCAGAGTAGACATCTGAGCTGCTGATCTTAATGTAAAGCTGAATTTCAAGTTCAGACTGAAAAGAGTGAAACAAAACAGATTTGTTAAGGATTTTTTAACAATAAAATAGTCAAACTTCCTTTGAAATCTTTGTTTACAAAAAGTAATGGTATACATCAAAACCAATGGCTACTCTAAAGTCTAATTAAGCCTGGAATAATATGCTACAAACTAAGTATTTCAATCATTACCAGTACTGTAAAATGTTTATCCAGGAACTTGAATTTCACATAGAACTATCCAAAACCAGTTTAGAATAAAAAATTTTAAATTTTAATTTAAATGGTCGTGCTTTGGTGGTGCAGTGGTTAGCGCACAAAACACATGTATGGAGGCCTTAGTCATCATCGTGGGGGACCTGTGGTCCTTTCGCACATGTCTCTCCCCCTCCCTCATACTCCCATTCCTGTCAGCCTACTATTCATAAAAACGAGCCACTAGTGCTGTAAAAACAGAAGGAGGAACCAGTGAAGAAACTGGCTGTTTACTCTGTGTTGTATTCATGCTTAGCAATAGGACATGTGGGGGCATGAAAAAGGGGTAGTAGACAAGCTGCACAAGCAGAATTAAACACACTCCTGTTAGAACTGTAAAATATGAGCTACAACTGTTTAATTGATAATGATAACCATCTCCTGAACAAGAGAAAACATCAGATACACATTAACTATGCAAATATGTCCAAGATAATCCTTTGTGAATCCTGCCAGTCTACATCTTGTGAATGTCCCCTTAACTTATCACAATTTTTTTTTAAACACACTTTCCTTTCTCTCAACTTTTCCATTTTATATTATCATTGTTTAATTCTGGCCTCTGTTATTTCACAAGTCTACCTGGATTAGAAACATCCCAAGTTCAAAAAACTTATTTCAGGGAGACGACTAACCCCCCCCTTTCAATCTTGTAGCCTTGAACATCGGTTGTGCTTTCTGTTTTTCATGGGACTTCAGCATACAGTGCAACTTGCCACAGTGTCATCATTCCTCACCATGGCTGGTTCTAGACAGGGGCCAACGGGAGCCAGAAATTCTAATGATGACGCACTGAAACAGACATGGTTACTGATAGGTCCTATGGAACTATTTCATTCTTTTTCTTTACAAATTCTGTTTTACTAATTATTCAAAAACAATAAGGTGATAGCTTCAGTGGTATTGAGATAGGATCCCAGTTTTAATCTGCTAAATGTTTTTTCCCCACAACAAATAAAAAAACCCTCTAAATTTTACAGATGAATTTAACAGTTTTTCTTGAGTTCTAATTCATATTTTATAGAAAACAGTAGTTTTAACTTAAATTAAGTCAAAAATATGTAAAATTCCTAAATTATAAATGTATATTGACCTCATAAGAAATAGAATTTATATTGAACCTCATTGAAAAGAAATTTCACTTCATGCAGCTCTCTTAATATATTTGAATCCCTTTCCTTATTTTTTATTTCATGCTTTTCTGTGCCCCCATGAAAACACGCTGGCCCCCTCGTAAATTTGGTCTAGATCAGCAACCTCCTCCCCACACCCCGCTCTCTCTCATTGTCTGCGCAATCGAAGTAATTGTAATCCGCACATGATGCATGAATTATTGCATGCCCGCTCTCACTAGCATAAAAAAAACCCCACCTCATATTGTCTAAAATCCATGAACAACTTCCGATATCAGGGAGACGCCCGGTCTTGCGAAATTTCATTACCAAGCTGTCAGGGAATTGAAACCTCTGCCTATCTGACGAAAAAGTACCTTCGTCCATTTTGTATCTTATTTTAAATACGCGTGCATCTCAATATATTAGAAAATATATGACATATATATTTATATTCGCTTTCAAAAGTGGAATAGATATACCGGTATACAATATTTAAACAGTGAATTTAAGTGTATCTGATTATTTTGATCATTGTGGCCTATAGTTTATTTAATGCCAAAAGTTAGTTAATCAAATACATGGGAACAAATAAAAACAGGATTTTCAAAGCGTGTTTTATGGAAAGTGACCTAGAAAACTAGTAGGTGAAAGTCCTGATTCCAGACGGGTGGCACGACACTGGAAGCACATACATGTTCGCTCTGAGATGTATTTAGGGTTATAGTTTTCCCTTGGAAAACTATAACCCTAAATACAAGAGAAAGGACAATTATATTTGAACATATTCAGGCATAGTTATAGTGTCTGTCTTACCTTTATATCCTGATAGATCGTGAGTCTCAAAGCCTTAACGTAAAAGCTGCTGGAGAAATGAAACTTACATTGTCTCCAACTTCCCTATACATGTGTCTTAGTTGCCATAAAAGGAAAGTAGTCATGAAAATATTACACCACCCTTTACTGATGATGTAGTGTTCTCCAAAAAGAAACAGATAAATGACAAAAAAGTAAACAGGCTTTAAGGTCTTTGATAGCCATATGATCATTTTCTTACACAAAGGAGATATAATGGAGGTAGAGGGTGAAAATAAACTTCAGTTCAATTCAAAAATACTTTTTGGTTTTGTTAAAATGTTTAAAAAACTGTTTTGTTACCCTGAGTTCAGCTCAGTTAGACTTCTGCACCTGCTGACAGGTGTTGGTTCATAACCTGACAACAGCCAGATGCATGTCTCGCTCCGCCTAGCTCCACTCACATACATCTGGGAACCCGCTCATTGAAAGTGATTTCCCCAACCGAATTTATGATCTGTCCAATCAGAACGCAGGGCGGGTGTGTCCTGGAGTGGAGAAGCGACCGTGAGATTCCAACAACAATGGCGGCTCGCATTCAGGAAGCAAGCGTTAGCATTGATGCTGCTATTTCTTCTGTGTTGTCTAATCTATCTGATATTGTTTCATTAAAAGAACATCAGAGAACGGCTTTGAAGGCTTTTGTTGGTGGAAACGATGTTTTCGCCCTTCTCCCGACCGGATTTGGCAAGAGCTTGATCTACCAAATGGCTCCTCCTCTCATAGCGTCACGGGTTAGCTTCGGTGTGAGTGGTTGAAATAGCGCGTCAATAAAGATGACAGACAAGTGGCTTATCCAATCATATGCAAGGAGTTTTGATAAGGCCCAGCCTTCAGTAAAGGCAATTCCTATGGCGGGTTCCCAGATGTATGTGAGTGGAGCTAGGCGGAGCGAGACATGCATCTGGCTGTTGTCAGGTTTTTTTATATATATATATATTTGTTCCTTTTTCAGTTTTGTGTTATTTGAATTACTACTGTGAAGTTATAATTTTATTTAATGGGAGGATATGTAATCTTTCAAGCAAAACTGTATCATGTCATCCTCAAAAGACTTCACAAATTACATTATACACATTATAAACAGTTTGGGACCTAAAATGTATCTTTGAGGTAACCAACATGACATATCATACTTCTTGATTTGATTTAGTTTATAAACTGATGTCTGTTATTTATGTACCATTGTAACCAGACCGAGCATAACACAGGATAGAAACCTTACAAAAACAACAACATGAATACATCGATGAACTTAGAAACCAAGCTCAAGAAATTAATGTGTCAAGAATACTCTCTTCAATTCAGTTCAGAAATACTTTATTAACCTTAAAATGAAATGCTTATTAAATTTTGGAGTAACTCTTGAGCAATTTTTAATGAGTTGTTAAGTGCTGATAGGTATAAGCATGAAGGGTTTTCTGTATTGGTCTGTCTTGCAATGGATCTGGAGAAGCCTCTTAATGAAGACACTCTGTGGTTGTTTAACAATCATCTGAAGAGGATGCTAACTATTGTCCATAATGTTATTCACTTTATGAAGAATTTCTTTGTGAAATAATCTCTAGAGGTTATAGAACAGTTCTTAGAACAGAGCCATCTTAATTAGCGTGTTAAACTTTTTTAAGGCATTTGCTCTGATGCTGTAACCCCAGTAGATGATGGAGGAAGAGATCACACTCTCAACAACAGACTGATAGAAGATTTGCAATTTTTACATTTTGCTGCATTTGCAGCAAAATGTATTTCTTGTAGACAGCTTCACAGTTGCGTCTCCAGAAGTCTGTTGTCTAAGGGAACACCAAGGCATTTAGTGTAGAAAAGATTGATTGTAGGATAACACTAACTACCGAGTTCAGGCCTGCCATGAAGGGTTATGGAATAAATGCAGGCCTGAAAAAGTGAGGAAGAAGCTGCAATATGGCTGCAGCAGGTCAGCAACCATAATATACAGTTAATGAGCTAAACGATAGATAAATATAAAAGAGAAAGAAGAGATATTTTGCTTGCTTGAAAGTTTTGCCATGATGTATGCCCCTCATTGCTAACATATTTAAGAAAGTTCAGAATGCTAACTACAGAGCTCTTCATTACTAATAAAGGTAAAATAGCATGTCAAATGCTTAATCCAGGGATTACTAAGCTCTAAGACTCAGAAGTTTCTTGTTAAGTTGTATATGATTGATCAATACCTCTTTTCAAACTATCAGGTCAACACAGCAGTGAATAAAGCCTCAGTTAACAAGCTAAAATGGGGGAGATGGTCAGATAGCCTGCTTAAAAAACACCTGTGACAGATGACTGGCTTGAAGATGGGCTGACAACCCTAATGGATTCCTCAGGTCTCCAGGATGATCTGCACTTTAGTCTAAAAAAAATATCGAATCACAAAGTATTTCTGGATCCAACCTTGAATGTTGCATTCATTTTAAGCTCAAGAATTGCACCTAAAAGGTTTGACCCATTGGTTGATTCCAGCCTTAATAATTATTAAAACCCAAAGCTTTCGGCAAATCAAATGAGCTGCTGTTGTAAATCTATTAGATGGAGTAAAGCTCACTACTACCTAACTTTTGTCAATTTGTGTAATTAAATAAACAGTTAGTAACTTTTCAACCTTTATAAAATGTTTTCACAACTTTTGTGGGTATACATCAGTCGCTGATGAGCCGGGTGAATTAATTTTTTCTTATTTTCAACATCATATGACATTGTTTCACCTCAATTAGATTCATTTCTCATCACAATTCATCTTTCACAAAGCCACTGGAAAATCGAAATGTAGTTTAATCCAAATGCAGGCGACAGGAAGATCAGAATTCTACCATGCTATGCCCTGGTCGTTATGGAAAATGCCGTCTTCCTTCAGGCAAAATAATACAGCTTTTGTCCACTGGGGCGGGCCACAATTGACCAAAACTGGAAGCTCTTTAGATCAGCTTTATAACACAACAATCTGTTCTTAATTTGGCATGTGCTTGTTGGCAAAAAATTTTTTTTGGGTTGTTAAATAATATAGTGAGAGACTATAAAAATTTATTTTCAGGCACTCACTTTTAATTTTCCGTTCTATTAAGTTTAAGTATATAGCACCAATTCACAACACATCATCTCAAGGTACTTTACAGAAAGAATTTAATCAGATCTCACACTCTGATTGGTTAAACGTTTTGTATCTAAAGAAAAGAAATAAATAAAAAATATTACTGTTCCTCAAAAATATTATTGCTATTATATCAAAATACCACTGTTCTTGTTTATCAATTAATAAAGAAATGAAATAGCATTCTAGTTTACAAGAAAAAAGAAAAAAAGAAAAACATTCTTAACAGTAAGTTTGCTGTAAGGTAATTATTGCCTTTCGCCATTATGATTTTAGTGCATTTTAGTAAAAATACAGCCTACAAGTAATAAGAACTACGGAAAGTTGCTATGTTCCAGTTGAGTATGAATAACAAAGTACTCTTTGTAACAAAAATGCCAAATTATTACAACTGATTTTTTATAGCAACTTGTTTCCAAGAAATCATAAAAAACATTCCACATTTAAGGAAATCTTATTCGTAAACAAATCTTCCAGACGTTTTCTGTGGCGTGTAGTCCTGAAGAAACAGGTCAACGTACTGCAGGATGTGATCAACAGCACTGAGCAGCAGCACATCTGCGTTCACATCCAGGTCCAGCTCTGATGAGTAGTTCTTCACTGGAACAATGTAGGAGGTGGACATACCCAGGAGAGCTCCGGCTTTATTCATCTGCAAATACACAAGTCTTATATTCCAGTCTAAACCTTCTAAATAAAAGTACTAAAATATGTTAAATAAAAAAAAATTATAAGGAATGCATAATGATTTCGGATGTGTAGTGAATATTCTGTAGGGATATTCTGATCTATGAAGATAAGTCTCTTCTAAATACACAATTTGAGGGAGCTGAACACTGAGGCCCAAATCCAATTTCAGCAGTATATCTTTGTTATTAAAGCTGCATCAAGATATTTAATCTAGCACCTATTCAACATAAAGACAATCCAGATAAACAGTTGTGTGATCACTTTTCATCTTGTCTCATTGATTTTCAGGATGTGAGTCTGGATGGAAAGAACAAGATTGTGGGATTTATCTACAGCTTTGGTGTTAATGTTTGAAGGTCGATCACTAACTGGCTGCCATCAAACTTTAACAAAGAAGAAGAGGGAGGGACCCTAAATGCTATAGGCACATCCAGGCTCAGACTGGGAACAATTTTCGGCCCTGGCATTTTTCCATCTACACCAGCCCACTTATTGATGCACGCAAGACAATGCACGGAAGATGGGTAACATTAGCCTTTAGATGCAAAACCCCATCATGCACCGCAACATATTTTTGCACAATATTCAAGCATAAATTTGCCAAATATAAGAGGAACATCATAGTTTGGTATAAAGAAAGCATTTTAGTTTTATTATAATCTAGTTGGTTGCAAGGATTTTACAGTTTGAAGAAATAGAAAATTACACCACAGGCCAACCATCACAAGGATGTGCATGAAAAGGAAGGGCTATATATACTGCATGCATCATTGAGGTAGTTAACATTGTATTACTTCTTGAGCTCCTTGAGTCATTTACTGTCACAGGTAGGTGCTTTGGCCACAGAGTGGGTCGGTATGATCTAAGGAGGGCTGGCCCTTGCACGCTGAAATTAGGACCGGCCCAGGTATCACAGATTACCAGTCCGAGCCCGGGCACACCTATCTTTGAAAATAGTTTTTTGTAAAGGTTGGGTTGGATCTGCATTAGACTGGACGACCTTCATATGGTGAATACAGTAGCTCGGGTGTCTTTGGTGGGCAATAAAATGAGAAAGACTTAAGATAAAGGACGTTTCCACCCACCGTCTCTCTAACGCTTGGGCTTCTATAGACTTGGCTCACATCTTTGGCTGTTTCTTGACAAATCTGGTCAACATGGGTCAGCAGAGCCACCTGGTGAACACCTAAATGAAGGAAAGAAAGATACCAATAACCTTTGAAAAGTTCTTTAAATTCCAAAAATATTTGCTCCTTCTTTGTGCATTCATACCCCCCAGTTCAACCCAATTGACACATTAGCCCTAAACTACAAACACACACACACAGGCAAAATTGCAGATACTGAAGTAAAATATTTTGCTGCCTGCATTTGATCAAAAACAGTAGTGTGACCTGGTGAAAAAACAGTTATTACAGAAGTGGGAAAATAATATTGTACTGAAATAAATGTGTTTCTATTGCAAACAATTTAAAATTAAAGACTGTAATCATTTCATGATCCGCAAATGTAAGGCTATAATGATCTATGACAGTATAGGATAATTTAAGGATCTGAGTACAAAACAAAAAAGCTACATGAATCCAACTTGATTTATATTCTTTCAGGCAGCAGTTTTACAGTCTTTAAAAAAACTTGAATATCTTAGTCTAAATATGTTTATAGCCCTTTGATTCATGCTGTGGGGCATTCTCTGAAAAGCCTTGCTGCCTGATGTGCCCCTCTGAGTGTAAAGGGTGTTTTTTATTTGCTCACCCAGCTCGCTGATGTACTCTCTGAGCTGTTTGAAGGCAGGGGTGAAGCCTTTGCCATAGGATGTGATTTTTGAGGCATCCACCACAAAAGCAACACAATGGATTTTGTCGCTGAGGCCGGGCGTCTTCACATAGCCTGCAGTGTCTGTGCCAACTGGTTGATCTGGACTGAACTGAGAACAATAAATTATGAGATCACTTTTTAAACTTTTAACTACGGTGGCTCCAACAAGGTTATACATACAGAGGAAACAGTAGAAAGTGCTTCTATATCTAAGTCCTTGTAAGCTATATGCTTTTCATAAACAGGGGAGTAGCGGTCTAGTGTTTAGGGCATAGAGTTGGAATCCTGAGGTTCTGAGTTTAAGCCCCACTCCTACCGAATGCCACTCTGGGTCTCTGAGCAAGATCCTTAAAGCTACAGTGTGTAACTTTTAGCGACATCTAGCGGTCAGACTGCAGACTTCAGCAACATGAACATCTCCCCCCCACCGCTTCTACCCCCCAACAGTACGGCGAGCGTTACGGGACAAAATGTCTTCCACGACGTCCGCATCACCTACCTTCTCAAGTGATGAGGTTTGTTTACATAGATAATTTTACAGATAGTATTTCATTAGTCTGTGTAGGGTATAGATTTCATGTAGACTTAAGATAATAAATATACCCGTTATTTTTTCTACATCGTTGTGACATTTTGGCGATCTCGCAATCACTAGTTTGTTGGTTCTGCGCTGCCGTAGCGCAAAGATGTTTGCCTCCATGGCTGCGAGACCCGCTCCTATGTAATTATAAATAACGGATTCTAAGGCAACGCAAATATTAAGGTTAAGAGGCTGAGCTCGTAGATGATGATAAATAACATAGTTATGTATAATATATTACATTTCTGACTGTATATCCCTGTAATTATTACACACGGTAGCTTTAACTCCACACTGCTCCCCGGGCGCCTCACGATGGCAGCCCACTGCTCCCCAAGGGGATGGATTAAATGCAGAGATAAATTTCTCCAATATGAGTTCAATAAACTTCAGTTATTAAATATTATTGAACAACAAAAATGTCAATCTAATCTTCTTACCTTGTGACCCTCAGGAACGTGGCCTTTTATCACTGACAGGATGTCATGTAAGGTCATCCCAGTCATCTCTCCATCCCCGAGGCCCATGCTGTCACACAGAATCAGCCTAGTATTCTCTTCTCCCTTCTGAGCACGTATGTTGAAGGACTGTAACTAACAAAAGATCAGTGTTGTGGGACATAAAGCTATTACAACAAACCTGCTCGACAAAATGGAGAGGGGAAATGCACTGCTAAATGGTCCTTTTCCATATGGAAAAATTACTTTAGTTGCAACAACAAATGAAAAAGTAGACGAGGATCGTGAGTTTATGTGACCCGCCATGAAAAAAGGACGAAAAAGTTAGCGCAAAGTGAGAAAAACATAAGTACATGGAGGATCAGGAGAGTCACTGAAAAAGAAAAAACAGCCGTTTCAAAATCTAAAATTAAATCATACAAATAGAAATTCAATTTGAAAAGCGTTTTCTGATTGTAAATTTTAAAGCTCCACTCCCACAGACTGCCACTCTGGGTCTCTGAGCAAAGCCCCTTAACCCCACACTGCTCCCTGGGCACCGCACAATAGCAGCCCACTGCTCCCCATGGGGATGGGTTAAATGCAGAGGTAAATTTCTCTGTTATCTTATTTTTTAAATACTCCAATTTGAAAAGGTACACACTGAAAACCAGTTGTAAGATGTATCTAGCTCCATCATTGGTCATTTTTTGAACTAAATGCGATGCTGAACTGGTTTTCAGTGTGCTCAGAGACCAGAGGGGCCATGTGAAAGCTAAATGGAGAGAGAAAAGGGAAATGAAAACATGACTGCAAAAAAGGATTTGAAAATGCAAGGTGAAAAACAAAATGGAAATAAAAAACGTAATTTCCTTTTTTAGATGTGTGATTAGGAAAGCTATTTACAATCTACTCATGAATTGTGGATTGTAAAGCTGTATTAAGAAATAGGATTTGAAAATTAATTTTGAAATTGCAGAATTTAATATTGAATTAATAAATACAATTTACAGTTCCTCTTTGGAATTTTAAAAAGCTTTGGAATGGAAAAGCTTTTCAAATTCGATTTCTAATTATATGATTTAAACGTCAAATTTGAAATGGCTGTTTTTCTTTTTAACTGACCCCAATGGTCTTCCATACTAAATGGGGGGAAACCATCAGCCAGTTTATATAGTAGCTTTTCATTTTAATTTTTTTTTTATTAGTGCAGGATTTTAAAATACCTACACTAATTAAAACAGCTATATGCATTGAAGTAAGCACATGACTGCTTATGCAGATAGGATTTTAATGAAAGCCAGGTAAAAAGCGAAAAAAAAAAAAAAACAAGCAAAAAACTCAAATAAACCCCGATGTAGGCTATGTTTTGCATTGTTTTTTCTTTTTAAAGTAACAGTTTGCATGGTTACAATAGCTTTGTCCCTAAAATGAATGTAACACAAAAATGAAAATGCCTGTAACATATTTTCAGATAAAAAGTAAGATTTGGGGGATGCTATTATTTTGGGGGCCCTGAGCACAAATACTGCGTGAGGCCCACCTTACACCTGGAAATTAACAATACAGTATTTTTATTATCTTGTTTCACTTAATTTCCAGAATAACATCCAAGTATTAATGCTTTGAAAATAGCTACAATAAATAAGAGGAAGGATTAAAATCTAGAAAAAAAACAACAATTTAATTATTTTTGCTCAAATGGTGCATATATTCCCACACAAAACAACGTTGTAGAGTGCATTATAGAGCTAGGACTCATCCTATAAGTACTGTTAGAATAAAGCTGTTAGAATAAATCTTTCTCTACATAACCATACATTGTAATAGATCAAGTCACTCCATCTTAGGTCATTTATAGATTAACACTATACTATTAAATACTTTTTTTAAGCGCCATTTTTTTACCCATCATACTGACACGGTAGAGGCTCTGCATAGTGGAGTTTCACTGAATGTTTCTGTTGCTGTTCAACCTATACCTTTTTGGTGAAGCTGGTATTGAAGGAGGATCCCACCATGGCCCGGTTAGTGACTCTCCCATTAAACACAGACTGGACTGAACTGATGAAGCTGGACTTTCCAGAACGCACCGGTCCAAGGAGGAGAACCCGAGCATGAGGCACATCCTTACAATTCGGTTTGTAGGAGCTGACGATCTTCATCAGGTTTTTCTTTTGCCTAAAATGTAAGGACATTTAGCATTAAAATAAAGCTGAAAATGACAATATTTATCAGAGCATAATAGTACCCACTCTTCAGACCACTGCGCATCTCTCCATGGAGTTTCCAACTTTGTTGGAAGTCCTGAAAACACTAGAACAATTAAACATTAGAAACCAAGTCAATAGCTAGCCTAAAAAAAATTGTTAAATAGGCATTTGCTTTTTATGTTTGGTTATTGTTTCTGCGTTATCAAATAAAACATTTCATTTTATTTTCAAAAAGAAGCAAACTGTAATAATTAATTTATCATGTGGACTTGATGCAACTTTTCTTTGATGTACCTTTTTGAATAATTATAATATTATTGCAGTCTGGTAAACCTCAAACTAAAATATTATTTTCAAATCTGAAGCTGACTTAAAAGCATACAAGGGTGGTTTTTAAACACTTAAAAAAAAAAATTATAATACCATGTAAGCACAGAGCTGTACATTTACAATGGGCACCTCAGAAAAACTTTGAGTTCCGATTAAATGTGTCTGTTTCGACTTTAAAAGCGTGCATAAATTATTTTACAAGATTAAACATCTGCTAGCAGCTTACCTGGGATTGCTACACACCTTTCCTTCTTGTTATCTTTTGTGGTTTCATTTTGTAACAGGGTGTTTGTACTGAAGCTGGCAGAAGCCATACCAAACGCAGAAGTTGTTGTATTTGTTGTAGCTCCAAAGGGGGTCACTGCAGTTGTAGTCACTGGAACTCCAAAAAGGGGGAAAGTAGCTGTAGTCCCTGGTACCCCAAACGAGCTGACAAAAGAAAACAAATGCATTAGACAGTGCTAAAATAGCATAATGCAAAGAGATGCATTGATTCCTTGTTTCTCAAAGTAAAATACCAAAAATCTAATAACATAAATTTTGTGTATTTCTACATTTCTCTGAGTTTTTTTTTGTTGTTTTTTTTTTTTTGCCTCTTGCAACATATTAACAACACAAAATGTTTTCCCCCTCACATCTTCAAAGTGATAACACACTTTCAGTTTGGCTTTTGTGTTATGTTTAAAACATTTGAAAAGATGTAGAAGAAACATGCTCAAACTTAATTCTGGACAGTATGATAAGGTGGATTTGAAAAAAAAGGTGCTTTCTGTCAACACAAAGTCAAAGGAAGTAATGAAGATTTAGGAAAATATCTAAAATGGAGCTAGAAATTGTCAGCAAATGGCTGCATGAGAGTTCAAAAAGAAATTCATAAGGCTGACTCCCCTTAATGGCTGAGACTAAAAACAGGAAAACTATTTGAACTCAATACCATTTCCATTGCAAAACCACATTATGAACAAAGCAACAAATATTAAATGGTTAATTAAAGTAGACCAATAAAATATGAGAAAAGATAAGTTAATATGTGTAGATTTTATTTTAAGATGTGAATACATTTGTTTCATCATTTACTAAATTATTGCATGCTCCTGCACTAAAGCACAGCGTAATTTAATTGAAACTGTCACAAATCTATCAAAGTCAAAGCATTCAAGAGGCGGGACCAGATCTGTATCCACAGAAACCCTGATGCTATGCAAAATAAGACAATTATTTTCTGGTTTTCTTTCACTCTACTGTCAGTGTTTTTGCAAGAAAATTTGTAAATACATTTCTAAAATGCGTTGCCATATATTTACAGCAGATTGAGTGAGCAGTGTGAGCTGCTTTATCCCTTTTCTGGTCTCTGAAAGGTTAAGTAGATAAGGTTAGTCAGTGGGATGGGCTAACTTTGATTCTGCTGAAGTCCTAAAGCCTGCTCAAACTAGTGGCTTATGACTTTTTAATCTCTGATCTGATTTTTTTCCATGTGACACAGACTGCAGTGCGTATAGAGGGGCTCTGACCACACAGGGTGAGCAGATCACAATATATGCAGATTTGTTTCCACCTCTGTCCACAATTTAAAACATTTTCTCACATTTGATTGGGAAATATTATAAAAAGTCATTAAAAAAGAAGGAAAAAAAGATGCCATGGCTACTAAGGAACATCCCACTCCATGCCCAGACTGATGTGCATCATCTCAAACCAGAACAGATTGAGAATTTTAATTGGCTTTTATTAGAATTACAATGGGAACTACATTTGAAGCAAAGGAAAACGCAGCTATAAACGCTATGGAATGATTTATAGCTGCTGTGTGAGGCAATGAGAGATGTTACTCAGAGAGAAATCTGTGGAGTTCATTAGTTTTTTTTTTTCCATAAAGAGGGGAGAGTGATAAGCTGTGCCTTCCTAGCCCTCACAGTTTTGCCCTCCCTGTTTTGTTTTTTGTGAGGCTCAAAGAGAATCACTATTTTACTAAGTCTGTTTTCTGTCTTTTTGAAGTTTTTTTTTTGTTTTTGTTTTTTCGGGGATGTGATGTTCTTTGGGTAAATTCAGATTTTAAAAAAAGTTTTCTTGATTGTTTATGCACGAGTCTGCCTTGCCTGCTTCACATGTGCTACTTCAAACCTGTTTCCCCTTGCCATTGAAAGATTTTAATTTGTATTTTCCCTCAAAGCAGATGTGTTTTACGTCTCTTTTCTTGTCAGACCCGTGGAATTGCTGCTAAATTGATGTCCGATTAAAATAGACTCGGTCAGAGTTATTCCCCCTTGGAGGAAATCATGTTGATGTGTTATTCCTGACTTTCAAAGAGTGCTAAATGCCACAATCTTGTCCTGTACGATTTTCTGTCAGATCAGACGCAAAATCAGATTTTATATGTTCAGGGCTTTTATGCAGCTCCCACCACACTAGACAACAGCAAGCTCTCTCATTAGTTTATATTCAGACAGAACTAGGGATATACAGGCTGAATTGAATCACAAAATTTGCTGTGAATAGATTGAAACACATTTTTTAAGTTATTTCCACCTTTCCCCAGAGATCATATCGACTTTTAGGTAAAAGAAAGCCAGAAAGAGGTCGCCATATTATTTTGCTCAATTAGAAGCTGCCAATCAGACGTCAGGGATTCTATAAGAGCTGCTCTAGTCCCGCCTTCTTGAATTTCATGGATGTGTGACAGTTTAAAGTAATTTCAAGGTCTGCTTCAATGCAGGAACAAGAACACATGAAATAAGTAGGCCTACATTTACTTCATAAAATCCCTTTATTTAACTGAGATCCAATAATTCTGGATTGAGTTTTGTTGGGTGTAGCAGCAAGTTGCTGATTCATAAAAATCATATGAGCATGGTTTATTCTTTACTGCTGTTGAAACAGAAATTTAACAATTTAACATTGGTATTTTTAAATGTTGGTATTTGAGATACGATACCAAGTTTGCAGAACTTATTCCTTTCTAGTCTCACATATACGCTGAAAAAAATAATGCAACCACATTTGCCATTTACTTAAACATATTTAGTAACACAATTTTTCATGTCCTAACCTGATTACATGAAACAATTGTGTTAAAGTAACTAAATATGATTAAGTAAATGCCAAAAACGGTTGCATAATTTTTTTCAGATGTTTTGTGGGTGAATAACAGGTGAAGCAGCTGTCACGCAAACTGAACTGGAATGAGCTTAAAAATTATGTTCTGTCAAAAGGAATATCGAGCCGTCCAAAGTGCCATGGTCCTTCTAAGTTTTACAGATTCTTGCTGTTACCCAAAATCAAGCAGAGTTTTGACAAACAATTGGACCATTATTCTGCAGCCAACGAAAAAAAAAAAAAAAAAAACTAGTGACAAAGAAGGAATTGAATTAGACACATTTGAATAAAGAGGGGGAGAAAACAGAAAACACATAACAGACCAGACAAATACAGTTAAGCTCAAATATGTTATGTTATTTTGACAGATTTATAATAAATAAAAAAATGCATAAAATAACTCTCCTAGATTGTCTTTTATCTTTCAGCCCTTCATATCAAAATCAATATGACTGAATTTATTGAAGTTACAATGATTTTGATCTGCAGCTGCTTTCATGGTTTCAATTACGAATGAAGAAGAGAAATACTCATTAACATGTTTCTATACGTACTATGGATGATATAGCTGACTAAAGTACAAACATTATAAGTAGCCTATGTAAGCCCAATTTCAATCTGTGTAAAAAGCGTTTTACTATGTGAACTTGACAAGTGAAACAAATGAACTTTAATCAGAATCCCTGACATGGTTGCAGTGTTGGCTCTCTGTCAGCTGCATTTCTGGGTTTTTCAATCTGGTATTTAACAAACACATGTGGACAGACTAAACATTATCATTATCTATCACCAACAGAAAATCTGCCTACCCATATTGGACATCCTTTTTCTCCATAGTGACTTCTGCAAGCAGACGTGAAGGAGAGCAGCTGGGTGAAGATTCGTCCTCAGCGATGTTTTCAGAAGAAAAGAAAGTGAAACTAAAAGCTTTTATATAAAGAGCGGGTAGAGACAGGCGTGTTGCATGAAAAGGCTTCAGTTGTCAAAGCAAAGATCCTATTCAGTTCCATTCAATTCAGTTTATTTATATAGAGTCAATTCACAACACATGTCATCTAAAGGCTATTCACAGTTCACTACTCATACAGTCAAACTGATTCAAAGTTTTCTATGAAAGGAAACCCAGTTTATTGCATCGTCTCATTGACTCCAAGGCAGACATGGGCAATGTGGAGTCAACAAGTCATCTCCATGCAAGGGCGTAGGTTTGATTTCAACTTTGGTAGGTACACTATTCTTCAGTTTCATTGGTCCTTTGCAAAAATATGCATGCTCTTTTTTATGCTTAATGTGAGCTTCAGGGCTCATTTTGTTTAAAGAGAACAGCTTCATTTCTTGCTACATTAATACAAATCTTATCAGCACTACATGCTCTAGATGCTGTTTCTCAATATTTAAAGCATAACTGGCTCTGATGAATGTGGAATTAGGACTTTTTCCACTTTGAAAAGGATTGCATTTAAATTTACCTGCTACTAAGACAGTGTCTGTTTAACCAAATATAGTCTATAATATGTGGATTTATCCTGTGTTTTCTTCTAAAGATATAGAATTGTGCAGAGGTAAAACCCACTCTTATTTTTTTTTTTATCTAATATGCTCTCTCTGGATCATGCAAAATAATACATTCAAGGGACAGCAAATAAATGTATTGTATTTACATGTGCACTGGAACTATAAGAGGAACTGACACTTAGCATTTAAAATATTAATATTAGAAGTTGTACATCTGGGCTGTAGTTACTCTGTGTAGCTAATTTTATGTATTTTATCTATGGCTGAAACAATTAATCATATTAACAAATTATTTAAATAATCGTGAACTAATTTAGTAATTGATTAATCGTTAACTGGATTATAGGGCCACTAAAATGTGCCTTTAGCCGACAGAGTGACCCACTTAGAGCAGGAATTATACCAAGATTGTAAAAAATATGTAAACATTTTGCATTTTTTGTCTGTCAACATTCTCCATCCAGAGAAGACATATTTAAATTTCAAATCATTCTGGCTTAAGCATGTATATAAATGTACTCTTCATCAGACCATATTGTCCCAAAAGTTAAAAAATATCTCTATACAATGTTTAATATCTATCATTTAAAAAATACTGTCTTAAAATCTGAGGTTTTTTTTCATGATTTTATGCTGCCAATTAGTTATATGTCAGCTTGTACACCTAAATTCAGCCAATCATATATCGATGGCAATCTATTAATCAAATTTTTTCGGTCCAAGCATCTTGATTTATATGTCCCAGCTAATATATGGCTCCTTGATTTGTTTTAAAAGATTGGAAACCAGCCCAGGATCACTTCTCTCCTCAGTCTAACGCTATTTTAATGTGTTACAATGCTAGTTGGTTCCCAATGGGAAATTACATTGGGACCAAGTAGCACTTCGCAAAGCCACTGTCAAGGAACGCTATGGACAGCGGAAACATGCAAGAGGAGGAGAGTTTGTGTCGGAGGTCGTGGACGAGTCTCTACCGTCATGCATTTTTTTATTTAGAGGAGGAAAGCGGGGATGAAGATGTTGAAGAGGACGCCAGGGCGGCAGAAGCTTGGTTTGGTATAGGAGGCTTACAGCCATCCATGTTTGAGCCCTTGCCTCGCAACGCTGCCAGTTCTGTTAGCTCTACGCCTGCTGAGGACACAGACGTCCATCCCCATGAACACTGGGACGGAACTCAAAGGTAAAGTAGATTATTCTTATTTTTTATATCAACCGTTGCGTATATTAGCTGTTAGATATGAATCAATATGCTATGACCAAACAAAATAGATTGACAGAAAACTGTCAATCAGAGCCTGGTTCTGCCAGAGGTTTCTTCCCAATGGGGAGTTTTTCCTCTCCACTGTCGCTTCATGCTTGCTCATCATGGACAGGTTCTCTCAACCTGTGTTATCCAAACTGGACTTCCATCTTCCAGGTCCCTGAGTGAAGCTCTATTATCAGCTCACGTAGTCCACTGGATTTCCCATGAAGCTCAGCATACCGTCTCGCTAACCAGCAGTCTACAGACTGACCAACTTCATCTGTCTCCACTCCACCACCAGTTTCAGGCCTGGGGGGGAAACAGCCCTATTCTTTCCTCCTGTTCATGCATATCCATCAAAATTAAGCGCTATGTTTCCTGCCGAGGTCTAAGCGCCAAAGACAAAGTAATCGTATCAGTAAATTTCTCCTAATTGTCTTTTCTCTTCATGTGAGTTTTTCAGATTGAAATATTCATTGCTCACAATAAAAGCTGTCAAGCCTTTATTTCTTGTGATTTGGTGATTGTATCTTAAAGATAACGAAAACCCCAAATTTAGAGTATCGGAAATCTAGAATTTTGTAACAAAAATAGATATCAACATTTGTAGTTTCACAACCCCAATGAGCTAATGAGCTAAAACACTAGCAAAAACCTCTGAATAAAAGGCCAAAACCTCAATAGCATCACTGTGCTGCAACTTTCAGATGCATCCCTGCTGCAACACACCTGAATCAAATGGCTGCTTGAGAACAGGGGTTGTAGTTTTTATATCTATATCTATAACTATATGCTCTGCTTTTCTGGATTGTTTGGTTCTGTTCTGGTTTTCACTTTGGATTTTCAGTGAAGCTTTGATTTTTGTTATTCTGTGTTTAAGATTTATATTGTTTTTGAATTTCTTATTAGTTTAACTCTTCCTATATGTTTATTTTAGTTATTTCTTTTCAACATTCTTGATATGAATTTAATCACTATATTCCCCACATGCAGTTAGACTTTGCTGGACTATCTAAAATAGTTCCTGTTACTCCCCTCCTGTATTAGCCCACTATGTTCCTTGCCTGTTTTCCCTTTGGATTCAAATTACTGCTGCCATCATTAATAAATCTACTAGAAACCATCTTTGCCTCTGCAATTTGGATCCTTCTACAAACCATAAACAAACCCTGGCAGATAGTAGAGTGAGCAGCTTTGAACTGCTTTCACTGTGATTCTCCTTTATGTTGCTTCTCTTCTTAAAATATATTTGCTCCACTAGAGGGCGTTCCAGGATTGAATTGGATGCTCCTGATCTTTTCTTGTTAATAGACAGCAGGGGTCAATCTTTGGCCATACTTGAGGTGTTGACCCTTCATTGGACAAGCCTGCTACCAAATATGAGAAACTTGTCCCCTTGCTCCACCTCAGTCTGCCCTGCTTCACCCTCACCTTCATCAATCTGCAGCTTTTAATAACTTCAGGATATTATTAACTAATATTCATCTGCTTATGGTCGTGCTGACTGCTAGACCTTAAAGTCAAACTCCCATTGTGCACGTGTGTGTTTTTGTGTCTGGGTGTGGGTCCAAGAACCTCATTTTGATCATGTATGACCTCAAAATCTGCCGGGTTTGTAAAATGACCTCTCTATGGAAGGTTATTTATTTGATTTTGGGAGAAGAACTATTTACCCTAAAAGTTTGGTGACTATTCCCTCTTTATTAGGCAAGGCAAGGCAAGGCAGATGTATTTGTATAGCACAATTCAGTACAAAAACAGTGCAAAGTGCTTTACATGATTAAAATATAGAAAAATAAAACAGAAGCAAGTAGGAAAAAAATAAAAATAAAAAATGCAGAAACAAAAAAGATAAAAAAGATGAACCAATGATGTTTCAGTTGAATTGTTTAACTAGAAAAGTCAAAGGCTGATCTACCCTTGGTTTTATTTGTTTTTTATTTGAATTTGTTCTTTTGAACCTTCTCTGGTGACTGTAGCTCAGAAATAGTTGCACAAATGATCACCCATTACCAGAAAAAACACTCTCGGGGGTCCTTTTTTATAATCTGAGATGCATTAAGTTACACACCTTACACTAAAACAATGATGAGTTCTGCTGTGTTAGCAGAAATACATTACAGCCTTAATTCTAATTATGAGAACTCTTAAAGAAATACTTAGTGTTTGTAAAATAAAGATCCAAAGTGGATGTAACTGTTTTTGAAGGAGTCTTACTCATCAGGTAGCATTGAAGCTCCAGCTGCTTTGTCATTCAAAGGCCTCACCTCAAACTGAAATACAACCTGACATGGCCTTGTGGTCATGACTCAGTGTCACTTTAAGTTATACAAGTGTCAGTTATTAGAAGGGACGCTCTGTAGTCTCATATCTGTGGACAGAAGATGTTGTTTCAAAAACAACCCATAACTCCAATAACAGAAGCAACCAGAACATGGACTTCAGGTATTTCTAAACCTGTGAAATCTTCCTTTAACTTCCAGGTTACTTTTATAGGATTAGTGGAATCTTAAAAAAGGGAAGCATTAAGATTTGATTTGAAATTAAAATCCATCCTTCCTTATGTTCTCATGATGTTTTACACTGACTCAATGAGGAGTAGGCAGTTTCATACAAAAGAAACCAATAAGAAACATTTACATTTTTCCAAAAATTAAGGTTCAACAACAAACGTCCCTGCTTTCTTTTTGTTTTTTAGGATTTTAACTTAAGCTGTTGTATTTGCAGTAGTTGTACATCAGTAATTTTTTTAATAGACTTACGTCAAAACTGATGATTCTCTTTAAAACACATTTTCCATTTCTTATTGGAAATCAGATCTTGACATATTGACAAGTAATTTAACCTACATATTCTGTGCACACAGCTCTGGACATGTTCACATTAAATACCTGAATGATAATTTGGGTAAAAAAACAAAAAACAAAAAAAAAAAACACACTTTTTTATATATGAAACCGTTTAAAAATAACATGAAGTATTTTTAATTTATATGGCAGTGTACAAATGTTCTATCCATTAAGTAGGATTGTACCAAAATGTGTTGTTTTTGTCTTACAAGCTTGTTTAAGCATTCCATACCTGGAATATCTATATGGTTCTTAAAACACCAGAATATGAAAGTTATAACTAGAATATTATTGGAGGTTTATTTAATTAGGTAAACATATTACATGAAATAATTACACACTGTCATGTTTTCAAACCTTAATTCTGTTAAGTATGTAAATGGCTAAAAAATATGAGATTTGATGTCTTAATGAAAAGTTTGTTTAATATGGCAAGGTTATTTTCGAAAGGAGGTCAGATTCTGACAAATGAGCTTTAATCGAATGCATTTTCAGATTTCATGACTGTATTTGAGCCTGTAAGGATTGAATGAAATCCCCCTTAAAAAAAAAAAAAAAAAAAAATATATATATATATATATATATATACATATATACATATGTATGTATATATATATATATATATATATATATATATATATATATATATATATATATATATATATATATATATATATATATATATATATATATATATATATATATATATATATATATATATATATCATATTATCAGTCAACCTTGAAGATGTTTACATTTCATTTATATAACCAGATAAAAACCATATTTGGATCTGGATCTCATTTACAAAGTGGGTGCTTGGCAGTCTGCAGCCAATGCCATTTGTGAAAAACATCATTAAAACCAAACAGTAATGTTGCAGTAAAGCAGATGATGAGTGGCTGTAAACCTCTGACTGCAGATTTGCAGAATGTAGATATTACCACACAGCAATTCTATGGCCTGTCTTCTCTTTCAAATAACAGGTTTGCATTTAAAGTAATCTGACTGGTTGAAAATGTTCTAAGTTGCATTCCTTGACGACAGTGATGCTCTTTTAGCAGATGAAGCACATTTATTTACACGGTTCTAAATATTTATCCTCCATCTGGTTAGGCTATCACACACAAATACATCACCTATAGATAGAAAAATATTTGTAGCCCTCTGTGCTGAAACCACATAAAAAGGATGATTTGATTTTAATATCAAAAGTTTAACTGATTCATTTCCTGATGTTTTTATGTAACGTTACTAGAATCCAAAATGAGATATTCCAATGGCTGCTTTTGGCACTCAGGCTGCCTTCTGTCAATGTGTGATCCACATTATGAAATAGTCCTGTAGATGCTCTGCCAAATGTCAGCCAGCAGTCATGTAACTTGTAGAGCAGAGGTCAAGTTCCCCAGCATCTCTGTTGACGTGTTTATTCTGTTGTTTTCTCCATTTGATATTAGTGTCAGTGATTGGCTGATTGTTCACATGTCTCTAGCTGCACATCCTCAACATCTGGGGAGTTCAGCCGGTTTGGACAGCTTTGACTCAGCAGCCGCTAACAATATCTGCGAAGTGACAGGAGGAGGTTGAAGTTCTAAACATGGAGCTATCCTGGCTATGCAGGCGTGTGACACAGCAGTCTGATTTAAAAGCAGAGCCCCCCTCCCATCATGGACACACTGCATCCCTCCACTGTATCACTATCAGCCACACTAGATGACACACATTCACTCAAGTTCTCCCTCCGTCTGACTGTAGCCTGCCAGCAACCTCTGTAACCCAAAGTGCAGAGAGGGTGGAAATGAAAGCGCTGCAGGGATCTGGATGGAACAGGTCAGAGCAGCGAAGAGGGCTCTCAGAATAACAACTCAAAAGCTGTTTACTAGACAGCTATGGCTGTGGAGCAACAGATGTACATGGAACATTAATGAACAAATAATTAGGACAAGCTGTGACGTTCAAAAACTAATTCGTCAAAAAAATCTTCAGTTTTTATCCGTATATTATTTCCTTTTTCATGTCATTATTTTAAAAATGCAAAGGACACAGGATTTTCTTTTTTTTATAAATTTTTTTCTTTTACTTTGCCTATTAGAAGCTGGGCTTTTGTCTAATCTTTTAGAACCAGTTAGCATCAGTAGTTCTCCAAGCTTTAAAAGCTCTTTCCAAATTTTCTCCAGACTTTCCTCCTTTTTTGTTCAATCTCCATTTAGAGTTAGATTTTTCTAATGTTCCTTAGGTTTTTTTTAACACTTGTGTATTTAATAACATCGAAAATACATTTCAATTGTACCCTCTAGACCAGGCATCCCCAAAGTCGGTCCTCGAGGGCCGCTGTCCTGCAGGTTTTAGAGGTTTCTCTGCTTTAGCACAGCTGATTCTGATAATTGCAGTTCAAAGCTTGTTAATTAACTATCAATGTAAATCAGCTGTGCTGGAGCAGGGAAACCTCTAAAACCTGCAGGACAGCGGCCCCCGAGGACCGACTTTGGGGATGCCTGCTCTTGACTGAAACTGAAACTCATTGGGTAGCTACCGGTATGTCTCTTTCCCAAAGTCATCCCTGAGTAACAGATTTATTCTTGGACTTAATTTGGTCATTAAAAGCTTTAATTGTATCCTTATTCAGTTAGTTTTATGATTAGATTTGTACCACAAATGTGAAGGTTAAAAATTTAAAGTTATTTTGAACTTCATCATTTTCACTACCATGTTTTTTTTTCCTGTTTTATTGCTAATATTGACATTCTGTGCCCTGACTGACATCTGTGACTTTAGTGGAAAGTTTGACATTGATGCATTCAAAAACAAACTCAGGGGAGGAGAGTTATACCACTTTTCTGAACCGAAAACATCACATGCAGGACTTTAAAGATGGATCTTCTTTCATCTGATTATATGGATGTCAAGTATTAAGAAGTTATTCTTTTGAGAATCACCTTGTTGGCAATAAAATAACATTACAGCTCTGTCCAACTTAAATTTTTCATTTCAACAAAACTTTAAAATACAAATTATGGACTCTTTGCTTTGTCATTTATTATTTGTAACCACACCAATTCACCCCCTGGTTTAGAATCATTTTATGAGTGATTCTTAGAGGCATCAGATGTCAGCAGTGGATAATGCTTTTCCTTTCAAGAAGGTTGTTTTAAATTGTAGAATTCATGACGTTTACCTCATGTGTTATTCTCACACCATCCAAAATTAAACATAATGATTTATTTATTTGGTGGTTAATTGTTTTTCATGCTACCATACAGCAGTTAAAGAAAAATGCATGAATAGCCTCATATTAAAGTAGAACAAACAGAAATTAATATAACTCAGAAAGTGACTAAACTCCAATGGAGGACAGCAAACGTGGAGAACTGTTTTCCATCCACCTTGACAGACTGAAGAAGGGTTTCAGCTCCCTGGAGGCTCAATATAGACAAAGAAGAGGGCCGACTCAAAACTTTTGCACAGTTTAATATCAAGAGAGATTTCCTACAAATGAGCATAAAAACTGAACAGCCTTAGGTTACCCATCAGCTGACAACATATAAAGAAGAACTTTTTTTTTTCCATCATGTTTGACGTATTTTTTTATTTTTCCGTTCTCTAAGAATAAAGCAGACAGAGTTTCAGTGTTTCCTGAGGCCTCCTCTCAGCTATTAGTGTGACTGTGTACGTAACTCTCTGTTTGGCTCTAACTTGTTTGCTGGGCTGCAACTTTTTTAGCTTAAAGGGTTTTATCATCCAAATGGTTTTTCATTAGTCACATTAGAAGGAAAGTTTTTTCATTTTTGTTGTTGCGTAAAAGTTGCTGAATTTTCCATTGAATTGAAAAAAAAACAACCCAGTAAGATCTCAGTGATTATTGGCTGGATAGAGCTCTGTAAATGTATCAGGTAATATAGTCTTCAGCTCCTTAAATAATGAATACAGGTAAACGTAACACTATTGTTGTCCATGGAGTCAACAGGTGGTCTCACCTTACACAGTGAATTTAAACTTTCACTATGCACTCAATGGGGATGCATTCTGAAAGCTTGTGTAATTTTGTTTTCATCTTTTTTTTGTTTATTCAGTTTCTAGTCGGAGTAAATCTTTGTTTTCTGCTAAAATCTCTATTTCCAGTTACTCATACTTGAAGAGTGTTTATTTCTTGTACGTTACTCACATCTACTTGCAGTTGGAAAACATTAATTGGGATGCTTTGTTGAGACATTTACTCGTTTTCTGTTTAATAGGGAGGAGATTTATTGTTAGTGACTCAGGCAGACTTCAGTGCTTGAACACCTTGTGATTCATTGTTGATATTTTTTTTTTTGAAAATGTATTACCTACTTTGTTGGGACAAATAGCCCGTGACTCACAAACACTTAGGGACTGGGTGCCTGAGGTCCTTTTAGTCAACAGCTGACTGCAGTCAGGGAACCAGTTTTTTCCAAACCAGAGGTTTCATTTCTGTAAGCTATGTTGCAACACCACAATAGAAACCCCTTACTATACTTTTCTAGATTTGACTTACCTTGTTGTTTTGTTTGCCCTTTTTTTGTTGTTTTTATTGGAGAAGCAGCACAGTCCACTGGATACACTAAAGGTATCTTTGTATTTATTCTGGAATATTTAGCACCCTATTAACAAGTAGACTGGAATATGTCAAAGTGTTTGTGGAGAAACAGATCGGATAAAAAACATTTTTTGACGTCTTAAAAAACATATTTCTAAAAGGTTTTGTGGGTCATATTGAAAGACAACCCTCTTAGGTCCACAAACTGCCAAGACAACGTCCAAGCCAAGTGATATAATCTTTCATGTGGAAATTCAGGGGTGCATCATGAAGAGTTCAACAAGAAGCTCTTGTACTGAACTCTGTGTCCCAGGCCAAAGAGATTCACAGGTGCTAAGGCAGTGCTGCTTAACAATAATGCTGCCTCCTTAAGTGAAATAGGCTGACATATCTGCCACTGAAATGTTTGGTTTTATTACACAACTTTGATACAAAATACTCAAATATATTATGTAAATAGCTTATAACATAGCAGCACTTTAAAAAATATTTGTTTAAACTTATTGAATTGATAAAACAAAATTAAGTAAGATAATGCAAATAAACAGACCTGATCTTGAATATAAGGTGCAGGAGAAAGAGAAAATTAAATCTTTGTATGTTTAGTTGATACCTGTTGGCTGAGCTGTTGCTTTGTGTTGGGGCCTATATTGTGCCACTAATGTTATAATGCTATACTTTTATTAAAATCATCCTAGTGTTAGAATGAAAATCACAAATGTCTGAATAATCATCTAACTCCTGTTCTCTAGACAGCAGCTAGTCTTTGTCATGGAAATACAGTTACCCTGACAGGCCGACTTGGAGCTGACATTACCTGCCCCCTCCAGTAAGCATACCTTCACCGTACAGCGCCTACACAGTAAACAACACGCCCACATTCTCCGATCGGTGAGCCGCTGAGGCAGGCCAGAGGCAGAAAAGTGGCACTTTTTCTGTTTTCGGGGTCATGTCCAATGAAGGGATAAAGTGTTTTTTCAACCACTTCCAGGAAGGTCTTGGACATTGTTTCGCCTTCCTTAAGAAGAGCTTAATCAGCAAAAGTAGTGCAATAACATGTAACAGCACCTCTACTGTGATGTCACGGCATGGGCAGCCACACAGGGACAGACAGTGTCTCAGTGAACGCAGGTGTCTTTCTTTCCATTTCTAAAAATAGCACCAGATAACGACTAATATTTCATAAGAATAATACTCTGTATCAACAAAGACATAATCAAAGAAGTCAACTTTTGATTGCTTTAAACAGCATTATATAGAATATTCAAGTAAAGTCAAAGGCAATGACTAATCTGTCTGCTGATCTTAGAAGCTTTGCGCAATATTAACAGCTAAAATGTTATACATAAGCCTTTATATTCATTATCATCAAAATAGTATTTGATCAAATAAACATTTAGCACACAAAAAAGAGTGATGCAGTATTTTTTTTTATAGCTGACCCCCATATGATTATCAAAATGGGTAGAGTTTATTAAACATGCAATTTAATACCTGCATTTACCACAATATGAATGTATTATGTGTAATAATTTGCATTTTACCTTCTAATATATCCTAGGTTTTAATCCATTATGAGATAGTTTATTCCTTTTTTCAGTTATTACTCATCAAAAACATCTAACAGGTTAACCTGCTCCAGTTCATGTCAGCAAACAGTGATAATTATATGAATGAAGATATGTTTTGGCATATATTAATGTATAAACACATATATTTATGTGTCCATAAATTTATTTATTGATTACGTAACAGTCTTTTGGAGTAGTATGGACTCCTAAGTACAAATACAAATAGGAAAGATTGTTTATTTCTAGTTTTGATCATTCATATTGTGTTAAAATTGCCATTTTTTACTCCACTATCTTAAATTGAGTTATTTATTCATTTACTTAAGCAGTATCTACTTTCTATATGATGATGATCTCTCATAAAGAGCACAAAATTACCACACAGATATTTGTTTTTTAGTGGATAACTGATGTGACAGACAGTAGCAGGAGTTTGGTAAAGGAGGTTTAATCAATGTTCATGCTTCCTCCTGGCTGTTTAGAATACAGTTATAGTGGAAATGTGTTATTGTGACATTTTTATTTTAGATATTCCCATGTGTTAGAAATATAAACAGGAAAATTGTCTGTAAAGATACTGTTGGAGTATTTCTATTTAGCTAAAGGCAGCTTCACTATCTCCTGTCTTGTGGCCATTGGAAGGAAAGAAAACAAGAAAAAAAGAAATAAGTGAACCATACCAAAATAAGACAGGAACAAAAAAACAGGAGGGGAACAGTGATAAAGCAAGTAAGCCAGAGGTTATAGAAGAGTGCAGAAGAAGGGAGCAAAAAACCGGTCTGATCCAGTTGACTGTGGGGTTTTATATCCTCCTCCTCCTCTGCGCACTCTCTCCCTCCCTCTCCGTCTTTCCTCTGACTCAGACGGGATGAACTTTTTCTTTTAGAGCTCCGTCATGCACTCGCTGTCACACGAAAAAAAAAAAAAAAGGGGGGGTGCAGACTTCCAAGAAGTGAAAGGAGATCCAGAGTAGGGAGTGGGGGCAGAGGGGTGATGTTCCCCTGATGGGCAGGTGTCCCCCACTCATTATGTAAGGATCCAGAGGGTGTCTGGAGGGAGCAAAGCTGGTAGCACTGAATATTGACAACATGTCTGGGATTTGTTGGATACTTTGGTGGGGCGATTTTTTCCCCCCAGCTACACCGGCTGTAATCTCTATTTCTGGGTACAAGTTGTAGGTCTAAAATTAGGTACTATGTAGGACGAGCTGGAGGACTGACATTTTTTCAAAAAGTATTTGAATGTTTTGAAGACTTGACTGACATGATTTAGTGCATTTTATATGTTAACTCAACATTCTTTTTCTCCTTTTGTTTTGTTTTACCAACACAGAATTATGGAAAACATTAGGAAATTAAGAATTGATTGGAGTTGCCATGGATATTTGTATAGTATATTACAAAAGAATGTGTTTAAGATGAGCACAAAGAAGAAAATGTGTTTGTTATAAATGATGAGATCAAGCACAATATAAGGTAACTCTCAGTTTTGATTAATAAGACTTTTTTATCTGTTTCTTTTCATACGGTTGTCTTTTTTTCTACCACAATTTCAGATCAACTAAGCTCTAAACCAATAATTTAAAACTAGGAAAATGAAACAACTTTCAGCTACTGTTACTTGTTCTTGTTTAGTAAAAGCAGTTTTTTAACATGAGACCTCAATGATGGTCCACAGACAGCTGTGTCTAGGACTATGGGACCATTTCCATCTGATGTAACATGGCTATTGGTCAAAAGCGTTATGAGAACCGACTGCGTTCCCTGGCTCTGCCAAGTTCACGACTTGCTTTCATGGACCGGCTCAGACTGGCTCCTGTCTTCACTCAAGATCAGAGGCGATCTATTAATACACATTTCAGCCCCGTCTTCACTCATCGTCGCATACAGGAGCACTGCTGTGAGTCTGTAGCCGTACGTCTAGGTTTCCATTCTGGGTGATTTGGTTATTGATAACTAGTCAAAGTTTCATGGAAAATGTTATCAGCTTTATGAGACAGGAAAATAAATTAAAATCTTAATATTACGTTTTTTAAGATTGGCTTTTTCGAAACAAAAATACTTTCTGAGCAATCTTGCCTAATCCTAGAAACATGCGAATGGTTTCATAACTGGTACTGCATCATAAACCACTGAGCTCATTGTTATAAACGGAAAACATATTTTCTATTCTTCTTGGCAAAAACAGACTTTCCAATGGCAAGACTGCTCTGAGTGAGTCAGTCAGTTTTTAGCCCATCTTAGAGTGCCAAACTATTGTTCAAGCACAACAAATAATCTGGTTTGTTTTATACTTTTTATGTATCCTGTTTTAAAATAAAATGTTTATTGATATCAACAAGTCCAAATGTTAGTATTGCATTTTATGTCTCCAAAGATTTGTGTAAGATTTTGTGTGTGTGCTTCCCCACCTCTGATTACAGGATGTGAGAGGCAGGTGTTTCTACGCAGCTGAAGATTGTTTGAACTAATTGGGGGTAGCCTAAAAAGTAATGGATCCTTTAGGACAGACGGCAGATAGTTCTTTACCTGGTAATTTGGGTCCCTCTCTCTCATAAGCCTTCCAAGGTCTTATGATACTTCCTTTGTATTTCCTCCATAGGAAGTCACACTTTCTCTCACTGTTCATTTCTGCTCTAAAGTACCTTGTTGAATGGAACGCTAGTGTCCTTACTCCTGGAAATCCTCTGTGAAGTCTTCTAATAGCAGCTCAAGGAAACCCTCCGTAACACCTGCCTGCCACTCCTGTGGCCGCTCTCTTTTCGATCTGCTGTTTGTGTCGCCACAGCCCCTCCATTCTCTCACCTTCCTGTCCACCTACTAATTATCCACCACCGTGTTTCCTCCTTTTCCACTGAAAGAGAGAGAACTTCAGAGTTAGAATCCATATCACAAACATATCCAACCTGCCAACTCCTACTCAATCTCTTTCCTTGATCTTTAACATCTACTAAAGTAAATCTTTGTGTAACAGAGAACTAAGCATCCAGTCCTAAAAACAATCCTTTATCTCTCCTCCCAGTTTCTATTCTGGAACCAATTTCCAATCCTGTAAAAATGCTCACAGATGTCATAAATCATTTAAGCCATTACCTGCTATCAGGGGTTGTTGCTTGCACCATGATCTCATTAAATGCACAAATGCACATCAAGATTGCTGTGACACTACATTTCATACAAAAGCTTGTTTGTTTTGCAACATGAATGAACTATATTTCTGTAGAGCATTTAAACCCTCACCAATAAAACAGGCTACATAACTGAGCCGACCGGCTTCTTCAACACGGTGTCACTATGCTTCCCAAATGACTTTAAAAACAACAGTGGTGGTCAAAACTACAACAAAGCATATATCTAAGTGCTGTCAAAATAAGAGTTATTTAAATTTTTGAAATTCTCACAAGCAGTTATTTGCAAGTATGATACATTGCAGACACACTGAGATCACATAAGATTACTTTAAGCTTTTCTTTATAGGGGGCCTTTTGTTCAGTTTCTTAAGGTAGTGCTTTTGGACACCATAAGTTCTTGCATCCAACCGAGGTAAATCTTCAGATAAGTTTCCAATCACTACCTCCTTGTGGGGTGGCAGAATGTCTAATATTCGCATTTTGTGTATTCCTTTAGCAGTCTTTAGTAACTTTAAGCTGTTTTCTTAGCAGCCTTTAATTTATTTATTTTATTTGAAGTTTTTAATGCAATTGACATCCAAGAAAATTAAAATAAATATGTGACAGATAGATAGATAGATAGATAGATAGATAGATAGATAGATAGATAGATAGATAGATAGATAGATAGATAGATAGATAGATAGATAGATAGATAGATAGATAGATAGATAGATAGATAGATAGATAGATAGATAGATAGATAGATAGATAGATAGATAGATAGATAGATAGATAGATAGATAGCAATAAAGAAATGGTATCGGAATGAAGCATGTAATAATTTGGACCAAACTGGGTACCATATGAAAGACAGCTTTTTGATGAAGTGTACAGTGGAAAAAAAAAATTAGACTAACCAAATTCTGCAAACAGCGAAATAGCAAAGTACAAGGATCTGTTGATCAAATTCCCTTTTTGATCTGGAGAACTTTTATTACTCACAGCTAGCCTATATCACTTCTCTTTGCTATAATATATTTTTCCACAATGATTGAGATTTGGTGCAGAAAAATAAATATAAAAAACAAAAATGTCCCAGAAAATAAGTAAATATACCATGAGTGAATGTAACATTTATTTATTTTAGCATCTAATACATGTTTTAACACTTGATACGCCATTAAATTGTAAACTTCAGATTTAAATAATAAAATGTTATTTTTAATAATTTAATTTAAATCCATACATCCATTTTTTTAGCATGCTTATCCCGAAAGGGATCACGAGGGGTGCCGGCGCCTATCTACAGCAGTCAATAGGCTAGAGGCGGGGTACACCCTGGACAGGTCGCCAGTCTATCGCAGTACAGCAGTTCTACCCACTGCGCCACTGAGCAGCATTACATCTAAATAATTAATTAGATAATCAAATGCTTTTTTTTTAAGTATGAATATTATTACCACACTTTATATGTATAAATAAAAGGGCAAAGAAGTTGTCTGTGTTTTTAGGTTGTGTCTCCAGTCCGTTGCATTCCTACTTTTGGGGTCACATCCTGCATTACATTGGCACCCCTGCCCAGGTGAGCCCCTTTTCTGCATCTCAAAAGATTTGTAAGAGAATATCACCAAACTGTATTTTGAACAAAGACAAAGCCCTTATTTTTTGTTTATAAGTAATTCCTCTTCAACTTAAAGTATTCTTAATCACATAAAACATTTCAAATAAAAAATCTATCTACATCACATTCATGAGTTTATACTGTTTCTGGTCATAAGCATGAAAGCTCAGCGTGAACTCTGACCTTTCCAAGATTCATAGATTCTTGTAAAGCAAACGTTACTTCCTTACATTGTAACTGAAACTGGCTCGTCAGTGCAGACTCACAGGTTTTATTAGCTTGGAGCAGCAATCCAGAAAGCAATGAACTCATCTTTGTTTTATTCACTGGCACCACCACTGATCCTTCTTCCTGTAAACCTCTGCCAAGGGATGTTTGAAGTGTTTACTTTTTGTCCACAGCAGCCATAGAAAAGGGTTTTGTTAACAATCTTACATTCTTTCCATCATTTATGTAATCCAGGATGTTGTAAAGAACAAGTTATCCATCACATCCATGAGAAATGAGAATGCTGTGACCTTTGCTAGGGTCTTTTTTAATTACTGAATTGAGTTATTACTGAATAGCAGGGTGTTAAATGTTAAACTTTTGTTATCCTCTGACTGGATGATCAGTAAAACCTTGTGCTGAGAGTCCTTAAAACAACTCTAATATGAAACAAAAAATCTAGTGTCTTTATAGTTGAAACACTTAACTTCATATAACTATTATTCATGGCTGGGTTTTGACCCATTACAATTAAACTGAAATTTTTCAGGCTTAAAGATTTATGGCTATTTGCCTTAAAATATTTTTATTCTGGTAATGTAATTAGGTTTACAGTGTAAACTATAGACTATCATAAGGTTAAAACAGAGTAGTAATCATCGCATCTGAATCACAAAACATTATGTAACATTCAGGAAAAACATGAAAATCAAATAATTGAATTATTGACTATGTAAATATGTATAAATGTTGAAACAATGATTTTAGAAACCAAAATGATCTTTTCCTGACCTCATTTGAGGAAAAAAACAACAACTGAGCTGTGCAGTCAAGGGAATTATAAAAACTTTCTCCCTTAGCCAGAGCAGAAAATCAATCCCACCTGTAACAAGGTGACCTGGTGCCTTTTAGATTTTCCATTGCATAACTCTCCAGCTGCATCTTATTTACTACTCTGAAGATGCCATTCCATGTTCAGCAATTGTTGGCAACCTTGACTTGTTTCCAAAAGGAAATGTTTCTATATTTCCAGTTTGCCAGGAATTAGATGAATTTTCCACCCTAAAAATAGGTCCTAAAAAGCCTTACAGAAAAGGGTTGAAGAAAGTGTATTGAGTGACTTTTATAAGACTTTAAATAACGTGCATACTAAATTCAAATCCAACTTTTATTCAAATGGAGGTACTAACAAATACATTAAAGCAGATGAGCTATCTTAAAGTTATTAGAACACCACCTGAAGTCGCCTCTCAAATCTAATTTCTTACCTGAAGTAAAAACAACAAAAATGTCTAGTTGAATGTATGTTAAAAGGAACAACATTCAGCAGCATTTGGGAGATTAGAGGAGAAAAACACCTGTCAGGGTCGAAACCTGGGTTTAGTGATGGACTCAACAGTGAGCCTTCAGAGGGACATAAAGATAGGAACAAAGTATGCCTTCCATCACCTAAAGAACATCTTTAGGATTAAAGGACTAAATGAATAAATAATAAATAAATTGAACTTTATTGATCTCACAATGGCGAAATCAACGCTCTGCATTTAACCCGTCCCCTTTGGTGAACAGTGGACTGCATCCTCACTAAAACTAAGAAGGTGGAGAACATCACCCAAGTCATAAAGTTGGCTTTCTGTATCTCAGACTTCTGTTATTCTAAATATCCCCGAATGGCTTTGCGCCAAATACATTACAGGTCTGTTGTCAGTGTATTTACGGTCGGACCTCTCAAGTCCTCTGCATCTTATCCACTATGCAAACCCAAAATCATCTATTAATTATCAAATATTTTAAAGCAGAAGCAGCTTTTAGATTCTATGCTCCACTAATCTTTACTTAACTACCAGAAAACTCTAAATTTGCTTTAAATCGAGATCAAAAACATCATGTTTAAAGTGGCCTTTATGGTATCAAAACTTGATTAGATGTTTTCTTTTCAGGTAGTATTATAATCATCTAATTTAAATTTTTCCTTTTTATTCTTGATTATCTATCTTTATACCACTGTAATGTAACTTTCCTTTATGTTCATTTTCAATTGTGTTGCAACTTAAATGTGCTCAATAAATATACTTACCTCACCTTTCCTGTTGTCAAACTACCCATTGCATTTTCTTTTCTTGCATTTTTCATTGAAAGCACTTTTTTTGCTCTGGTACCTATTTGTGTTGTACAAGCTTGCACTGCCTTAAAGCCTACTTTAAAGTTATGTTATAAATAGACCTCTAATTAACACAGATCCTGTAGAATTTCTACAGTCTACAATCTTTAGTATTTGTCTATCAAAGAGCGGATGAGGGGCAGCATTTTTTTTTTTTTTTTTTTTGCCTTGTATACACAGGATGCTACACTGTGCAGTGTTTGACTTCAACAGCTGTGTAAGGGACCCTGCACTCAACATTTCAACACATAACAGTTATGTGCACGGACACTCGTAGAAACATAAAGATAGCTTATGTTGTTGTAGATCTATTCTTTCAGGGCTGTCTTTCTCAGTAAACATCTCTAAACACCTGTTAAGGCATCAGATTGAATAATTTGCATTAGAACCAAATTCTGAGGTTGTGGAAATGGTTCTGAAATTTGTTTCCTTCTATTGTGAATTTTGCTTGTTACAGATCCTGTAACCAAATTAGTCTTCTCCACTTTCTTCCATGTGAATAAAATGTGCAGAAAGGTTGTATGCTTGAATTCAATTCAGTTCAATTTCAATTCAGTTTATTTATATAGCGCCAATTCACAGCACATGTCATCTCAAGGCATTTTAAAGTTCAACCAGATCATACAGTCAGATTGATTCAAAGTTTTTTATCTACGGAAAACCAGTTGATTGCATCGACTCATTGACCCAAACGCAATCCCACACACTAAGCATGCTTGTAGCGACAGTGGAGAGGAAAAACTCTCTTTTAACAGGAAGAAACCTCCAGCAGAACCAGGCTCCGTGTTAGCGGCCATTTGCTGAGGCTGACTGGGGTTCAAGGAGACAGAAGCAGAGACACAAAAAGCAGCTGTAGAAGGCGGCCCCGTCCAGGAAACACACAGCCAGGCAGACGAGCTCCGAATATAATTTATAAATTATGAATAAAATGAATGACTTCTTGACATAATTCATGTTAATTTGAGGTAGTTTGCAGTGATGACATAGCATCTCACATTTATCAGACAGTTAAATTACTATGAACAGATTAAACTTAACCCTTTAAAGCCAAGGATATCATATTTGGTACATGAGTTTTTGCGACTTCTGCATCATTGTTCTTGAAACACTGAAGAAAACATTCAGACATGTATAGTGAACAGAAGATATATAATAGGTTATACAGAAATGTGAATAATGTATTAAATAAATGATCTTATTTTAAAAAAGTTCAATGACATTCAAATTTAGAAAGATTAGAATGTTCTGTCAATTATTTCATGGTTTAGGCTTTAAAGGCCAAGTCTCCAGACCCGAACCACTAGTGCTAATGGCTCTTAAGATCTGTTTTCTATGACAAAGTTTGGTTTTTTATATATATATATATATATACATATATATATATATATATATATATATATATATATATATATATATATATATATATATATATATATATATATATGTGTGTGTGTGTGTGATGGGTTAAATGTGTGTGATGGGATGTTGACATTATCACTATGTTTCTGTATTTTTCTTTCTCTTTCTATCCCTAGGGTTTGGTGCATAACCGGGAATATATCGTTGCTAAGGATGTCAGCCTTTAATCTGCTAAGAGGCAAGGGTGATGGCTGTTGCATGCTTTCAGATAACACAGATAGCTGGCCCACATTTCATCAGGCAGCCATGCCAAGAACCTCAGAGCTGCAAAGGGCAATCGAGGCTCTAAGTATCCCCCCTTCCTCTCGAATCAACCCCTCCTCCCCCTCCAAATTTGCTGTGTTGCGCCAGCAAGAAGCGGAGCAAACCGGTGTGAGCCAGTGCTGGGAGCTGTATCAACCCCCCCCTCCCCCCCGCCTCCAGCCCTCATGACTTCTTCCTCTCAATGTCTGCACACACAAAATTACGATGCTTGTACTTATGATGACTTGATGCTGCTTCTTTCTAACTTCTCAAAGCTAATTAAAGCTGCTAGAATTTCCTCAAAATCTTAAACAAACCATAAACTTGTTAAACTGTCTTAAACTGTTCAAAAAACTTTAGTTGTAAATGTTTTTTTTGTTTAGCATGTTCAGTCATTAAGGATAAGTCTATTAACTTATCGGTAATTCAAACCCGTTTCAAAATGCTTTTATGATCATTGTAATTTGGATTTAACTTTTGTTTACATTTCTTTGCATAACACCTTTGTTTTGTAGCACTTTCGTCCACTGTCACCAGTTTTTACTCTTTAACTGTAATTCTATTCTTTTTTTTATTTATTTATTTAGGGTAATAACACATTTTTTTAAGTCAAATTTCTATTTTTTTTAAAGAAAAACCAGTAAAAACCCCTGCCATAGGGAATGAACAGGATATGTAATAAACACTTTTATCGGAGAGTAAATAAAGTCTGGAAGTACCATTATTAACCCTATTTTCTTTTACTTATACTTATTCTGACCTTATTTTCCAGATGGGGCTGGAACCCCATTTACTTGACCTTATCTTTGTTAGATGACTGTGTCTTTCTCTTGCCTGTGGTTGGTTCCAGCACGACTTGGCTAATTCAGTCTTATGAGAACATTTACTTTTAAATCAATTTTTATATGTATATTTATAATCTCTTTCTCTGGACCTGCATCAATAGATCATATGTTTGGTTTTTTAATTAAACAGCTTTCACCTAAATATTTCCTGCTTTGGAAGAATAGGAAAAAAAAAACTTTTGTCTGTAACACTGATCTAAACTCACACTTCCTCTTCTGTCCTCCAGAAATTCTCAATGTGATATTTAAAGGAAAAAAAGGAATCGGTTAAGAAAAAGGGATGTAAACGTCTTTCCATTAGTATGGGTTTTGTTTCTGTGGAAAAAAAAAACAACATTCTGTTTTGCAGATCCAAGTTGATAAACCCTCTTCCTGTTATGAGGGAGCTGGAAGTATTTTTGGAGCCAACTTCCCTTTAAATACCAGCCAAGGACACTTGCCTCCCATCTCAGTGAACTTCTTTGCTGCTACTTAAATGCAAAACCATCCAGGATGCTCTTATTAAAGGTCTAATAGGTTCCCAGCTTAAAATGCATCAATAATGTTTAGTAACACATGATTTTAAGGTGTAACCCTTATTTTGTAACACAAAATACCTTCTATTTAAAAGAATATCAAGAATATTTTTATTACATCGGTCTAGAATAATATAAATCACTCCTTCTTCATTTGTAAATTGAATAGTTCATTTATCCACCTCAGCCATATCCTATGCATGTACCGGCTGTGCAAGATTACCTGTCATAACTTAAAATTCTGCAAAACGAATGCATTTTCCACCTCATGCACAAAACTAGAGTCAGATCTGCTCTAATTCCTGAAAATGTGTTTATCAGTTTCTATAATTTTTAAGGAGGTTTGAAAAAACTTATTTTATGCTGTTTCTCGCCTTTATCATGACAGTGCATCATGCGTGATAAGGACAGATGTAGCAATTTAAGACGTGATGCTGTTTAGCTAATGTACTGATTTCAAGAAGCTGCAGCATGTTCTTTAGTGAACTTTCTTGTAAGTCAGGTTCAACAAAGCCAGGGAAAAAAACAAAGTGGGAGACGTCAGCCTGTTTTTGTGTGAGAGGGTTGATACCGTATTGCAGCAGGCTGGAGGAGGGGCTCCTACAGCATAAGCAAGCTGATGAGTCACATGTTTAAAACTCAATGGAACACAGGAAGTACTTTTCTCCTCTCTAAAGATGTATCAGAGCAGCAATGTGTGGTCCGATATGTGCGTCTGTTAACCACATGGGGCGGATATAGTGGATTTGTATCTCTGCCCACATAAAAAACCCAAAACAAAACAGGAAAAAGGTCTGCTGGGAGAAATTCAAGATGAATTTTGGAGTCAGTTCAAATGGTCACAAAAAAAAAAAAGATTCTTATTCCGATGTACTCTGAGGGCTTTAAATTCAAGCATGTGCACAACGTCAGATATTAGGGCTTGCTACAGATGAACAACATGGCAATCTGCCAATGCAACCCCAGTGGCACAGACATCTTTGACAAAGGCCATAGATTTCTGCTGTAAAGGAACATTAAAAAAATTATATGTGCAAAATTTTCATGACAATTATATTATTGTACTTTTAACATTTTGCTCAGGAGTTCCATTATTTCTCCGGATGAACAATGCCTCACTGTGGAGCTCAAATGCAACCTTTTCTTAGTTGCTGGAGATCAGAGCTTCCTCTCAGCAAGACCATAAACTACCTGCCTGCTTCTGCACCCAAATTCTCATCACATTTCATTTTAAGGGTGAATATATATTATTTGTTTCTTTGTTCTCCTTTGAAATGTACCGTATGTATATGTTCTACCCACCTTTAGGAGTTGGCATAACTACATTCTTGTTCAGTGCAAAGCAAAAACCATCATACCTCTTTTGAATTTACAGCTCATGTAGTAGAATGCAGTTTCAAAAATGAAAATAACTCATAAATGCCCCTACACTTGCATGCAAAAGAAAAACCTGAGAACAGTTGCATATCCTTGTTTCCAGTCCTCTAAAATACAATAAGCTCAATTAAAACCCAGGGGGGAAATGGCCAAAACTGACTACGGTAACTGGCTAAACAAGGAGAGGATCAATTACAGGACTACCAAAGAGATTTATAGCTCAGCTGGAAGAAGCTGCTGATAGAACAGGTATTAGTCAAAATTGGCCTTTGTCGAGGCCAGAGGTGAGAAAGCTATTAGAAGTTATATTTGCAGTTTGACATGAGCCAAATAGGGGCCACACTACAGTAAACATGTGGGAGAAGAGGGTATCTGAACTTTTTGTCTAAACCCCTATGGGCTAAAAAGTCATATAAAAGTATTATTATCAAAAGTTCATTTATGTCTGTAACTCAATTCATTTAGTGGAGCACATCATATAGATTGATCACGCATAGACTGATATCGGCTAAATGAAAAAAAGTGTTCAACACATGCTTAAAGGTCTATATTTTCAAATGGAAGTTGTACTCTGACAACAATCCTCATCGGTATGCACAGTGTAATTTACAGAATATGTCTGCATGTTTAAGAAAAACAACTCTGCAGATTAAATATAGTATCCCCACTATAATACATGGTGTTGGTGGCATCATCATTTTTCCTTTAGAAGACACATAGAGGATGGAGAATACTTGATGGAACAGTAGAGCTAAATAGAAGGGACATCCATGAAAGAATGTTAAAGTTCTAGAATGGCCTAATCCAAGTCAGTTCAAATTCATCTGATAATCTTTGGCAAAACTTGATTCAAGGTGTTAACTTCATTTCTTAAATGCTCTGCATATGACTGAGCTTCATTTAGATAAAGATAAAGAAGATAAAGAAGAATTTTTCCATCTTTTTTTCTGTTTGCAAAGCAGGTAGTGACACACCTAAGGATATTTTCAGATGTTTAATTCTCTTATTAATAGTTTTAAAACTCTTTTAAAATAAAAATGAAGAAAGTGCAAGAAGTTTGTGTTTATTTAGAGTCAGTATAAAGATCTTCAGACTGTTTTCTAGGCTTAAAAATGTGATACAATACTTGCTTTAGTCTTTAATCAACACCTACATTTCCTATTCCAACAAAAGTTACAGTTAAAAGTAAAATGAATGTTTTGAATAAGCTACATTTTAGTAGTTAGGTGTTGATATTTTTCCAACAACTTAAAAAACTTATTAGGGATGTGATTACATATAATCTTTTCTGCCTACAGTCGAGTTAGTCTCAAAATATGTCTTACTATCTTTAAGTGTGCTCCAATCCTTTACAATTGAGAGTTTATCTGATGACCCATTAAAACATATTTAAAACGCCGAACACACCATAAGGTGTCATTGTCACAAATTGCAAACATGCTGCTCCTAAAACAGACAGCAGTCTGAGTCGGTTGTTTTCTGTAGGTGTTTTTTGTCCCTTTAGGCCATTTAAACTCTGCATTTAAAGGGCCATGTGATGTCACCACAGACAAGTCTCTCTGGCAGATCAGGGGAAATTCTTGCTCTTTTGTGATTGGCAGAGCAGCCAAGTTGTTTTTCATTAAATGTGCCTAACGACAGCCCAGCCAATGAGAAGCCGAGCAGTGGGTGTGACCTCATGTTCCCAGCTGTCTGACCTTACAGACATACACAAACAGACACCCACAGACACCCACACCCACGTTCTTGAGTTTCACTTCCCCTTTTGTTGTGGAGGCTGATGTTTGAAAGCGAGTTTGCCGAGTTCTCTGCCGCGTGCTGCAGCAAGTTTTAACAAGTTAGCCCTGAGAACTAATATGCAACACGAAAGTTGTGGTTTTTACAGCTTTAGAACAAGATAGCTAATTCTGATGCAGATATTGTCCCGTATAAATGCGTCAAGGTGCAAAGAACATGATGCATTCGGACTGAATGTTTTCACTAAGAATATTTCTGCTTTCCAAAAAAAAAAAAAAAAAAAAAACGTGCCACACTATTACTAAAAAAAAAATAAAAAAATAAAAAAACTGAAGCTTTTGGAGGAAAACTGAAAGTCAAAGTGTGGAGCACAGAATCATTTTTTTATTTGGGTTTTTTTGAGCTCTTGTTTGTCTTATTTTTGAGGCAATTGCATATAAAAACGTTTATTTATGTGACTGAAGAATGAAATGGGAGGTCTTTAAAAAGGAGGTCAAAAGTCAGACTTGTTTTGTTGCAAGCTGCTGCAGTCTAAAAAAATGTCATAAAATGCTCCATGTTTTTAAGAAAAGTTCAAAAATAAAAAAATATGTCTATATCTTTGAACATTATAGAAAAAAAAAAGCACATTATGTGTTTTTTGTCACAGCTGTCTGACAGTCATTTCTACATACAGCTGTTGTTCTGAGGTGTTTTTTTTAAAGGCACCTATCATATATAAGGATTGTTTTTGTGCATGCAAAGAGCTTTCCTATGCTATACAAAGAAGCATAGACCCACATCAGATCTAACTAACAAAAATATCCAGGAAGGCCGCCCACATGAGAGGAACACGCTTCTGCACATTCTGTACACCGTCACACAGTTAGGCACGCACATCCTCCATATGCTGTTACACTTAACTGTTTGCAGCCCCAACACAGCTGGAGCTGAACAGAGGAAGTGTGTATGTGTTGGTTGCCTTATGTTCACAAGCAGCCCAAGCCTCTCTGATTTTGTCAATCAAAGTTTTGGCAATTTATATTTTTCGTTTTTATGCATGATTTTGCATCATTCTGCATGCCTGTTATATTGCAGCATAATGTGGTTATTTTTCTGTATTATGCTCTCAACAGGATGCGTCTCAGAAAGAAGAGACAAACTTGAAGAGAGCTTAGCTATACTTGTGACACCTGTAATCTTTGCACAGTGGTACCATCCCAGTCTTGGGTGAGCCTTATGTGACTTCCTCAAATAGGTGAACAAAGTGTTCTGTCTCTGGTTCTGCTTGACTCATGTGTCTGATCTAGAAGTTAAGATGGATGGATGGAGTTGAGTCTTGCTTTACCTTTTAAATTATTTTTTTTTATTTGATTGTCGACTTTCTCTGTCAAACTAAAATTTCCCAGATAAACCTTGTATAATTTATCATTTAATATATATATAATCCCCTTAATTAAAAATTCTGATATACATGTGCTTAATTCTGCATGTTGGTGCAGTTTTAACACTGTTGCCTTGCAGGGCAAAGGGTCCGAACTAACAAGCGACTTTCAATATATTTATAGAATGTTTTTTGTTTATGTTCTCCATATGCATAGGTTCTTACTTACCACCTTCAGAAACATGCATGGTAGTGTGTGCTTGTGTGTGCTTGGTTGCTTTACTTGTAACCCTGAAGGCTTGATAGGTGATCATCTGATGACCTCTCTAAGGTGTCTTATCTAGTAACCATTAGTGATGGCCAACAGCTCCTAGGTGAACCTGTAAGGGTTAAACCGTCCCAAACATGTTCATACCTTCTTAACATTTCACATTTTTTCACCTATAATAAACAAATTTGAACTAAATCATCTCATTATATATTCAGTTTAGGTTAGCAAATATATATGCCAATAACTAGTCTATTTTTTTTCCTCTGGAAACCTAAGTGATTTAATTACTGTAAACACTAAAAATTAACCTGGCTCCACTTATAAATAAAAATACGTGAAAGTGAATTCCACCCTGAGTAAGCATTAGGGACACCCTACCGATTCAAAGCTAGTCTCATCCCATCAGGTTGAAATGTCTTTTTTTTCCTTCTCAAAAATGTATTAAACATGAGGTACAATATAAAGGCAATGCAATAGTTATTTAGTTAACATTGTACCTTTAACATACCACATATATACACCTACACAAAGTAGATCAAATGGATCAAGTCAGAGTAAATGGACAGAAACAGATACATCAAAAGATTTTAAAAAATTAATAAAAAGGACCACAGTACTAAATACATGTAAACCTCTTTCCCTCAGCCCATACAAACGCACACTCAAAAACAAGAAAAAAATAAATAAAAAAGGTGCCAGGTGATACTTCCATCAGTATATCATTTAAACTTAATTAAAGAAAGAAGATGATAGAAAAAGAGATATTGATGAACATCAGCTATATACGTACTACCTTATCAGTGTGGGATGTTAGGAAAATTAATCTTTCTTAACAAGGAGCTCCACAAACCAAAAATCTTGCAGAGGAGCCTCTTAAAGTAAAACCGATTTTCTCAAATTTAATTAAAGGAAATGTGACGCTTCTTGTATTTATGCAGAAGTCCCTGACATCAGCCTGAGGAACTGGTGGTGCACTCCCCACATTCTGCTTTGACTGCTGCACACTCCATCTCTAATGACCATCTGATTGCACTGTGATCTCTTTCTTGCACACCTGCCATTAAACTTAAACTAAGGTGTTTTTTTCTGATATTACAGACATGTATATTTTATTGCACAAAGAAGCCTGCTGTAGGTTCTTTCATGATATGCAGAGTATCTGCAGACTTCTTTTAGCATATTGCTTGCATGACCAGACCATCTTGAAGGTGGCAAACTCTGCGGTATTCTTTTAGAAGTCCTCAGACAGCTCATGATGTGTAAATGTAAATCCCTTTATTGTCCCAAAATAAAGGGATGCTGGATGGATGGCGGAACAAACAGATCTCAACCTGGCATTCACTCTAACCTAAACAGTCAGAAGCCCTTAAAGCAAACTTGGACTGTTCTGTTGAATCCAGTAAGAGTTGTGTTCTTTTTATGTTTTTAATGGTAATTAATGCAGAGGTATCTAAGGTATTCTTACCAGAGAAAATAAAGATTGTTTTGCAACTTTTTATTTGTATTCTTTGTTATTATGACAAATTTCTTTTTAGTTCTTACATTGGATATTGATATGGAAGACAAAGGCAAAATTTAAGGTGCAATTAAAGTGAAAGGTCCTTCAAAAATAACATAGACATAGACAATTTTTTTAAATATATACTGTAAAAGAACACTAAGTACAGATTTTCTTCAACTCAACAATATGGATTGTTGATTATTTCTATTTATAGTCTCTTGCCTTACAGATTTTGTTGAAACACGTGTCTTATAAACCACAGCCAACCTTCTAGCTTTCAGTCACTTATTCTACCTTCACTAAGCCACAGGTTTGCTTATTTCAAACCTGTTTTGACTTGCCATACGCTGCATTGATCAACAATTATCTCCAAAAATTGCCCAAGTAGATGACGAGGAACAGCTGGTTTTCTGGATTCCCCTGAACCTTTGCACCAGCATTGCGCCTATTTGCTCCAATGTATGCAGCACATCTTCAGGACTTGATGATGCAGCTATTTCCATGATTGCTTCTAATCCTATAGTCAAGGCAGGGAAAGCAGGTACAGTGTGTTCCCAAATCCAGTCAAAAAGTTTGTCTGTTTGGCTTTGTTCCTCCATCCATCCAGCAGCAGTCTCCCTTTCTTCTCAACTGCTTGCTTTGCAGATTTTGATCAGATATGGCACAATGGACCTACTGTGTTGCAGGTATTCTCATGCTTCACTGGTTTCAGGTACGGGCAGTCCTCACTGTACTGTGGCCACCACGTGTCACCAAACAAGTTTAATCTTCAACAGGATTGATTTCTGCTGCTTTCATATACTGATCTTCATTCAAATAGCCATTAAAGGTTAAATATTTCGTCTATACTTCTCTTATGTCTTCTTTTTCCAAGTTCCCTTCTTTCTAATATGATTTGTTTTTAACTTTTTCTTCATAGGAACACAATATTTGTGTTGTTTCCCAAACCTCCATAGGTTCGTTTTCTCATTTCTTTCCCACTCCTTCAGAGATTTTTCTTTACACTCCTTGACCTGTCTTATCTCTGAACAATCAGAACATAAATATTCAGTTCTCTGATATGAAGTTGCGTGACCACATAGAGATTGTGTGATTCAAAGCAGCTGCTTTCTCTGGTAGACATGACTCTTGCATTGTTCTTAACATGAGACAAATGTAAAGGGGCAGGTTTAAGTCAGAAAAGCACGGGTGATTGCACAAGTGTTCATATCCCTTTTATTAAGCATGATATAATACAGCCACAAACATTTCTTATTGGATTGTGATACTGACAGTTTTTTTGATAATTCGTGTTTGCTAAATGTCAAAGGTTGAGTCCAGTTGTATGAAGAGCCGAGCTAAACATATGTTTTAAAAATCTTGTCGTAACCTTTCAATAGTATCACTGGTTATTGGTCACTGGTTGTATCATAGGGTCACTGTGATTATAGGTGACCTGAGTCATAAGACCTTTGCTGTCTGTAACTGTTTATTTTGTTTAAGTAAAAGCCAATTTGACTTGTCTTGTTGTCTAAAGATGTCTCAACTCTTAGCCAAAAAAGAACAGAAAGACTAATACGATGTTCCAAAATAAAAAAGATAAAAACAACCACTGGTCTTTTTTTCCAAATTTGAAGATGAATCGCTTCCCATCCAGAAAGCGTTCTTAATTCAAAATATCTGAAGTAGCGTGGAGATCCAGGTTTTATAGAATAGCCCAACAAAAGCCTTGTGATGGCTGAGAAAACGGGCAAATTGAACTGAAACTGGTCCACCCCTTGTAATGGTGAGTTGTTAGGGTCATTTTTGGCCTGGCTAACAGGAGGAATGTTTTGACCAACTGCATGGCGATGAGGATTGAGGTGATAGTGGGAAGGAATCAAATCTTACGCTGCATTATAGATCTTAGAGAGCTTCAACCTGAGTCATCCTCCTCTGTTTAAGGTTGGTTTATCTCTCTTAACATAAATGGCTTCCTTCACACCCCATTCAAACCACATGTCTTCTTTGTCCAAAATCTGAACATTCTGGTCCTCAAACGAGTGTCCTTTGTTCCTAAGTTGTAGGTTGACAGCAGAGTCCTGTCCAGAGGAGGTAGCTCTCCTGTGTTGAGCCATGCGTCTGTGGAGAGGTTGTTTGGTTTCCTCCAATATAAATATCAGAGCATTCTTCATTGCACTAAACTGCATACACCACTCCGCTCATCTTACATATGGGGTTTTTGTCCTTAGGATGCACCAGCCTCTGTCCAAGGGTCCTGTTTGGTTGGAAATGTACTGGTGTATAATGGACATGAAGCTTCTGGGATCCTGTCCACAGCATGATTCATGGTTGGTGTAATATGTTCAGGATAATGTCCAGTGATAGCTTTGTTCTTACACTCTATTTTGCATGAAGGCCAAAAATGTTTTGTTACCTTATGTCCAGAGAACAACCTGTCTTTGGTTTCCTAGGTCCCTTTTAAAGCCTTAGACCAAGAGGAGTCCAAGACTTGTCATAGAAAGCTGCCATCTTGAAACTTTGCGATGCATGCATCCTACGACATCCCTGAATCAAATTAGTGTCTCTTTACCAAGTCTCTGCTTTGCTACATCCTGAGGAGGAGTCTGCTGTTAGATTGAGGTGTGTTCAAGAAGGAATGTATCTAAAAGTTGCAGGATGGAAGCTCATGAGGATCTGGGAAACCCTGCAAAACTACAAACACTAGTTTATATGGTTTCCTTTCAACAAGGATTTTTTTTGGTAGCAAGTAATTGAACCTGAGCTGTGAATCTCTGTTCCTCCTCTTACTGTAGCTTCTTGGTATTTTTAAAGCTGTCTGTCAGCTTTGATGGAATTTCATGTTTTAATAGGTGTGCTGTTATAGGTAACATGATCTTTTTCCAGCTGATGGATTTATTCAACAGAGCTCTGGGAATCTAAAGCTTAGGATGATTTTTTGTAATCAAATGCTGATTTAAATTTCTCAACCAATGTCATGTTTATCATTGATCTGTCTGCTGTCTGCCTACATCCTGCTTTATTTGGTAATTCACTAAGCTCTGCTGATGCCTTCATAGAATACCTAAAGTTATACCATGGTTAAATTAACCACAGGTCTAATTAGGCCTACTAATTGGGTAAATTCAGCTTCAATCAGATTGTTTTGGCTTATCTATTTAAAGCCATTTTATAAAAAAAATCTTTATATTATACAATTTGCATTTGTCTAGAAAAAAACTATGTATATGCCGAGCCAAGATTTAGGGTGTGGTATTGGTTTATTCAGTACATATATAAAGCAACATACAAACATGTCTTTATGGAGCATGGTATTTACTGTCAGGCGAATTAAAGGCTAAACCCTTACTGATCACTTCACATGCCACTGGCCTTTTGAAAACAAATTATCCTGCCAGAAATGATTAATACAAGTTCCATAAAACCCCTCAAAGCACTTTTGGCAGCTTTAATTAGTGGTTTTCCCACTGCTGTGTGTTTATGTGACCTGAGCGAGGGATTAGATCAGCTGAGTGACCTCCTGACTTTCCAGCTGGACTGTTGGCTGCAGGAGGAGATGATGGGGTTTCCCATGGCGCTGCGGTTGACAAGTGCAAAGGGGGACATCAGAGGTTGAATATGTTTCCCCAGCTTTGTTTCCATAAAAGAGTCCCTATTGAGAAAAGTTTTTCAGCAGACTGTCAGTGACACAGTCCTGCTGTGACTGCCATTTACTTATCTAAAAACAGCTCTCAAATCATCTCTACCCCTTTTTTCTTTCACTTTTTGTTTCTCTACTTCTTTTATTGACAGTCATGTTGTCAGACAACATAAGCTTGTTATCAATCTATTACTAAAGCTGTTCGGAAATTCCTTTGATTTGATTGTTCAGTCTTGTTCCTGTACTTTTGGGGAAATCCTTCTCAGGCTACCTCTATATCACCATTTACAGAAAATCACATGTTTCTCTGCCTTAACCTTAACTTCACAGCGCATAAAAGTCTACTGGTGTTTTTAAAAATAATCATCTTTAGATGGGATTATATCAAGAAGGAAGAGAAACTAACACTGACATAAAACCCTGGTGTGTGAATGTCAATCATACTCTTGGATGTCGCAAGATACGTTTTACTTTAATCCTGTTTACTAAATCACTAAAGCTTCTTGTCTGACATGGAAACATGAATCTAAAACTGTTATTATTGGGAAAACAGACATATTAACTGTGATTAAAGACAACATGAAGTAAGTTCTCCAACACTTTGGAATGACTATGACTATGACTGAGAATCTTCATCAGCCTATTGCACCCCAGAGAGATGCTTTTTGTAAACTTCCAAAGGAAGGTCATCCCAAAGCATTTTAACGCTTTGGGAGACCACAGAGTTGCTAAATCTTTAGCTCTTTTACTGTTTTTAATTTAACAATTGTATTTAACATTGAGATTAGCAGACTGTTATAAGTTACTATAGCCGTTTCTCAATATGCGTTCTTGAGCGTTCTCGTGTGCTCGTGTACTCGTGACACGTCATCAGCCTCAGCCCGAGTACCGTTCCAGTTCTCAAGAATGCCAGATCAAGAACGCACCAAATCCCCGGATGTTGTTCTCGCCCCGCCCTCTTTATCGAGCATGCATCAGAGCAGACTTGTGCGTTCTTCAGACTGACCGCTTCCCCAGAATGTCCCGTGGCCACAGCTTGATTCGAGACAGCGCTCACAGTGATAAGTTAAACATTCCCTTTTCTGCTGCTGTTGTTCTTCAAAAGTACGTTTTGAAATCATTTGAGGCGATAACATTATACATTTAAGCCTCCCTGTGTGGTCTGTTTACAGAATTAGTGCGAAATAAAAAAAAAAAGTCTGACTTTGAGCGGACCAGAGTGACCAGCAGACCTCCGAGGGTAACCGCAGCCAGGGCTAATGTTACCCCGTCTGTAGTGCACTTCTCTCGGTCTAGTTATGTGTGAACTACCGCTCGTTCTGATGGTGTTTTTTTGCTTTAATTTGGCCAAACGTCCATTTGTTTTGTGTTTATCTGACTGCGGTAATTTTTTAAATGTTTTTTAAGCTTTAGAAATTAAAAATATTGTTTTCAAAATGTTTTGTGTAGGGAATAAATAGTTTTGACTGTTAAAGAAATGCTAAAGAACGTTGCATGTGATGACGTCACGAGTACACTTCTGTTCCAATACACATATGTGCATGCGTGCTCGCGTTCTCGTCAAGTCCGATCTTCCTGCATTCTCGCCAAGAACGAACTTGACGAGAACGCGAGTACGTATTCGCGTTCTCGCCTATGTGTTACCTAAACAACAGACTGGACTAAAGTCATAGTACTGACGCTCTTTACAAGAAGGGTCAGGGCTTTGATAAACAGGAAGTAGAGGTAGCAAAGTAGCAGGGACTACAGATCAGTAATGGGCAAGGTACTAAATAAATGTGTTAGAATTGGACAAGTTGTACTTAGTTTATCATTTCTCTTAGTATAGCCAGTGTTGCACTCCAACCACAGAAGTCAAGAGAGAAATGCAATTCTAGTGCTGCCATTCAGGAAGCCAGCAGCGGAAACAGCTGATTAGTCATGTGAGGTATTTTTTTCTACATCAAGATTTAGCAACAAATGTGTTTCTATCCCCTTTATAAAGCATTTACTCAGTCAAAAACTAAGTCAAAAAACACCTCCAGCAAGCCTAAAAAAAAACATTTTTGTGCAATTTAGTGAGTTTATTCAAATGTTGCTATTTAGATCAAACTCTTCTAATGTGATACTAAAAAATGCATATAATAAAAAATGCTGATGCAAATGCATATTTTAAATCTATGCGGCATTAATAATATAATGTGAAGTAGTATGTTGGAGCATCAGCCTTTAGAAAGATGAGAGAAGGAATAGATCAGCTTGTCAGGAAGGTCTGCTCTGTGTTTATGCATCCTTTTTCTTTTTTTTGCCTTTTTTTTTAATAATCAGTGTTTTTTTTTGCATGATTTTCCATACACATTTTACTATATTTTTACATTACCCCACTAAGTTCCACACATTTTACTATTTTGCATATGCTATTTTTTATTATGTATTTTCATTAATTTTAAATTTGCTGTTACTTTACACCGTCTCATTTCGTCTCATTGCATTGTATCCTGTATTGTACCTGCATTCTCTTATGTGTTTTACTTTCCTACTGGTAAATAACATTTCACTAATATGGGAAGTAAAGGAGTTTTTCTGTCCTGTTCTTTTGAAATACTGAGATTTAAATAGACAAAGGTATCTAATCACCCCCAAGTTTAAAATCCAACATGGTGTAATGCATGTCAAAGAGTGAATATCAACTATGTGTGAAGAGATTCTTCAAAACACGAAAATATGTTTTGTTTTTATAGGCAAGTGCTTTTACTACTGTTTAGCAAACTATTATTTAGCTAATCTAAACATCACTAATTTGATGTGATGTCAACCCCAGATCCAGCTCAAATCTTCCAAAACAATTCTGAACACATCATTAGTCTATGACCTAATTCAGAAAATGTTTACAGCGCATTTAGAAACACAATTCTGGTTCAATTCATTGACAAATGACTCAGAAGTATGAAAATATAAAAACATAAATGTTTGATAAGTGCTGACTCATGAAAAAGCAAATAATCACAAATGTGTGGGTGACTTATATCTTTGCTTGTCTGAACAATCGCATGTTTCGCCTGCTCCGGCTGGAAAACACGGCAGGTTATGAGGGTTCATCAGGTGCACTGCCATATTCACCACTGCAAGAGCGTGTCTTAGAACAGCTAAAAACAAAAACAATCTTTACACTCAGAGAAACTTCTGCAGAGTGTTAGGGAAAGTTTTAGACTGTTAAAGCAGTCTTTTTCTTTCTGGACTTTTTTCTTTTCTGGACTTTTTCTTTCAGGAAATGTAGAGAATAAATTTTCCAAAGTTTATATATTTACTTCAAAAATACCTTCTTTTTCACAAATGACGTGCCAATAAGAATAGAATGCTGTTTGCTTAGCTAGTGGCAGAAACACTTTCAGACTAGCCTTAAATTTGCTCATCAGAAGATCAGAGAGATACTTCCTACACACTCTGATCCACCTCCACAGTACAATGTAAAAAGTGATTGTGATTTTTTTTCCCACTGTTGTCCTACTTCAACTACACCCTTTAATGTAATTTATTAGAATTTGAATTATATAGAGCAACAGAAACTCACTCATAATTTTTTAGTGGTACAAAAATTGTTTTCTTTGTCTTTCTTTTTTTTAACTATAATGTGAAAATATGCTGCATTCTTCAGTCACCCAGAAGAAATATAGAGAAAGTTACTGCCAAATATTCACAAAAAGAGATTGAAAACTTAGTTCAATCTTTTTAAATTAAGTGAACTTCAGTCAGATTAGATAGAGAGCATCTGTGCCATATTTTTTTTTTTTTGTTATGGTCTCAGATTGTGATTTAGATTTAGGTCTGGACTTTGACCAAACCAATCTAGTGATATTCTGACCTAAACTGTTTCCTTTATGTGTCACTGGGTCACTTTCTTTCTTGGAAGTCTTAATGCTAGTCTCAAGTTTGCTTCCAAACTACTATGATCAGTTTCCCATTTTCCTAATTCTGTTCCTGCTGCAAAGATGTATTCCTATAAGTTTTGAAGGTTTGTGATAAAAATGTTAAAGAATGTGAACACTTTTGTAAGACAATGTTTAACAAAACATTTCGCTACATGTTTTGCAAAAAGCTGAACAATTTATTTGACATATCCTGTGCATTAAAAATCCCAAACGGAGGCTCCTGTATGAAGGATGAATAGAAAGAAGGAAAGAGAGAGACGTGACGACGAGGAGCTGGTTGGCCTCATCACCATCTGAGAAAGGAGCCTGTTTGTTGGCCTTCGACACAGAGCCAGCAGGACTTCTCCTGAAGTAGCAGTTTGCTGCAAGCCTGCGGGTGGGAGTAGGGGGTGGGAGCATTAGAAAGGCGAGAAAAACAGAGGTCCAATGGCCTGTTGCCGTAAAGGAGGAGGGAGTCCGTCCACTGTTTGACCTTTTTCCTCTTGGTAGCAAACAGCTCATAATTCCACAAAGTCACATCCACTTTCTAAAAGTTGGAGGACGGGTTGGTCAAATAAATCAGCGTTTCTACATGCATTGGTTGAAAACCACACATGAAATATGATGAATAAAGATGATGGAGATCCAGGAATAAATAGCTATCTAGTAAAGACATTAACTTGTTTGATTTGTTTGTGTTTTATATTAACTTCCTTGATATTTCATTTTTGTTTTCATGATTCAGTCTATATCTTTTTAAACCAGATTAAATTATATAACCATCATCATGCTCCATCAGCTGTTTTGAGGTTTCTTCTCTGGTCTGTCAAAAACAACCCCGTTCCTTTGTGCAAAACCCCTGACACTGTATCCTCTCTCGGGAGATGAGCTGAAGAAAAACACCAGTCCGCCACTCGTAACATCAGACCCAGCTGTTGTTCCTCCTGCAGCTCCAGGGCTCCGTATGGATAGAAAAACTGAAAACGGGGCAGGGGGGATCTTCCATAGTAGTCAGATGACTTAGCTGAAACATCAACCGACAATGCAAATAGTCAGCGGTTGTTTCTGATATGGCCTATAGGGCTCTCTGTCCAGGATAGCATAACAGAGATCCTACGAGTTTGTCAGAGCAGACAGATCTGAGCAAATATCCTGGTGATTCTGCACCACACTTTGAATACTTATAATCCTTATTAATTTAAAGGTTAAAATCTGAGGTAAATTAAGTTAATTAATTTTATGTTTATTTACCCAATAACATTTCTTCATATGGGGGTTAGAGGTTCACCTAGGGCAACATTCACATAAAACACCCCACTGCTAAAGATGGTCCTTCATTAGAGATGATCAAAACTCACAGTATCAGGGCAGTTTGCCGAAAGGGTAACAGACAGATAAACAGAAAAACTTACCCTGGAGCCATACTGGTGGTACTTTAGAGAAACTGATGGTATCTGCTTTACCTGAGGTAACAATCTGCATTCAAATTACACCTCTGTGTTTATGGCAGCAAATAATCTCTTGGTAGTGGATAATGTCAACCAGAGGCCAGTGTGACTCATCACTTGCAGTTCGCTGCACAAAAGCACCTTTCAGACCACAATATGATTTCATGACAGGCAATCAACCCATTTCATTCCAATTTACTTCAGTGGTTTTATGCTGTTTGCGTTTAACTAAAAGCTTTTTTATTTCTGTTCTCAGTGACGAAAAGTACCTCAGATGGGGATAAAATTAGATAGATCACACCGAGTATCCCCTTTAGGTTGTACTGATTGTTGCTTTATCTAATCTTTATTTTTGACTAAGAATAGATGAATTGAAGCTACATTTTTATTTTGTAGAATCAATTGGATACCTCATTTAAGTCCATTTGTACAGAAATGATGCAGTGTGTTTGAACTAAGATAAAGAACGAGCATGCATAATTTTATTTCAAGGTAGAACACAGCAAAGGTGGCAGGCAATGCACAGGCAAAAACAAAGGTTTAAAGGAAAATATCACACTAAAGTAATTACTGTCTACCTGGTTTTGTTTATATTCTCCTCATACTTCCTAAAATGTTCAAAGACAAAATTGGCACTGAACATGTGGGAATATCCTGTGGTAGCAGGCATCACAATGGTTGTAGCTGATTCTTTGGGTCCTGTGCAACAGGATGGAAGCTTCCATCTGCCTAACTGATTGTGTATGGAGGTCACTGCTCTGATCTCTTTGAGTCTTTCGTCAGCATTTTGTCTGGTTTAGAAAAGCACAGAAACTAAGACTCTCTGGGATTGATATGTTTAGAATTTCAAAAATATTCTTGCATTAGGCTATTTTTTGTTACTTCAAATAAAACATTATCTTCCCTGCTTTCCATTTCCCTCCTGGCCTCTCTTGCATGTTAATACCAGTAAGCAGATGCACATTAACATGCTGCATGTTGCGTGTTGAACCCTAAAAGAATGGCTTTATACGATCATCTGGGATTCATTTGGACCTATGCATTCCATGGGAAGCTCTCTTAATCTCATGAGACGGTTAAGCTGCATGACAGCTGTTGCTCTATACATCTGTAATTGTTTTAATTAATTAATTGTTGGGTATGCACAAGTCTTTTGTTTCACATATGGACTGAGGTGTTAGAAATATTAACAAACCCACAATTGGTAGAATATGTGATCCCTTCTATAGATAGCTGCCTTTTGTCAATGGCTGGGTTGAATATAGTATTTTAGAGTAATTCAACTTAGATCAGAAAGTTAACATCTCCTAGATAATAATAAATTCTTACCTTATTCATTTGGGTAGGGGGGGTAATAATTAACAGAGTCATAAAAATAGAAATCAAATGAACGTTTTGCCAAATAAAACCAGTTTAAACGCCATCAGAGCCAGCGCTACCTCACACAAGGCTATGCCGGGAAAGGGCTGCTGCAGAGGGACTAACTTTAGTCCTGGCTGTGGTTAGCCTCGGAGCCGCAGTCCTCTCAACATTGGATCTTTTTTACAATATGCACTAAATCAGTAAGTGGGCCATATAGTGACGCTTAAAAGTATAATTTCCTCACCTCAAATTATCTTAAAATGTAGTTTAGTAGAACAATGGCAACAGAAAAGAGAACTTTTGACTTAATAATCTGAGCTCTGTGAGCGCACCACTGGAAGCTGCTGCTGCCGCAGTGCATTCTTGGACAGCTGTAAATCTCGAGATCGGACTAGTCTGCTATGATGCATGCTTACTAAAGAGGGAGGGGCTAGAACAATATCCCAGGACATATTGAGAAAAGGCCATAGCCGAGTCCCTTATTCTCTTTAGTCCAATTACTTCTAAAGTTGCATCTGTTACAGGACCAGAATAAATGAAGGATTACAAGAGCACAAAACTCAGATGTAGTTATTCTGCAGTCCTCCCACACATATACTTAAACCTGTTTCTTGTTTATCTTTTAATACAACATTTTTTTCCTTTTACTTAGCTTTTCTTTGATATGCAATCTGTTTAGCAGTTAAGGCTTGTGTTACCCTTCTTTAGTTTTCTTTTAATTCAGAGATACTTGCTGCACAAATTAGTGCAGCAAGTATTTCTTTATTTCATTGCTGAAAGGTGTCACTGAAAGAAAATGCAGCTGTGAATATCAGTTGCCTTTCTGTAAAGACTCCACGACTCTCCAACGTGTCACAAAAAGAAATTAAACCAAATCTGATGTCTGTCTTCCCACCACTTCAAAAAGTCAACAAAACAGAGAAGGTAAGTTTGATAAAGCCTATCTTCACTTCCTCCTCAGATGGTTACAGAACAGAATGTACAGATATAGACTGCTTTTCTCGTCCTAAATACTCTAGGTAGCACGTTCTCTGTTGGCTAAACCTCAAAGATGTGGTTCAGGAGTGATAAAACACAGAAGGGATGTTTCTTTTCAGAGCATGACCTTTGACAGGAGGGCTTTTTAAATCATTTACTTTCTCTTTTCTTATTGTTCTTTCTTCTTCTGTTTTTGTTTAACTTTAACAACTCTGTCAACTTAACAGCTTTTTTTTTAAAGCTTAGATAACAACCTGTATGCCTCCAAAAAGTGGTAAAGCACCAAGGATTATGCACTAAAAAAAAGACTGGAAATATGTGTCTAGTGCTGAAAAGTTGTTGCATAACTACTGCATTAATCACAAACAAATATATATATATATTTTTTTTGCTTAAAAAAAATGCATATATGTCTGAAGCCATTTTTGACTTGAAGATTTATTGTGGAGGAGTCCAGAGCTTTGAGGAAATGATAAAAATCCTCTACAATATTTCCCCTCACCTTTACATTCTAATCATTCTAATTTATTGTACAATGTCTGAGCCCAGCTTTTTGCCTCACTGTTTTATTGAGTGCCAGAACATCATGTTCACTTTACTAGGAGCAGCTTGCTTTATTTTTTTGGACCACCTTTTGTCTTTGGAACCACAATTTATGTTTTTGAGTTAACAAGGTGTCGGAAACATTCCTCATAGATTCTTCTCCCCATCGACTTCAATGTTGCACCACATCCTAAACCAGCTTTATTCCTGCTGCCAAGAAACCAGTTTGAGATTATTTGTGTAATTTCACATAGTTTGCCCTCAGGAAGGTCTTCATCAATCCTATATAAGCTGTGGAGTATGTGCTGTAGATGCTAAGGCCATATTAAGCCTGGGACTGACTGACTGACTATCTATCTATCTATCTATCTATCTATCTATCTATCTATCTATCTATCTATCTATCTATCTATCTATCTATCTATCTATCTATCTATCTATCTATCTATCTATCTATCTATCTATCTATCTATCTATCTATATATCTATCTATCTATCTATCTATCTATCTATCTATCTATCTATCTATCTATCTATCTATGATTTCATTGAGGGAAATACCGGACATACTAGGAAAAAAAATCTCTGAGATTGTTAATAGCAATATCTGTTAATTTATTGTTGTGTTTATTTTGTGTTGAGAGCTGGACACCAGAATGCAAAGCAACTTTTTAAGAGACAAAATAGTTTTCCTTTCTATTCACCCAACTAAATTAGATAACTGCTGGCAGCCACTTTTTATATTTTAAGAGGATGGATTTCACTGATTCATCAGTCAGCAAAATTAGGATATGACAGAGCTCTTGATGACATGCAGGTTTAGAAAGCACTGAAATGTAAACATCTACAAATGGCTCTGGTGCATGTAAGGACTGACATTATGTTGAAGTTAACCCCCTTGCTGGTATGCCTCTGATTGTCCACTAGAGGCAGTAACAGAGCATAAAGGGTGAGCTGGGGCTGCAGAACAGCAGCAGAGGTCAGCTGCAGAGGGATATGCATTGCTGCATGTTGCACAAGTACACAATTGCAGAAGGTGCACCGCTTAAATGATATGCTGTTGATGATTAGGTTTCCCGATATTTCAGGGTTTATACACCATCCTTTGAAACAAGAAACACATAACTTTACACTTCTATTTCTTCCATATGTATCTGCAAGAATCAGGCTGGCATTCCTGGTCCTTTTTAAATCTAACAATTATAAGAGAAAGCTATGGCAAAAGGTCTGGCTTTGGAAATGTTACAAATTTTAGAAACTTAGGAGCAAAAAGAAATGTGACACACAGCCATGCCTAAGATTACAGTTGCTGGTGAGTTCAAAACCTGGCAGGAAAATAATGAGTCCAGCTGATAATAGAGGAGAGACAGCAGACAGATTAGAAAGAAGCTAATAAGTATCTGGAAGTTAACATTTGAACAAAATCTAGATCCGGCTTCAAGGAAATATTTCTTGTGGGAACAAGAACTTTAAAGAGACTCGTGGGACAGAGCAGAGCATCATTTGGGATTAAAGCTGGAGTTAGGAAAAGTTGGATTTTAAGCAAAGTAGCAACAAAATTGTTTTTTATATATCTTTCAATTTTGCAATGATGTCAATCTCTGTCATATGTGTAAATACAGATAAATTCGGTGTTCAACAAAGTTTATTTATACAGCATCAAATCATAAACATGCTGTTTAACGTCAAATACTTTTAGCTCTAATTGCAATGAAAGGGGGTATCGACTCAGGGGTGAAACAAAAAACAATTTCTATAACGAAAACCTCTAACAAAATACAGACTGTGGCTGTGGAGTCACCAGATGAGGAAAAAGTCAAGGGGTGTGAATATTTTCACACAATACAGTAAGTAACATCTTATATTATAAAAGTGCAAAGCTTTTGTCAGCCATAAAGATTGATCCGTTGGAGAGCAACATAAACCTAGCAAGAAATTAAAGGAACATTTTCCAAACTTGACCCGGGTGCATGTTTGGCTCTTCATCTATATCTTATTGACAGTGACAACAGCTCTGTTTATATGAAGAATCTTTTCCTGATTGGGCTTTGTTGACTTACTCATGAAGGCTGACGTCAGAACCAGGGAATAGCCTCTTTTCCCATCTCTGTGCAGATCTAACCCTATGTTTCAGGCATTGCTATTCTAAAATTTCCAGTTTTCTGACTGAGTTCACCAGGTTTTTGATTTGACTTTATGATACCCTGCACTCTAAAAAACTTCCAGTGTTTTGCAGAGAAAGAGCCTACAAAGGCATAAATTCACCACTTTACTTATCAGTGTAATAAAAGTAAGAAAGCTGCTTTTCAATATATTGATCTTTTATTTATTTATTTCTTCCTAAAGGCAATATTATCTCAATAGATCTGAGCAACCTTTTTTATATTTACATATTTAAATGTGAACATATGTAAGGATTATCCTGTCATGCCTCCTGAAATAACTGGTTTCCTCATTGATGGTGGGTTTTATACAGCCTTGTTATGTTTATCTTTCCTGCTACTCTTTAGCAGGAAACTGTTTTTACCACTGTTATCATCGTGCTCACTATGTTGTACCAGCAACCTTCTCCTCAATGTTTCAGCAGTTTTATCATGGTTTTCATCACTGCCCTGACTGCAGATATGGGTTATCGTAGTAGATCAGCAATATTTTAGTCATTTTCTTAATAAGGAAGATCATTACACATCTGTGATCAATAAACATCTATCTGTTTTGTAGAATAGCAAAGAGAAATGGGTTCAATTGTCACATAACATTCGTGCTTCAGGGAAGCAGGAAGTAAGAGACGATGAATTAGGAGTTCAACAAGACATTGACCAGTAAAAATTATAAATTATAAACTTTTAAAACCAAAGCTCCTTCCTTTGTATAAACTTTACATGCACAAATGCACTCTCACAAACAACTACAGGCGCTTGGCTCCAGGTACTTAGAGATTCACCTCCATACAGAAAGCCCATATTCTGATCTTCAGCTACCACAGTATAGATGTCTGATTAAATAATGCTACTTATACTTCAGCGATAGTATAATAGTCGTACTGCTCAACTTGTGAAAGCAAAATCTGTTAGGCTCTCTTTTTGGCATCAAGACAACTAATCTTATTGCCACATTGCCAGACAGGACACTGTAAAATAAATACAAATAAAACCAAAGCTCCATTCAGTAATGTATAAACAAACTAGACAAATAATTATTTCATTATGCTGCTTATAAACATTGTCAGGTTTGTAGCTTACTCACTTAGTCCATAACAAAAATATGTTCTGTTTCTCCTAGGTGTCTTAAATGTCAGTAACCCTAATGCTGTGAAACTATGTAAATACCTCAACAGATATTCTGCCGAACTCTCAATCATGTCTTGTTTACTGCAGCAGGGACAGCCTACATTGACTCATAATGTCTCAAACAATCCCAGTGCTCACGCTAAAATCTCTGCAGGGAGTTTCTTTAGTCCGCCAGATCAGATCTGTCCACACAAAGTGTAACAAGTCCTGCACAGAACGAATCAAATTACATTTTGAAAAACATTGATGTTTAAGGTGTTCAGCTTACACCCGTATCCAGTCATTCGCTGCATGCAGGAGATCACCTGCAGAAAACAGGAAACGAGAGATGATCATGATGTTGACCAGCAGAGATTTATCTCAGAGGACTTTAGGAAAGTTGTGAAATAGGACCAGAAGAAGTTAAGTTAACCTTTAGAAAGAAAGTCATTTATCTAGGTCAGTGGTGTAAGAATGTACCAATCAACATGATCCTGATGTTTTTCTTAAACTTCTAGGGAATCTGAAAGGAGCCCAAAGTATTATTATCAAAAGATAATATTTCTTTTGTCATATTTTTTCATATGTATATCATATGTATATGTTGCTTATTAATAAAATATGTTTGGGCAGATTGGGAGACACTACAGTGTTGCTAATATTATTTTATAATTATTTTTCTGTTTTCTCCTTCTTTTATTGTGCTTTGCTTTTAAAATCACTTGTAACTATTTGTCTCCATAAATGACAGTTACATTGAGTGAATTATACAAGGAATAAAGTAAAAATGTCCTTTGTAATGTTTGAACTAAATTTGAAAGTCCTTATAGAATGAAAGAGAAGAAAAACAATTTGAAAATGTCTTTTTAACTGAGACATACAGTTGCAGATTTTAAACTTTATTTTCAGTTTCCTTTACTTAAAAGAGCAAAGCTATTTGTTAATCTGTTTGGTATTTTTTAGATTTTTCTCCTTCAGTTTTGATTTTACCAACCTTATAGTTTCTGTTTTGGATCTCAAATGATCCAATTGGCAGCTTAACTCATTTCCCTGTTTTCCTTCATCTGATCAGCAATGTTTGAGAGCTACTGTCTTTTGCTTTCTCTTAAAAGTACCATAAGAAAATAGAATTAGATTCAGGAAACAATACCTTTTTTAACTTTTTGTAAAGCATTAAAAATGTGTAAATAGTTTATAGTGGCACATGCATAAGAACTGATGTCTTTGACCCATTTCCATATTTTTAAGATTACTGAGAAGAGTTGGGTTCGATGACAGACAGTTGTCAGAAAAAATGCTTTTAATCTGGTATTAAAATATATACTCTTTAGTAAAACCATATATTTGTCACTGATTTTTTTTTTATTGACCTGATGTAATATTCTAATTAAGCCCTCTGAGTATACAACTTGCAGAACTCCATCTAGCTCCAATTATAGTCTCCTTTTTGGGGCCAGCTTTGTGAATCTAGAGATTAAATGTTCACCCTTTTTTTTTCAAAACAGCTCAACATCAGTTAGAGTAGATGATTTAAGGTCCTGATTTTGACTAGGTCACTTGATAGGAGCTGATATAATTAAAACATTTGTAATATCGTTCTGGTTGTATGTTTATGGTCGTTGTCATGCTGGAGGATGAACCACCAACCCAAACCTAAGTATTCTCTGAATATCCTTTTCTTTGCTATCCTACAGCATAAAGCTGAAAGATGGCATCAAGCTTTGTGTTATTGGTGATGTGCTGTGTTGGATTTTATGTAGTTATTATTTTTCATTTTGGTCAGCTGATCACCTTTTTCAAAATGTTTAGTCCCAACTTTATATAGGACTTCTTGTGTCTTCTTATGTCGATCTATAGAACAGGTTACATGTGTTCCACTCTTTCAGTAAAAAGAAAAAAAAAAAGGTGCTATTAGATTTGTCCATCTAAGGCATAAAACTCTGGAGCTTCTCAAAGGTTATCACATGCTGCTTAGCTTCTTCAACGAAAAAGGCATTCCATGCATAGTCTGTCAGTTTAGGTGGACAATCATTACTATAGTGGAGGATGTTCTTTTTCTGAGTGGATCATCAAAATAATTGGTTCTCCTAAATGTCATTCATTCTGGTAATATGTTTGTGTAAGGTCGTCCTTCTTGCTCATCCCCATTTCCCTAACTGGTGCAGAGTCTGACATAGTGGAAAAACTGCAAATCTTCTTTTGGAAAGTATGCTTCTATGCCCGATGCAAACAGCAACTTTTAAACAGAGCGTGCACGAGCCCATTTTTCCTCACAAGTTGCGGTTTGCACACGCATTTAATAGACGTTCACTATTGGGACCGGCCACGGGGTTGTGCATGTGCATTTGTTTTAAAGTGGAGAGGGCGGATCTTTTAGAAAATTTATGAAAATCCTCCACTGTACCTTTATTGTTAGATAGTGAAGAACTGAAAATGCTTTTCTCTAAATTTCTCTAACAAACATCTGAGCTTTAATTACACACAGGTAGATTCAAACAGTTTGTTGCACTGCATGTAAATTCAGTGCATCAGACCGAAGAGGGTTTATTGAAATGTATATCTAACCTTTTACAATTGTGCTTGACAGTTTAAATGATAATTTAGTATATATATATATGTGTGTGTGTGTGTGTGTATAGAGAGAAGAGAGAGATATCGATATATAGATAGATATATAGATATCTATAGATAGATTTTTTTTAATTCTCATTTATTTGTCAATTTATATTTCACTGGCAGCTGATTTTTTTAGAATCTTAAATGGAGGGGTATGTAAACTTTCAAGAACATCTGTATATTTTGTTTTTTTTCCCATAAAAATCTTGAACACTGCATAACTTTATCTCAGACTAATTGTTATTAGCATGAAATCCCAATAAATTAAATGACAGTTTCTGGCCATTACTCTGTCAAATGTGAAAATATTTAAAGTGTGAAGCCTTTTTCATGGGACTGCTTTCACCATTAAAAAAAGAAGCAATAATCCTCAGGTAAAAGTTGAAGAATAACGCCTGAAAATGTAAATACGGATGGTGGAAAGCTTTGTCTGAGGCACTTGAAGCACGTGCTAGTGAGAAAAAGCACTGAAAGAGCAGCTGCTATTGGAGACGTGCGTTTGTCTTACAGCCCCTCCTTCTCCCATACATTTTCATATGATCCAATATCTGACACTTACACACCCCTTTTTTTCTCTTTCAAGAGTGTTTACATCAGACTTATTTTGCTTTCACGGGACATGATGTTCCTTCTGCCGTGAAATGCAAGATGATTGGGTAATGTGTTTAAGTCAAAACTGACTTCTCTCTTCAGCTTATCCCTGAATATTGTTTTTCCTTCTCTGAAGGAGCTACACAATGTGCTAATCTTGTTCCCTTTCCAAGAAAAACACATTCCTCAGCAGCACTGCTTTAATATTTGTCGCATTTAACAGTTCTGCCTGGTAGACTTGGCCACGAGCCAGTTCTCTCTGAGCCAAACAGCCAGGCCATGTGCTCAGTTGTTCGGGACAAAAGGGGATACCACTTATATGCATAGGTCTGCAAAACACAGGGGGAAAAATACATTTGCACAATCTGACAAAGTATGGTTGCAGTCTAAGCTGAATGACCTTGGGGCCTGGTTTATCTGTGCTTCAAAGGGGCACACCAAACTAAGACAAGATTCAATTCAGTTTATACTGTTCATTTGTTACAAACTTTATTTTTCTGTATATTTTTATTTACATTTATTTGTTTAATCTAAATGTTCAGATACCTAATTTGGCCATTAAAAAGATGTTTCCTCAAATGAACAGAGCGCTATAAAGATGTAAATGCCTCTCATTACTTTGCATGAAATAAGCACACTCATGATTGCAAACATAGGCATGAATTAAGAAACGATACCTGCTCCTACTGGCCACAGAAGTTGATTAACCTGATTTAGACTGATTTTATTGTCCAATGTGTTTAATTTAATCAGCTGTGCCTGTTGGTGACGTCTCCTTATGAACACAGGATGGATTTATTTGACAAAATTCCTGCTCTTTATGCCGAGCCTCCATTGTATCAAGGAGGATTCACAAAACAAAGGGCTTCGTAGAGAAACACTGAAACAAAGAGAGACCGATCATAAGCACCACAAAGTCGATTTTCATGGGGCCTTCGATTCCCGACTGGAGGAGGAGCAGGGACAGACAAAGCTGCTCTCACTGCATGTTGTTTGCTCCAGTGTAGTATTTTTCCACTTCTAGAATATTTTGGGGAGCAGCTCTCTGCTGTCTGCACCCTGACCCCTATGATGTTACACTGCTTTCCATGAAGGCTTGAAAACCGTTGAGGGAGGCCTGCAAATCAATACCCCACGACCCCATCCCTTTAAAGGCAGCAAGGTGCTGATCCAAATCAGCGCTGGGGTTCTTGTGTTACACTACCAATGTCCAAGTTAGAAAACACAGACATCAATAAACAATCACACTTTACAAGGAGTTTACATGCACTTAACAGCATGGATGTGATGTTAGCAGGCAGTGGGAGCAGCAGGCATATAGAAATATACAAGTGATACAAATCACTTCATTTACTAAATGCTTGTTACTGAAAATGAAACCAGGTAACCATCCAGTTTGAATAGTCCCCCCTCTTTACAGGAGCTCAAATATCCAGTCCGACCTCTCTGGACCTTGTTAACTGCAAATAAGCATGCAGCTTATTACAGGACATTTTCCGATATTTTGTGAGGCGTGTATCCCAAAAATACCTGAAACAACATTATTAACCTTTGCAAATTAGACAAAATATTAATTGAGGTCAAAACCTTTAGATCCGAATCTTTTCTTAGAAAACTATTCCACCTCTGAAACAGAATTCATATTGAGTAGCAAGCATTTAGTAAATTTTATAATCCTATGCACTGACTGCCTTTTTTTTTTTTCAATTGTTACAACACAAAGATATTAAGGACACTAAAGGACACTTGGATTAGACTGCTCTCAAAGTTTGCTCAAACCAGCTATGATATTGCAAAGCATTTTAATCTCTTCCAAAAGATAATGTGTCCTTCTATGCAGAAGCAGAGGAGAGACAGTGAAAGCAACTTGTTTTGATCAGTCTGCCACCCTGGTTGTGTCGTCTGCAATTAATTTACGTCAGCACATATTTTTTAATGGAGGAAGGATAAACAATTCTGGACATTTTGCTTCCGGCAAACCTAATAATTTCTTTAACAAAGGCATTTTCTAATGATGTTGCTGTTTTGCTCAATTTCATCTAGGCTGCAAGAGAAAATAGTAATTAAGATGGAAAGTTTGCTCTAATACATGGATAAAAAACTATACTCTATTAAGAAGAGGAGAAAGTTTGTTATCAGGAGTCCTTGGTTTGTGACGGTTGAAGATACACTGTGTTTCAGAGTAACAATAACTTTCAACATCAACAGTAATCTCAAAAATGCAATTTAAAAAAACAAAAGAAAGAAGAAAAGGACCGGCATTCTGCTTTTTGTTTCCAATAACAGGAAAAACTTCTGTGATAAAAAGTTACAAATGCAAATTACCCAAAAAAAAATCCTGATATAAAAAAACAAACAAACAAGAAATAATTATATATTTAACAAATGTTACTACCAAGATAAAAAAAAAAAGCAGCCAAAACAGCACTGTTACTTAGTGTGTGTGGGTGTGTGTGTGTGTGTGGGTGCACCTCTCTAGCCTTCAGAGTGAGGACCATTTTTCCAATTTCACCATCAGACTGAGGACCAGTTGTTGCAAAGTGAGGGCATTGTGCTGATCCTCAAACGGTTAGGTCTAGGGCTAAGGTGTCAGTTGGGTTAGGGTTAGGGTGAGGTATGCATTGGCAATGGTTAGGTTTAGGGTTAGTTCTAGGGTAAGGGCATAAAAAGGTTTGAAGATGGCTGAAAAGGGTTAGGGTTAGTAGGTCACATGCAGCGAAACTTCATTATTTTCTTCTTCAACAGCTGAGATTAACGTCTGGATCAAATAGCTTCAGATCTTAATGACATGCTGTACATAAGCTTCAGTCTAAAGTTTAGACATCTCTAAATTGTCCTTAGTTGTGAGCTTTGGGTGCATGGTTGTACTGCTACAGACTGGCGACCTGTTCAAGGTGTACCCCGCCTCTCGCCGGTGAGAGGCGGGGTACACCTGCCAGAGATAGGGAGGTGTACCCATTGCAACCCTGATGGAATAAGCGGAAGAAGAAAGACTGATATAGTTTTTGATTTTTACATCTCATTTCACATCACTTTACATTCAGGATTTACAGAATGGCCTGAATATAACCCCCAGAACAAACCATTTCCAGATCATTTAACACTGTAAAATGATGCATAAAAACCTTCTAATGTGGTGATCTGGCACTTTAACTGTGGTTGATGTTGATAAGTTCAGGTTATGTGCAAATTAGCTCCAAAAGATGAACGCGTTTATAGAGCTTAGTGAAAAATTCCTTATTTGACATTAAAATGAAATAGAATTAAAAGCAATATGTGTTTCAAAAAGAATATTTAACCTTTTATTTGAGATCTGGACATTTTTTTTCTATTTTCCAAATTCCTTACTTTCTATTAAATTTTGAGCAAAAGAAATTAAAGGTATAGTGGAGGATTCTCGCAAATTTTTGACAAGACCCTTCCTCTCCACTTAAAAAAAAAATGCACATGCACAACTCTGTAGCCACTCCCGAGAGGGAACTCCTATTAAACGTGTTTAAAAGTTGTTGTTTGCATCGCTCATGCAAGCTTACTTTCTAAAAGAAGATTTGCAATTTTTCCACTATGTCAGACTCACCACCAGTAAGTCAAAACACGTAGGACGGCCTTATGTAAACATATCACCAGACTGATTGACAATTAGGGGGACCACTTATTTTGATGATCCACCCGGAAAAAGAGCATCTTCCACTGTACCTTTGAGGAACATTAGATGCAGGTGGCCGATGTTTCTGGTATTAACACAGCTGGTGATGGTTTTTAAAATGGGCGACATTGCTCACCACCTTGTGGGCTTTTATGTTAGGAGATATAATTAGCAAATCATTATCTGTTTACTGGGTGCACAGTGGATTCCCTAGGGAACTTTCTTGTGAATCGGTTATTGTTTTTTAAATTTAGTTCCATATTCAATAAGGATGACATTTCTGCAAACGCATTTGAGAAAGCTTTCCAGAAAATCTTAAATTCTTAGATTGATTGAGTTCTTAGAGTGAACAAATGTTAAGAAGACTTTTAAGGCTGATTCATACTTCATGAAAACTGAAACCATTTTTCTTGCCCTATAGTTTGCAAGGATGACAAAAAAGTTTGTTTTGGCTCAAAGAGTTTATATTCCACAAGTAGGGGAGCAGAAAAAATAGGAGTTCAAGGTGCGCTCTGGCTAAATCCTGTCCAATCACAGCACAGCAGTTAGGAACCCAGCGAGAAACACCCAGATGTTTCAAGAGCAGACATTGAGTGAGGGCTGAGAGAACAAAATGACATTATTCTTTGCTGGAGGAAAAAAAATGTCTAATTTCTCTTGAAATATGTAAAAGCCTTTAGTGAGAGAGCTTTTTGGTTGATGTACGGCATGAAATATGGAATAGGTTAGCAGAGAAACCTATTTAAAAGTCATAAAATAATAACATTACTATCTTAATAGGGGATACCAATTTCAAAACCATATGTTTAAAAAAACAAACAAAAGACGCTGCTTGTCACCATTTAAAATGCAGAGAAGCTTTGGGGTTGTAATGTCAAATGGTCTTGTCCAGTAGCAGCTAATATTGTATTGGCTTACTTGCCTCAATATTTCTACAGTATTAGGTAACATTAGTTTGTGCAATGAGCTAAAAAGCAAACAGCTGAAAAGGAAACGAAAACTAGAGCCCTAAACCATACTGTATTTACTGTACACAGGCAGCTCACTTTATATAAACAGCAAATATTGACTAAATCTCTGTGTGTGAGAGGTAAATACTTATGGTTCACACTCATATTGCTTGCATTTCTATATGTTACCTTTCTTTGTTTTGTTTTTTTTTTTTTTTTTTATTTAACCAGCAAAAATAGGGATCAATGGACCTGAATTGGATGAAATTAACATAAACCATAACAGATTTTGTAAACTTAAAACTAATATGTATAAGCCCAAATGCCAAGGCAGACTGGGCAGATGGCTCGGTCAGGAGATGGCCGCTGTCACTGAGCCTGTTCAAAGGGAGTTTTCCTCTCCACTGTCGCTACAAGCATGCTTGGTGTGAGGGATTGCTGTTGAGTCTATGAGTCGATGCAATATACTGGTTTTGCTTAGATAGAAAACTTTGAATCAATCTTTATAATCTAGTTGAATTGTCTCTGTAAAGTGGCTTGAGATGACATGTTGTTAATTGGCGCTATAGAAATGAACTGAGTTGAATTGAATTGAAAAAAAAAGTGATCTTATCTGTTTACAAAGTTGATTAGTGAAGGGTCAAATAATATATTGTAGAAACAGGGAAGGGCCTTTGCCATGGCCATATTCATGCTAGAATCACGACTGACCTCAGAAGTCAAACCCTCTTTATAACTGTTACACCTTGAGGGTCATCGGTTCAAAAAAGTTTGCTGTTTTTTTTCTGACAGACAGATGGCGGCTGCGTGAGTGTTTTGTGTTGCAGACTGCTCTGCCAAACAAACTTTTTTCGAAAGATATGGCCTTCAATTATCTCTAATTACTGAAACATGTTGTAGAACTTAAAGTTATATGAAAATTGCAGCCGACTTTTTGTTTCAAGAAACGTTCTGACGCTTTAGCAAGCCCTAAGATGCAGTCAGGTGCAAATGAAGTTCTCCTGGACGCGCTCCAGCAATTAAAGTCCGAAATGGTGCGTCATTTTGATGCAAGAATGGACACTATCCAGAGTAACTTGGAAACAATAAAGCTCTCGCTTTCAAATTTAGGAGAGCATGTCTCGCAGCTTGAGCAGAGAGTTAGCAGCAACGAGGACAACATCTCTGATTATGGGAAACGAATGGAAGTATTAGAAAAGGAAAACGCATACCTGCGCGCCAAGCTGGATGATATCGAAAACCGAAGCCGGGCTTACAATCTTCGCTTTGTCCACGTTCCGGAAAAATCGGAGGGAAAGGATACTCGTGGATTTATCTCCAACCTGATTGTTCACCTCTTCGGGAGTGAAAACTTCCCTACACCCCCGGCCATTGAGAAGGCCCATCGCTCCCCTGCGCAACAGCAACCCAAGGTGAAGGCGCAGCGCTCCGAGGCGCAGCAAGCAAAGAAGGGGGCAAATCGCCATCCAACACAGCAAACACAGGACAACGTCAAGCCAAGAGTGATCATGGTGAGATTTCTCAGTCTTCAGGACAGAGAGAAAGTCCTTCGACTGGCCAGAGAAAAGCAGCAACTTGTCTACAATGGTGAGCGGATTCATATATTTCCCGACTTCAGTGCGGCTGTGATCAACAAACGGCGTGAATTCGATGACATTAAAAAACAGCTTAAGCAACGTAAACTGGACTATCACATGACTTTCCCTGCTATACTTGTAGTCGATATCAACGGGAAACCTGTGCAGTTTAAAACACCCAACGCTGCACTTCAGTTTCTGCAGGAAATTGGAAATGCTGACTGACTCAACTTTGAGTTTAGCCTATTGTATATGAGTTCAGAAGATGCTGCAATTGTTTCATACCTTTTTTCCCCTTCTTCTGTTTCTTTTCTTTTTCTTTTTTCTTTTTTTTTTTTTTCCTTTGAAGGCAATGAATGATATGGAAAACTGAATACTCGTGAAAGACACTCCTTAATTGTCCCTTTGCTCAAAACTGAGATACTTTGCATTTGGTATGATAAGCAGCCCTCTGTTGACATATAGGCCTATTATTGGATTGCACATTTATGTGCTGTTTTGGTGCGCCCTACAACGGGCCTTTCTCTGTTTTAGTTATGATAGATGCTGCCTTTTGTGGACTTAATGGGAAATTAAGAAGTAAAAGAATAATCATAATATTTTGTGTATGCTGGCAGATAGTCTACTTTCTTTTTCGGTCAAGGCTATATATGTGTGTTTGTGTGTGTGTGGTGAGATGTGTGTGTATGTGTGTGTTGCTCTTCTATCCTACGCTGTGTCCTGCTCTCTCTTATTTGGTTCTATTTGAATATGGGTAAAGGTTTATTTATCATTCACTTAAATATCAGGAGCTTACCTCACAAAATTGATCTCCTAAGAGCTTGGCTTTCTTATAACAAACCTGCTGTCATTACTGTTTCTGAAACTTGGTTACAAAATAAAATATGTGATGCTGAAATAAGCCTAGAGGGTTACACCCTATATCGAGCAGATAGAGGCAGTCGTGGTGGAGGTGTTGCTACCTATATATCTTCTACTTTGACCTCAGAGGTTGTTAGTCCAAATGAAAGCCCATTGCACTTTGAGTGCCTCTTTGTGAGACTACGTTTTGATCATAAACAACTGATTATTGGTAATATCTACAGGCCTCCTAACTCTCCTTCCGAATCTATTAATAATATTCTTGCCACTATTAATTCACTTAATTGTTCTGATGAACTTATTGTTCTGGGTGATTTCAACCGAAACTGGCTCGACAGGTCTTCAGCTAAGGAGAAGAGTTTATTGGAAAGCCTGCATCTCACTCAGATAATACAGGAACCCACAAGAGTGGCTGGGAGTTCCAGATCTCTCTTAGACTGGATCTTGGTCACTCATCCCAACAGAATAGCTGATTCTGGTATTTTATCAGATTGCTTCAGTGACCACTCGGTTATCTTCTGTGTATGGAAAATAAGATTGCCACGATTGCCATCTAAAATAATTAAAGTAAGACAACATAAAAACTTTTCTGAAGATTCCTTTATTAATGATTTGCTAAATATCAATTGGTCTAGGTTAGAACTTATTCCTTATGTTGGGGATGCTTGGACTTTTTTTCATACTGAGGTACACAATGTGATTGACAAGCATGCACCATGGGTATCGGTGAAAGTCAAGGGTAGGCATCTACCATGGATTGATGGTGACCTGTTGCATCTTTTTAAGGAAAGGGATAAGGCCTGGAAGCGTTACCAATCAACAAAAGCTATGGTTGATGGGATCGAATATAAGAGATTACGTAATATCTGTACTGTGAAAACAAGGAATGCAAAGTCAAATTACTATAAGACAGCATTGTCTAATGACTTCACTAGTCCAAAACAATTTTGGAAAAAACTTAACAGCTTATTGAATAAACCTGCTGTGAATTCTCCTCTATCGCTTCGTGTAAATGATAAAATTAGTAGTGACCCTGCTACTGTGGCTGATGCATTTAACCAACATTTTTCCTCTGTAAGCAAATTATGCCCATCTAATCTATTCCATTCCAATCTTGTAAATTCACCAGTAGCCAATACTTCTTTTACACTAACTACAATAACTCCTACTGAAGTGCAACAGGCTATCTCTGATACTAAATCTGGTAGTGCTGGTCCTGATGGTCTGGAAATTAAGTTTATTAAGATTGCATCTCACATCCTGGCATTTCCACTATGCTATCTATTTAATTTATCCATATCCACATCTGAAGTTCCAGCCATGTGGAAGTATGCTAGAGTAACACCTATACATAAAAGTGGTGATCCACTTGACCCAAATAACTATAGACCAATTTCGATTATTAATACTGTGGCAAAAATATTTGAAAAAATTATTTTTAAGCGATTGTTTAAATATGTCAATGACTTCTCTGTCCTTTCTGAGATGCAATCAGGTTTCAGACCAAACTACTCTACCACTACTGCCCTCACAAAGTTTGTCAATGATGTTACATCCTCTTTAGACAATAACATGCCTACTGGAGCAATATTTATAGATCTCACCAAGGCTTTTGATTTGGTCAATCACTATTTACTTCTTGACAAACTGCATGGTATCGGTCTGTGTAAGCAGTCACTTTTTTGGTTTAATTCTTATCTTCATTTAAGACGTCAGTCGGTGGCTTTCAATGGCTGTCTTTCTCAGTACACAGTTATGGAAAATGGGGTTCCGCAAGGTTCATGCTTAGGCCCTCTGTTGTTCTCTATATTCATAAATGACCTTCCAAAAGTATGCTCAAACTGTAATATCCTGCTGTATGCTGACGATACAGTTATTTACTCTGCTAAACCTGACATTAGTTTGATTGAGTCTTCATTGCAATCAGACTTTGATGATATTCAGAAGTGGTTTACAGCGAATGGGCTCATACTTAATAAGACTAAGTCTTACAGTATGCTTTTTGACAACAGGACAACCCGTTTTAAGCAAGATCATACTCTGTCAATAAGGTTTCTGGATGATACTCTTATGGAGAATGTGGAAGAATTTAAATATTTGGGCCTACTGCTTGACTCCAATCTTTCCTTCAAGTCACATATTGACTCCGTTGTCAAGAAAATTAATTTCAATCTTAGACTCTTATATCGCTCTATAAATTGTTTCACTCAACAGATCAGACTACGAATTGTAACACAGCTTTTATTTCCAATCCTTGATTACGCTGACATTGTGTATATGAATACAACAGAATCACACCTTAAATCTCTAAATGTTGTTTTCAACAGTCTCTGTCGATTTGTGTTGAGATGCCCATACCTTACCCACCATTGTCACATGTATCAGCAACTTAACCTTTTATCACCTAAGACTAGACGGCAGTTACACTGGTTTCAGTTTATTTATAAATGTTTTTTCTTTAATTATCCATCCTATTTACAAAACCATTTGAATCCATATAGGTCTACTTATGGACTTAGACATCTTGATCATTTGTTCTTTTCTGTTCCAAGAATATCTAAAGAAATAGGAAGACGTGCCTTCAGATTTAAAGCCCCTTCTGACTGGAATAGCTTACCCAGATCACTGAGATCAATTTCATCTTTTCCTCACTTTAAATCATCCTTATTAAGTTTTCTGCATTCAAGAGACCAGTGCACCTGCTTTCCTGGCCGTGGTCCTTAAAACAAAACAAAACAAAAAGTTATGTACCTGCTGCTGTACCTATATTCATGTGTGCGGTTGTGCATATATACATGCTTATTTTTCCTTCTTATCTTTTTTATTTATTTAACTGATTTTCCAATTGTGGGTTTTCTCCTGAGTACTTTACTTGTATTTTATTCTTATTTTATTTCTGCTTAGTGTTCTATATATATAGATACATATATTTTCTATTTGTTTGTTTACCTGCATAAATATATTTGTGTAGAGATGTTGGACTGTTTAGCTTGTAGTGATGAAGAGCTTTGGTATGGATGTGTGACTGTGTGTATTGTTTGTCTCTGTTGTTCTTGGGACCCCCTCGAAAACGAGATGGATCATCTCAAGGGGCTATCCCTTAATAAAAGAATTGAATAGAATTAAAGACTATAGTTTTGAGTCACCTAAAAGTGGCACTCTGAGTTTGTTGTGGGGTGTCATTGTAAACTCGTTGGAGCTGTCAGTCCTGATTGACTGGTTGTGTCTAAAACTCAAGATGTTATTAAATCTTCCCAACCTTAATGTTCTTCATTGTCGCAGTAAACATAGTTTACATGCTAAGTGCTCATTATATCATAAATTTCAGGTGAAGCATATTATTAGCTGGCTTGCAGTTGCTGGGCATGTCCTTTTAGAGTTTCTGATGCAGTTTGTTTGTGTCTGGAAACGTGATCAGACATGGTCTGGAAAACAGCTGTGGTTGCTCATTATGGCCAAGACAAAAACAGAATACTATTTATTAAATGTGCAGGTGTAACATAAGTATGCTGTCCAAAAATCAGACCATAAACATGTGCAGTCGCTGCAATGTGTCAAATTACAGTTTGGGTGCCATAACATGTAATTCTGCACACATTTACAAATGATTCACAGTGGTTAAGAAGCTGCCATTACATCATGTTATTTTACAAACCACAAACATCTAATTTTAAATCGCTGAACAGTTTTAGCCCAGCAGCCAACAGAGTTTAAATAAAGCGGGTATGGTCTTTTCTTTAGCTCCTTCAGGTAAAAATTATCAACAGTTATGGTCCAGTTATGCAGTAATAGAGAACTTTTTTGTGTGCCTAAAATGTGCTGACGACACCCAGCTCTATCTGTCATTTCCACCTGATGTCTCAGCACACATCTCAGACTGTATCTTTGACAAATAGAGGAAAATCCCATCACCTCCAACTGAATCTCTCAAAAACTGAACTGCTTGTTTTCCCAGCCAGACCAACCATACACCACAATATTCACATCCAGACTGGATCCGTCTCTGACTCCAGCAAAGGCAGCAAGAAACTTGGGAGTCATAGTTTATGACCAACTGACCTTTAAAGATCATGTTACCTCCATCTCTCGATCTTGTTGCTTCACACTACTAAACATACCTAACCCATACCCAACCATACCTAACCCAACATACCCAGCTCCTGGTGCAGTCTATAGTTATCTCCTGCCTTGACTATTGTAACGTACTCCTGACTGGTCTCCCAGCCTGTACCATTACAAATGTTCCAGAACGAGTGGTGAGTCTGGTCTTCAATCAGCAAAAGTCACCAAAAAGTCTCTTGTCACCCCTCAGTTCATTGAGCTTCACTGGTTAGCCCTGGCTGCCCGCATCAAATTCAAGTCCCTAATGCTAGCCTGCAAAGTGTCTTAACGGTATGGCTTCCGTCTACTTGAACCCTCTAGCAAAGGCTTATGTCACAACTCGTTACTCCGGTAATCAATGGATTGTCGTTTAGCAGTGCCTTCACCATGCTAAAGACAATCCAGACTGTTTTCATGGGTTGTCCCAAGATGGTGGAATGACTTATCAAGCGCTACAGGAACAGCAACATCCCTGTCTGTCTGCAGGAAGCTTCTAAAGAGCCACCTCGTCAAAGAGAATCTCTTATACTAACTCTTACCTGTAGCTCAGTACCTCTCTACTACTCTTTCTGCACTTCCCTCTATCTCTTTGCCTTCACCACTGATTCTGTCTAGGGATATTTTTTTTCCTCTAGAGAACTTATTGTCATATTAATGATAACTGTGACATTACTTTGTAAGTTGCTTTGGATAAAAGCATCAGCTAAATACCGTACATAAACAAAAACATTGGTGTGATAATACTTAAACCTGTTTTCTGTATAAAAAATGTTGCATAGATTTGTATTCCACCACTCTAGAAACTTTCTAAAACCACCTTTCGCTGCAGCTACAGCCTTCAAGCCTCCAGCCTCAAGCCTATACTGTTATGTCTCTACTGGCAATAGGAAACCAGAGATAATATTTTTACCAAGTGTCCAAAATTTTAGAAGAAATTGATAAAAAAATAAAAATAAAAATTGAATAACATTTTACATTTTTTTATCACAGTTTCTCAGATGTATTAATTTGTGGACTTTGACTAGGCCATTGGAATAAATATGATTTGGTCTAGAGAAGTGGTTTCCAAATGGCCAAGTGTAAAGGATATTTTAGATGTTTCCCTGATTTCCCATGCTTGATCTAAACCAATGACTAATAACCAGCTCAGGCTTTGATTAGATAGCTGTGCTGGGGTGTATCACATCACCTCTGAGGATATGAGTTTGATCTAAACTCTCCCATTGTAGCTCTGTTTATACAATAGATATAAAGATATTCCTTTATGCAGAATACGGTCTGTATGTTTACGGTTGTTTTCAAGCTGAAAAGTGGGCCTCCATCCCAGTGTCTCTTGCAGCATCTGAAAATCGAAACCTAAGTTATTATTTTTCTCTTACATTAAATTGATTTTTTCATGAACTGAGCAGCTTAGTGAGACTTTGCCAATTGAATGAGACAATTTATATTTAAAATAAGAAAAAACAACTGCAGTCTATTATTTAAAGTGCATTATATCTAATTATATTATTTTAAGGATAAGAATACTATTTCCACTGGCAGATCATCTTATTTAGCTACTCAAATTGGGGGTAAATACATTTATTGTAATGCATTTTTACTAATTTTTAAATTGTTTTTTAAGTTTGGTGAGTGAAAAGATTAAGTCGGACATGTTATGACTTTTTTTAATTATGACTTTCCTCTAGTCGGTCCTCCATTAAAGCTAGTTGTCCTGGTCACAGATCCTCCCCCCTTAGCTATGGGTCTCTGCAACTCCTCAAGAGGTGCCATGGGCCTCTCCTCTTAGCTTGTTCTCTGATTAATGCTCTGTTAGCCGAGCCAGTTAGTTCAGGATGTAATAATTGTCTGTTATGTAAATTTTGACTTTCAGATTGACTGAATAGTGCACTTTCAACATTCAACACTATTATTATATTGTTTTATAACCTGCCCCTGCTATAAACTAAGATGTCCAAATAGTTTACTGCATGAGGCAAGCGATCTAATCTATCAGAAAATCCTATGAATGATGGTTTGCAATCAAACTGAGCTTCATGTGAGACATGAAAACTTTAATAAGGTTATTTCTTCTTATAAATTTAATTGTAAAAAATGTAACTTATGTAAACAGGTCTGTTAATTAACTTTTTACAGTTACATCAAACTGAGTGTCTATTTGTGACTTCTTGGCAAAGGCTGCTTGAGGAGGTGATGGGGGTGCAGTTTGCAGACAGGACTATTAGTTGGAATAGAGTATGAGGTCCACTGCGTCATTTTCAGTGTTGTAAAATAAACGAAACCATAAGATTGTCTCCCAGCATAAATATGAAAAGAGATGCTGTGTTAAATTGTATGACGTACATGCGCTTCAAAACATTTTTCAGCATGGGTTGTTTAGATAACTGGAATTTGCATCAGCATGAGTCTAAACTGGATTCCTCTGTGGGAACAAATCCATTTTTTCCACACTGAGCTCTGCTTTTTAGGAAAAAAACTTAGTCTTTATTTACTTTGAAAGATCCATATCCAAACAAAGTTTGTTCACTTAAAGACTTTGGAAATCCCTGCAGTTTTAAGGATGTTTACTAAAATCTAATTTGTTCTGTAAACCTGAGGGCACAAGGCATAGAGAGCATGAAAACTTCTTGTTACATACTCACAGACTCACTTGTTACTGAGCCAGTTTATTTAGAAATGTTGAGAAGCATATTCATTTTATCACAACTATAGAAATATCATATTATCACATAGTGGAGATTAGAACGAACTGTTAGCTTTAAGCAAGAAGGTTTAGCATTTGGAGCAAGTCTGGCTCTCTCCAGATATTCTGGCTTTCAACCACAGTGCATAAGCATGACTCGGGGGTCAATTGATCCCTGGAAGCTGCCTATAGTGTGTCAGAGTTAGCATGATTGTCTGTTTTGTGTGTCTCTGCATTGCAAATTGATGGACAGATGACCTATATTGCAGGGAAGAAGTGTTGTATTGTAGGAAATAAAGGGTGAAGCAAATGCATGTTCTCAAATTAACCTTTGGGGCAAATACCTTGTTGGTGTTATTATAATTTTTACAGATACCATGGGCTTGAACTTCAAAGATTCCAAATAAGAGGGACTAAATTTCATGTGAATGTTTTTTTTAGTATGTGTAATAGGTCGGAGCGTTGTGGGTTTGAGAGTAATCATAAAAGAAAAATGAGATTCAACGTCATGGAGATGGAGGTAATACTGATAATTATTTAAACAATAATCCATCCATCCATCCATCCATCCATCCATCCATTGTCTGTCATGCTTATCCCTGCTGTGGTCCCAACGGGTGCTGGGGCCAAACTCCAGCTATCAATGGTTGAGAGGCGGGGTACACCCTGAACAAGTCGCCAGTCTATCGCAGGGCAACACAGAGACAAACAGGAAAAACAAACATTCATGCACACACCCAAACCTAAGCAGAATTTAGAGAAGCCAATTAACCCTTCAGACATGTTTTCTGACAGTGGGAGGAAGCCGGAGTACCTGGAGAGAACCCATGCATGCAAAGGGAGAACATGCAAACTCCATGCAGAACCCGGAACCTTCTGGCTGCAAGGCAGCAGTTCTACCCACTGTTGCACTGTGCATCCACCAACAATAATATTAAATAATAATAAAAAAAATAATTATTGTAGTGCACATCCTAGCCTATCATAAAGTGTTATAAACAAAAGTAAAATAAAATAAAACATAATTGTGTTTCGTGTTCATTTGCAGAACAGCTCTCTCCTTAGCTTGACTGCATGCTGGTTATGTAGTTTAGCCATTGGATTGGCTAAACTACTATCAGTATGAAGGGAAAGAGACATTTGAAAAGTTGTGGGACACTTCAAAGATCTGAGATTGAAATAGTTTTTTACTCTCTGAACCCAGAGTCTGAATGAGGGCAAGCCTTTGGCCAACAGTAGAAAGTGCTATGTCCATTGAAAAACTAGCCCTGCATTGCACCCTGAATATACAGCCCTCAAAGAGAGACATGGTAACATTGTGTTGGCAGTATAAAAAAAACAACAATCTAGCCTGTTGTTTCATGTATTTACAACACTGGAGGATATGAACTGTTTATTTGGGTTTAATTCCCGACTCTGTTTGTCCTTAGGGCCTTAAATCTAAACTTTTGTTGCTATTCCTGCTAGTGAATTGTTGTTGATTTTTTTCATAAACTTTGGGTCACTCATGAAACCATTTGAGGAAAAGCTCATAGGTTAATGTATTTAAACTGAGCCACAAACATCTGTCAGAATTCAACCAAATGTAAATGTTGGTAAGATCGCAGTACTTTTTCCCACCATGCTTTGGTCACAGAAAACAACAATGTCATCAAGGGTTCCTGCTTTTTGATATCATTATGGAATAAAAACCTGACAAGTAAACTTAACAATGTGAAACAAAATGTGAAAAAAGTGCCCCAAACTTTGGTCTTCTCAGAACACAGATTTCTCTTCCCAAGGTTTGGGGGATCCTAAAGAGTTTTTTTTTTTTGTTTTGTTTTTTGCAGATTCTGGCCTTTTTTTTTGTCTGTTGTATATACAGTTTGTTCAACTTTATACTCCTCCATGGATAACATGGAGGAATTTAACAGTAAATAAGGCTGAGTGTGGCTGGTAAAGCTGAATATTAACCTAATAATAAGTCATAACAGTTAATTGGGTCATTTTTATTTTCATATAGGGCAAGGTTGGTTGGAAATTCATTTTTACCACATAAATAAATTGATTTGTTAAAATAATACATTTTTGATTTAATCAGGTTAATATGTCTGATATTTGAATTTATTTCACATTAAAATGTTAGTGTTGACTAATAATGAAAAAAAAGGGAAGCAGTGGTAAATTCCCTGGTTGTTTTAATAGCCACCTGTAGCTGATGTTCTTGGTTGGTTCTGTTTCCCCCTTATCTTCCTCCCGATGATGCTCTTTAGATTGTTTGCACTGTTTAGTTTAGGTGAGTTCTCCAGTAAATTCAGCACAACGATACCATGTACACTGAACCAGCCTGCTGTTCTTTGAACAAACAAAAGCCAAAACCTTCTGGTAATGACATTGGACTTGATCCAGCTAAGCCCAGATGATAACATAACTCCCCAAATTCCCACTCACTATGGAAACCTCACATGTGACATCAAGCAATTGGGAGTATTTTGTCGCCTCTCCTCCTCTAGACAGGGAGATCAAATAAAAGAAAAAGAAAAGAAAAATTCAAACTAAATGAGGAGTTTGGATGATAGTTACAGTCTAGTTGTTTTACTCCCTAGCCAAGATATGCTGCTATATGTTTAGACTGCTGGAGGACATAGTGACCACTTTTCCTCAGTCTGCCTCATTCTATCTCGATTCTCCTCTTCTAAAGTATTTATTAAATTCCACCCACAACGTTATGCAGTCTATGCTTTTTCTTGCTTTAGAGCTTCATCTGGTCTGTTCCTGTTTGGCTGTCCATCCATCCTGAAATATCCGCTTTGCTGCTGCCATCAACATCTCTGTTTATAGATGTTGGAGCTTGGCCTGCTTTTTAGTGTAGTCAGGTTTCTTTTAATGTAACTAACTGTATGTGATCACTTTCATCCTCTGACATTGGAGCTGGCTCAGAGCTCTTCTGCCTGGCTGTCTTTCCTAGACAGGGCCAGCTGTGTAGCTGGTTAATAGTAACCTTTTTTATCTCTGCTTCTTCCTTTATGTCTGCTTCTGCCTCCTTGAAACCCAGTCGGCCTCGGCAGATGGCTGCTCACACTGAGCCTGGCTCTGCTGGAGGTTTTTTCTTGATAAAAGGGAGTTTTTCCTCTCCACTGTTGCTACATGCATGCTCAGTGGGAGGGATCGCTAAGAATCAACGACAAATTGCAAGTGAAAATCGTTGCCACAAGCTCATCCAGGAGGAGCATGTCTTGCAAGTCAATGACTGGATGCAGTCAACTGGTTTTCCTTGTCAAAAACCAATTTGACTGTATTGTCTCATTAGAGTGCCCTGAGATGATGTGTTGTGAATTGGTGCTATTTAGATTCTCTGAAGAGAATGGAAACTGTCAAGTCAGAAATCTTCCTTAGGAAAAGAACACTAGATGAAATTTCTGCATTTAAATATTATTTTTGTTGCTTAAATGTTCAATTAATACATTTTATGAGAATTGTTATTTTCAATTGTCAATTTTTTCCAAAAAGTCTATTTTCAAACCTGAAATTAAATGTGCTGCTTCTTAAAAATGTTCAACTATGTTTGCTGATCTTAATACATGTATGTTACCACAGGTGTCTTTGCCCCCATTTGCCTCCTATCTGGATGATCATCCTCCATCAACACAGTTTTTTAAAAATTAAGAATTTCCCAGTGATGTTCACAGCTTTGCGTTGAAGTTTGCATGTTACAATTTACCAGACAGCTCATTCATTCTGTGAATCTACATGACTGGTTTCTTTTTTGTGTATAGCCATGTAAACAAACTGAACTGAAGATGATTAAACCCGACCTGCTGTTCTGTTTTTTCAGAAAATTGTACATTTAATCTGCAACTATTGTAACTTTGGTCTGTAATTATGGTCATTTTTTTCACTGAGTGCAGCTTGTTTTTCCAGTTAACTCAAGCGTTGGACATGGCACACCCGTTTCTTGGCATGCAACAAAAACAAAGTGCCTGGCATTTATGTTCATGACAAAGTATGCACCTTGCAAGTGCATGTCTACAAATTCACATAAGTGAAAAGATAATTAATTCCCACTCAATCTAAAAATCACACTCATTCTGTGAATAATAGTGAAATAAGTACTCATTTCTTATATTTTCATGATTATGCCTAACAGATGAACATTTTGGTTTGTTGCAAAAGTCACTTTATTGTATTAGACTGAAAGATTTTAAAAGCACAACTGCTTCAGCCCATGTTACTCTGAGAAATCTTAGCTGGTCAGAAAGATGTATCCTAAAATATTACTGGAAAAATAAGTAAAGGAAAAAGTGCAGATGACCAAGCACAGGCAGCAATGATTCAGAATGTGGTTGAATTTCTTCTAGAAGTACCTCCGACAAATGTCTCAGATTTTTTTTTTTTTTTTTTTTTTTTTAAATAGAAGTATTTCTAGAGCAGAAGCATGCACGGTGCAAGTTTGTGGCTTATCCATGTCACAAGCCACAAAATGTTATTGCTGTTCATGGCTCTGTATCAAATCACATGTAATCCAGAGAAACGACATTGCATTACCATGTTTAAAGAATCAATAAAATTATTATTCTGTCCCCTGATGGAACTGAATTTGCCTATGATAACATTTCAGCTCATCAACGTGCTTGTATATCATTGGAAAACTTAAAACAAAAAAACAACAATATGCATACTTTTTAAATCTTTATTAGTTAAAAAGGTATAGAAAAATTTGGTATACATCAGAAACAATTGCATTTGTAAAAAAATACATTTATCTTTGAGTCATGTTTTTTTTTTCCCCCTCAGAGTGTGCCCTGACATCACACACCTGACCCTGAACTGATACAGACTGACTTTTTTTGGAAGTTTAGGAAAATAAAAACATAATCCTCAAAGTCAGTTATTTGGAATGGTCTTAGTCCATACATTTCAGTGGCATCTCCAGCTTTAAAGCTTGACCGTACAGCACCGGAGAATTCAGTCCGTATGGCTCAGAGGTCTTTCCTCCGTTTAGCAGCCCTAAAAGCACATCTTTGTGGCAAACTTCAACATCCTTATTGTGGGCGATCCTCTTAAACCAAACACCACAGCTTTCCCCACTTTCAGTGTTTTCAGCTTTTGCTTTGACACAAAATTTCTTGTTGACTTTAACTTTTTTTCTGCTCTCTGCTAACATTCAGCTCTACCCAGCTCACAGAGAACACCAGGCTTAAAACTCATGCCACCTTTAACTGCAGATTATTAAAGGCGTACGTCGTTCTTTTTCCACATATTTTAACCTGCATGCATTAAGAACATCAGCCTCTCATTATTCGACTTCTCAGCTAAATCATGTACATTATATGCTTATGCAACATTACACAGCCATCAAGTAACAACGCATAGCAATGTAGGCATGTAACATCTTCCCTGCAATCAGGCAAAGTTTGAACCGAGGATAATTTTCATGCCAATCAAAGCTGACATGGTGCCTCTGAATATGACAGCTTATCAAAAGCACTCAGAGCAAGACTTTGCCTGATAAATATCAAGTGATCCTAACCCCCTCAATCTGACCCAAACTCCTTACGTCTCACAAAAAGAACGAAATTGTTGATTGGGAGGTATTTCGTCTCTCATTTCTCTGAGAGCAAGAAACATTAAATCACTTGTGGAGCACAGGAACTGATGCAGAACCAGTAAAAGTCCACTTCATCTCTGCAAGCCTCCAGCTCCTGTGAGCCCCATCTCCTGTCCGTGGCGCTCCAGTCCGCCTTCACCACCCAGGCAGGAACCAGGTGCTCGTTCAGCAATGAGGAATAAATCCAGAAGACAACAAATCTCTTGATTTGTTTAGCTCAAAACGTAGCTTGTCGCTAAGGTGGGGCTCATGGTTCAACACGTCATGCAGCGAGGTCTGATGTTGAGGGGCTGAGGGTTGGGGTCGATCTGTAGGCAGAAAACATACATTAAAATATGCAATTAAGGTTAGGCAACCAGAAAATAAGGCAGGCAGCCAAGTTCCAGCCTACGCCGCCCACAGAAGTTGTCATGAATTTTGAGTTAAGATTTTTTTTTTTAGAAATTATTCAGGCAATTTTTTCTTTTAAGTAACCAGAAAAAAATATTTAATTTTAATATTTTTACTATAAAGTAATAGTGTTGCGTCACTCACCTCGCTGTAAACAGGTGGAGGTCGGAAGCGAAACTCTTGGAGGAAATCCCTGAGGGGTCGCTCCAATATCCCGCTCAGGTCTTCCGCCGGCTCCTGAACCGCTGTGCTGTTTCGCTGCTCTGCCTCCTCCTCTGTCACCACAGAGCTGTATTCTGGAGGAGCTGCAGGGAAACAGGCTGGTTATCCAACTGATCTGACTATATAAACACCAAGCTCTCTTTGGATCGTTAAAGGATACTCACGCTCAGGTTGCTCTGGGATAGCCATGCGCAGCCACTCCAGGTTGACGCTGTAGTGGCTGCTGATGCTGGACGTCCGGCTGCCAAAGGGATGCAGCGGGATGGTGCCGATGACAAGGGGAAGCTCCAAACACAGCTTTGATGTCCCCGGAACGTCAACGCAAACCTTGTTGAAAGGAAACAAAAGGTTAGCATTTTTTGATACAGATTTAAAAGTGATTTTTGAATATGAAAAGACGGAAACAGAACCAGCTTCTGGAAGATGAACTTACCTTCAGCATATATTCCACCTTGATGATGCGACACTGCTGGATGGATGGACCCACAGGTGGGATCTTGATGGCCCGACCGTGCCACGTCTCCCTCGTCCTTGCGCTCACGATGTCGCCACACAGCGTGGCCACGACGGAGCGCTTCTGCTTCATGGTGCCGCGGGCGATGAACGTCTGAGTCTGAGTGATGAAGGCTTTGGGTACTATTGATCTGGAGGTGGCGTTGTCAAACTCCGCAAATACAGGAATAACCTCGCCTGCAGGGAGAAGATGCATGTTAAAACCTGCAGATGCTTTAATGGGCCTTTAAAGATGATCATATGGAGGCTTTCCTTACCTGGAGTGTAACCTTTGCGGTCAATCTTTGCAGTAACAGACACCTGTCCAAAGTTGTGGTACCAGGTCCGTGCCAGCTTGTCCTTTGTCCCTGCCTGTGGAGCCTGAAAATATAAAACACAATTCAATAAATCACAAGCTTTAAAAAATTCTAGTAATTATTGGGTTAATCCAAGCAGACATATACAAATTTAGGAATGAGTTGCGCACCAGCAGGCTTGGCGTGTTGATGTCGATGGGCTCGATGACAGTAAACTCTTTCTTGATTTTCCTGACGGGACACCAAGGCCTGTGCAGCTTTACTTTGACCCAGTAACGGATGCTGCCGTGCTTTCCCTCGAAGGAGGTGACGAGCGTCTCCTCTGGAAGCTGGAAACTAAACGGGAACTCATGTCTGCCGGCAGGAAGGACAGTCACCTCACCATTATCTGCAGAGATGCAAAGAAAGATGGGAAAAAAATGGTTTAGTTAACAAGTTGTACATTATCTTCATCTAAATGGAGGAGAGATTTAATATGAAGCACATCAATTCTGCAGATTCAAGCATTAACTCTAAACTTCAGCTATAACCTCTTTGCTTTTCTTAGCAATCACATGGTCTTTGTTTTTGTTCGAAGGGGAGGTTCTTACATTGTGCTGACAGAGAAGATGTTTTTCCTCCCTCAAGCCATAAGATGCAGCCCATTTCATCAGCTTTATTCAATTCTTGCAGAATAGGTTCAATAACACATGTTTGGGCTCAACAGGCTGGCCACCCATCTTGAGATGCATTTCTGTTTAACTGGAGCCTTATTTGCAAAACTGATTCAGAAGTAAAGTGGTTTGTAATATACAAGGATACCTCAAGTGGAACTTAAAAAAAAGTTGTTTTTATTAAAAGATGATATACTGTAATCGAAAGTTCAGCCTTAGAAAAACAAAGCCCCAGACTTCCTGCTTTGCCCTTTAAACTGAAGCAGCTTTGTACTCGATGAATGAAGGCAGAAACCTGAGGCTTCCCTGTTCTGTAGAGAAAAACAACCTCAGAATCTGCAACAGCAGATGGTTTCCCAAAGAGGAGGAAGCTCCTCAAGTGTTTGGACACCTTATTACTAAACTAATACATGCATTAAAGGTTTTCTGACACTTCTTTGCAACAAATAAGAAGAAAACTAACATAAGTTATTGCTATAGAAGGATTTGGATCATTTCAATGCTTGCTCCAGCTTGGATAGAAACCCAAACTCTGATTAGCAGAAAATCAATGACTGCCAAAGCAGAACCGTAGCTCCCCTGCCTGCCGTCCCATCACCTGCGGACTGACCTGCCTGCAGCAGCGCCTCTCTCCGGTTCAGGTATTCCACCTCGTCGCTGTAGTTCTGGGTGTAAGCCGTGCTGGAGCCGGCGGACCGAGACTCGGTCCAGTGGACTTTAGCGAACCCCTCGGCGTGCAGCTTCAGGGAGTCCACTTTGGTCTCACTGAGCAGCTCTAGAACCACCCGTCCGGACACCACGTCCCCGCTGCTGAACACCGGGGGACAGTCCATCTCCGGAGAGTCAAAAATCACCAGAAACTTTTTCAACTTGTTGAAAATCATTTCCGCGGTTTGGTAATGTTTCTTCTGAGAGAAAATTCAGTCTTTCTTTTGCGAAGGAAGTTTAAATGTCGCAGTTGAAGTTGCTTCCCTGCTGGCGAAAAAGCTCAAAGTGTGCAGCTAAGCGCGAGGGCAGCCTTTTTGCAGACTGCTCGGTGGGCGTGGCTTCACATTTATTATGCAAGGCCTCAGGAGAGGGTTGAAGGCTGAGCCATGCCGCGTTCAGGAACACCTCCTTGGCACAGACAACACAGTACTAAAGTCCTAAAGCACGACATTCCCTAACAAGGTGAATCTCATTTTTCATAACTAGTATCACATCAGTAAACATTGTTTATAATATTTCTAAAGCATTAATCTAAACTAGAGTTAAGATTTTTTAGTTTGTCATACAATGAGCTAATATAAGATTATTAGAAAAGTTCTGCAAAACTGTAATTCCAAGCAGGAGACTCAGATATTTCCCACCAACCTTCAACTTATAATTTTGATAAGTGTAAAAAAAGAAAGAAAAAAATATTACTTCAATCTTGACAACTTTTATCATAAAAGAAAAAAATATTTGATAACGGTATAAATAATAATTATAAATTTTACTTATTTTGACAGTAATGTCTGTCCCCCAAGATTTTACAGGGAGAATTAAATAGGTTGAATTGTTAGAAATTAAAAACATACCAACCAAAATGTGCAAAATATTTCAATGATGCACATTTAGAAATTTTTTAATTTTACCAAACCAAATATTTAGAGTAATCAAAGTTAATAAAACCAGATTTTATAAGAAGCTAATCTTTTGAACAGGAAATTTATACAAAAGAACAAAAAAAAAAAACAAAAAACAAAAAAAGAACAACTATTAGGCACTTTAAATTCGTACAAAAGTCACTTGCTGCAGCTCCACATGAAACTCCGGAGTGTCCTTGAAGGCAGCAGAGTAAACATGCAGACTGGGTGTGGAAGTATAGGAGGAAAACAGGGTGATGATTGATGGTTACAGGTTCTTAGAAGAAAACAGGCTTACTGAGCCTGCCCCAGTCTGGCAGAGCTCAGGGGAAAATTGTTTCACTCTGGACTAAAGCTGTTTTCTCCACTTCTTCTGTTTCATAGTGCGAAACGGCTGTTAAATAAAAACACACGACAAAGCACTAACTAATTATAACAATTCCTTGTGTAATAATAAAGCGAAACAGAAACTATCACAATTGTTTTTGCGCATAAAGGCTGCAGCATCTAGAGTATCAGCTGAAATCAAACTGATATAAACTTACAATGAATGAAACAAAAGCAAAGCAACATCCTAGATAAAACTCTTAATTCTAAACTTTTTATCGAAATCTTTCTCAGCTCTACTGTTGCTCAAGTCCTTTCAGTTCAACTCTTCCAATAAATCGCGTCTTTTCTGTGAAAAACAAAGTTGTTTACTCCTTTGTTCCTGGGATAGTGGCTCTCTAGTGCCCCCAACTGGCCAACTGTTATAAAAAAAGGGGGGGGGGGGGGGGGGAAGCTACATGACAATCAAGATTCCTTGCAGATAAGTAACGAATTTTTGTTATGGAAAAAAAACGACTGATAGTAAGGATAAGGGTCGACATTCTCAGAAAAACAAAAAAACAAAAAACAAAATATATACTCAAGAAAGTTCCCAAAAGCAATCCCCTAAAATGGGGCAGGTAACTATTCTGAAATGTTTACAGGGATTTTTGCAGTCAGCAATGTTGTAAGAAAACTCCCAAACATTTGTTAAGTTGTGCATCTTTTTCTATTAAGATCATTACCAACGTTTGTGTCAATGTTTTGTTTTAAAATTCTTCAAACAGATCTGATGCAGAGCAAGCATGCCGCCTGCTGGAGACAGTGAGCTGCAGAGTAGCTTTCCTTGTCACTTTACAGATAAGAGCCCCACGATGTGGTCCCTGCAACCCTTGAAGTGAGAGATAATCCCCCTGACTGTGCAGATGTCTTGGTGAGATTAACCCCACTCTGTGGCTGAAAAAGAGTTTAACTCTGCTGCGGCTCCAGGGGAAAGTAGCTGCATTCACACAAGCGAGTCTGTCTCAATTGAAACCCTCATTTCAAATAAAATATTACTAAAACTGAAATATAAATAAAACTTGACATTAAATGAAATTTGGAAACAGCATTAATTTCTTATAATACAAGTAAAAGTATTTACAAAAGCTTTGTAAAGTAAATGAGCAGATCTGCTTGCCATATCTGTAGGGGGAGGGGCCAATGAGAACCACGTGTTGTTTTCTTTGTTGCCACGGTGACGGAGGCTGTTTCTTTTTAAAAACTGGCTCACTCTGTTTCCTGTGTCAACTCTGCATTTATTTCTGCTTTAGCCCAAACTGACAGAGACAACCAAGTTCTTATCTCTCTATTTAGTATTCACCTTTTTCCAAATGTACATTTATATACTTATTAACCCGCTGTGATAAAATAAAAACTTTATGGCTGCAGGTCATGACAACAATGAACGAGAATTACCATTTCATGTTGCATAATTCATATTACAACAGTTTAATAATCAGGAGTCATGTGCATTTTTGGAGTCACTTAATTATTCTGTTTTATTTAGAGATGTGGCACAAAATCATTTAAAAGATCAAACAGATTTTTGTTGAAGAATACATAAACAAATAGCCTCTACACCTAAAAAAATAATATGATGCAGATAAATATTAACTGCTTTTCTTCTCCTAAATGATGTCAAAAAGTCCAAAAAATCCCATGCAGTTTGACTATTGCCTAATAAACACATTTTTTTAAAGCTACAACATCAAGCTTATATCTGTCACCTACCAAATAGGGGGGGATATTGGCAGGTGACACAGCCAAACACTAAACCTGCCACAGTTTATTCACAAGCTTCTATTGCCTATATTCTACGATTGCATTATTTTAAGCCCCAGCCTTCTCCACTGGGGGAATTTCAGTCTTTAACACATGGTGTGTATTTGGACTCTGCACTCATAGATTTGTGTTCGATGTCAACGATTGTCTTATCTGGCAAATCTCTCTGCCCTTTCTCCTAAGTTTCCATAGAACACATTTGGCCCAAGCAAATTTTCTTTGTAAACCTCGGGGACTACAACACTGTTCAGATGCATAGATTCAGATGCATTACTTTTTTTTTTACCAACATGCTTTTATATATTTGACAAGCTGCCATTTGCTTGCAAACCTTGCATGTAAGACAAAAATCAGCTGATAGCATAAAAGGCAGGGAAAGTCCAGTTAGCTGGTCAAATATTTTAAGGTACCGTAAGTGGGCTTTAAATACATGCATCTGAAATATTAACATATACTGACAGTCTGGTAGCCCTTTAAGAATGTATATAAACTGAAATTACAATAATATTTGTGCACCTTCATTATTTACTACCTTTACTGACCTCTGATCAGATGTTGCCTCTTCCTAAAATAGGTGACTTTGGAGGTGTAGTCATTATACACCGAGTTCATGCCACGATTCTCTAGCCAGTGCGCAGTGGCCACCCCTCTCCCCTGCACCTTCATGGATTGCACTCGTGTGGCCCTGCAGAGGTCCAGGACCACCAGGCCAGACACCATCTCCCCAACCGTGAAGGCTGCATCTGCAGGACTTTCCAGCTTCAGGCTGAACGTCTTGATGGAGCTCAGAGACATTCCTTTGAAGGGGAAGGAAACAAGATGAGGAAATCAATTAGATTCATGTTTTGATAAAAGAAAGGGGTAGAATTGTAAAATACAGTAATTGTTTTATCATATAGTTAACTCAGGAGTTTGTTATTTAGATTCCTTAAGGAAGCAGAGAAGATGGATATCATCCACATACATGTGGTTTTGCTAAATTTCTGTATAATCTGTTTATGTGGGAGTATATATTATAGGGATGTCCCAATCCGATATCGGTCCAATTAGCTGAATAATTATATCGAATTTTATCTAAAACTCTGATACTTTCCTGCTGATAGAAACACTCTGGTATTGTTAAAAGTTTCTGTAACTCATTGGTTAATTTAACATTGGTTATTAGTTGTTATTAGTGATATTAGTTGATCAAGCATTTTCTAACATTCTACAGTATAAAGTAAATAATAGTAAGTAAAAGTCAACCTTTCTGAGGGTTACCGGACATCTACATCAGCTCATATCATGTGTTTTAACCTTTAATAAAATTCTGTGGTCAATAGAAGTAAAACTTCAGGACAGCTAAGATTTAATAAACAAGAGGAGTAAATTGCCCAGTCTACAGCCATGAATGCCACTTGACACCCTGAGCTGATGACTTCAATTTTTGAATAGCTACAAAAATAAAAAATAAAACTATTGTGTTAATCCTAATAACAAGAAATACAATGAAGATTTTTTATGATTAACTTCAATGGTTTTGATCTGATTTTAGGTAATTTTCATAAATGTCTTGCATTCTGTTGGACGTTTATTTTTAGGGAGGGTGGGGTTGCTCGAGTTGATTCCTAATAGTCTATTCACTATCTACTGAATGCAGGCTAAATACCAGTATTTCTATTTCATGGTCCAGATTCTGTATATATATATATTCAAAGTCAACATTAACTACACAATTCACTTTAAAAACATATTTCCTGAGGGAGAATTCATTTGCAGCTGAAATATGCTGACAATGTAAAAAACAAAACAAAAAAACGTTTGCCTGTTGATAAACATTGTCTTGTAAAGTAACTTTGAATATCTCTAAATTAATTGAGCAAGCTAAATTATAGTGTCAGTACTGTGATACGTCCCATTATAAAATTGTAATTAAATATAACATTTATTTTCTTAAATAAAGAACATAAATAACAAAACAGAAATTAGTATACACCAATGCAATATATTAAGATTGCTTTACTGTCTTGTTTTGGTTTCTTTTTTTAAAGCCTGGTTTGCTGAAACACCTTGGAAAGAATCTAAGCCAATCAGGCAGCAGAAAGGGGCCTTTTCGGTTTGTAAACACAGCTGAAATAATGAATGAAACCTCACCACTCACCTATCAGATGTGGGCTACGTGAGGGTCGTCACGCGGACGCTGTTTCCTGCAGAAACACTCCACTCCCTGTCTCCTCTGCTGTGGCTTTCTAATGGCAGTGGCTCCTCACTTTCAAAGGCAGCAGTGTTTAACGCCCATACATACAGTGACCCCCCTCCTGTTTTACACCAATGAAAGAGAGCTTTTAGAGTGGCCACGCCCACCCCCCACCCACCCAAAAAAAAAAAAGAGAGAGGAGGGGGGATGGGACCCATGCGGAGTGGGCTCAGGTTCACTCACCTCGTTACCAATGTTTTGGCTTTTTAACATAAGACTATTTTTATAATGAACATTTTAGCCTTTTAGTGATTCTACTCAACTTAAACTAAGTTTATCATTCAATTCAATAAAAAAAAAAAACATTAATCCCTAAAGGAAATGACATTTTGTAGTAAATTATGGGCAGTTTTTCAACAAGTTGTTACAGTTGATATTCCTTGCAAGTAGGAAGGGTTTTCTATTGGGATCTGTCAGTGGTGGATGGAGTACTTAATAGTAGTATTTGAGTAAAACTACTGATACTCCTGTCACGATGGGTGCTGGTGCCTATCTCCAGCAGTCAATGGGCAAGAGGTGGGGTACACCCTGGACAGGTCGCCAGTCCATCGCAGGACTCGACAAATAGGACAAACAAGCATTCAAACACATACACACACCTAACCGTCATGTTTTTGGACTGTGAGGAAGCCAGAGTACCCGGAGAGAACCCACATGCTCAGGGAGAACACACAAACTCCATGCAGAAAGACCCCAGACCAGGAATCAAACTCAGAACCTTCTCACTGCAAGGCAGCAGTGCCAACCACTGCGCCACTGAACAGCCTACTGATACTCATATTCAAATCTTATTGAACTACAAGTAAAGCTTGGTCGAATGACTATTCAAGTAATAATATCAAAGTACTCACTTTAGGAAATACTTAAGTATTCAAAAGTACATGCATTTAAAAGTAGTTGACTCTTTAAAAATACAAATGAAATTTTCTAATATCAGTACATTTCTGTCTTATTTTCTAAGTATTCTTAAAGAACCTAGTAACTGTCAGAAACCACCTGATGCATTGACGCCTAGAACCACCTGCTACAAGCCTAGTAAAATAGCCCCACCCACCGGTGGCCAAAATCATTTTTGCCTGCCTCGATCAATGCCCAAGCCCTAGAACTGGCGGGCCAATCACAACGCAGAAATGTGTTTTGAATTTTTGGATGCAAAGCGGGCGGGGTTTAGAGGGTGTGACGAAAAAGCTGCGCGACCCTGGAGAAAAGCACAACAGTAGCAGCTTTCAATAAAAGTACGTTTTAAGATCATTTGAGGCGACAATATCATACTTTAAAGCGTCACTATATGGTCCATTTACCGATTCAATGCGTAATTTAAAAAAACATTTTCCTAGGTTAAAAGGCCCGTGGTAACCAGCGGAGCTCCGAATCTAATAGCAGCCAGGGCAAACCGCAGCCCGTCTACACCAGCCCTCTCTCGTGATTTTTGACTCAGCTTTGTAAATCAGTTTTGGAAGGATTAGACTTGGGGTTTTCGTTGAAATGTGAGCAGGAAGAGGCTCTATGCTCATTTTTAATAAGGATGTATTCGCTGTTTTACCGACAGGCTGTTGTTTACCCTCACCAACCAGCTTTCTGTCGCGCTTCCTACGTCACAGTCAGTTGCGCTCATTGGTCAGAGCACAGACAGCGGTTTAAAAAACAATGGGTTGTTCTCATTAACACTCTTCAGATGTCTCATTCATCGGGGCCAGACTAAATTACACATTTAAATCTCACATTTAGTCTGGTTTATCAGGCTAACCTGCTACAGATTCTAGACCGCCTGTAAAGAACTTTAGGATAAAAATGGCACAAAAAATTCTTATTTAAAATCAAACCAAAAAAAGAAAAACCAGTAGTGTCCTGATTCTCCTCACACTTTTTGATTACTGCTGCACCGTATGGAATGGAGAGGTTCATTTACTGTATGGAAAGCTGTACTAAATGAAATTTCCTTTTGTATAAACTCTGTGTATAGAAAATAATAAAAGTTGTCTAAGTCTAAGACTTTCACTATGGGATAGAGGTTTAGGTTCAATCTATTACCACAAAGAATCTACATCTCTCATCCTTCTGAACAACTTGGCTGCATGGTGACTACTAATGCCTTAATGAAATTTAGGAACTACAAATAATATCTGCTCTGAGTTTCTCACATTTGTGGAACGTCATGCAAATGTCTAAAACAGTGGTGTCCAGATTTAGTCCTAAGAGCTGCTAGCTTGCATGTTAAATTAGCATTTCAAGAGAGAAAAATAGCAACAGTGGATTATAAAGCTAAACTGAACTAAAACGAACAAGTAACTACAGCTTCCTGGAAATGGAGTAGAGTAGAAAGTACAATAGTTGAGTTTGAAATATAGTGGAGTGAAAGTACTGCCCCAAAAAAAGTGAAAATACTAGAAAAACCTTCTTAAGTACAGTAATCAAGTAAATTAACTTTTTTAATTTTCACCACTGCTTACAGCAGATCAGGACAGGCCGCTTTCTAAAGACGTGGTTGTCGTGTAACAATTTTCTGAAGACAATGCTCACTGTTGTACACAGTGTTCTTCACTATGAAATAATCTCCAGAGGAGTTCCTAGAACAGAGCAGGCCTTCTAGCTTGTTGCGCTTCTTTAAGCAATTTGCTCAGATGCTGATACTCCAGCAGATGATGGATCCCACTGTCCACAACAGACTGATAGAAGATATGCAGGATTTTGCTGCAAATTTCAAAGGACCTACACTTCCCTAATGCAGTCTGTTGTTCTCGTTCTGGTAGACAGCTTCACAGTTGCATCCTCAGCGCAGTTTGTAGTCCAGGTGAACACCAAGGTATTTATGCTCCTCTATCACCTCAACCTTTTCTCCATATATTATATGGATATTATATTATCAAAGGAAGTTAAAACTGAAAATCAATTTCTGAGATCATTAAATTTCTCATTCAGGTTTTTGATGATGGTATTAAGATGAAAACTGAAAGGTTTTGTACTTTTTTATTGTCCTTGTTTCTTAAATGGTTTATAAAACAAACCTTTTTAAACAATACACTACTTCTTGAGTGTCTTAAGAACCATTTCCTCCAAAAACATTTTACCCAATCTGAACATGTAGGTGTCCATATTAAAAAATGACTAATTTGTAAATGGCATCAATGCAACTTAAACCAGGTATCTTCCAAATGTCAAAAATATTTGATAAGTTTTATATACATAACAGCATACAGTTCAGTATGCAGAGTTTATGTATTTTATTTTATTTTTTAAATGAATCAACCCAAAGAATGAAACATCAGGCAACGTCAAGATGAAGCCTCAGGTTGGAGAGTTTGTTATTCACAATCAAATGAGTCATATGCTGACATGGGCTGAAAGGTCAGCTGGAAAAGAAGAATCTATAAATTAAATAATAACAGAAAAAACAGATATAATTATGGTTACAAGAACAATTCTTATAAGTAAAAGAAGAATCTTCTAAAGAAAAGAAAGATCCTCCTTATTTGGAAACAAGTATAAATTGGGATTCAAGACAGAAAAAGATTTTAAATATACCACCCAATTGGTTTTGGTGAGGCCATCAAAAAGTTCTTATCTCAGTCCCATGGAATACTAGCAGGCAGAGCTGAGAAGGTGTTTTAAAGCAGATCTGCATAAAAGCCAGATCAACAAGAACTGAGAATCAGCAAAAATGTATGCAAACCCTTAACCAAAACCCTTCAGCCACTCCTATGAATTGCAAAATGTGCATGAATATAAACCTCTTATTCTGAAGACAATAATCGTCATAGTATTGTTTAATGATTTTGGCAATGAACAAATGCAAATTTTTTTTTTGTAATCTGAACAAGCATTTAATGAAACATTTGATCGGAATTAATGTCTAACCATAAAAATGTACCTTAATATATGTTTGGTTTCAGCTGAAGATTCAAGTGACCAACAAATTGAACATAAAATGAGATGCATTGAGGTCCTAAATGTATTCTAATTCAAACTGACTGTCTTAAACTCCTGTTTTGAGACCAAGTTTAGACAAACATAGAACTGTTTTTTTTTTTTAAATAGATTGTAATTTGCAAACCAAATAGGTTCTGTCCCCAAACCAATGGGACTCAAAGCCCGCTTACTGGCTTGAATAAGGGCACAATGAATTTGGGCCCTCACAAACACATAATGACCCATAAGTTTTCTTTAATTGTAACACATTTAGGGGAGGGGCGGCCTAATGGTTAGGACATTGCATCTAGAATCCAGAGGTTCTGAGTTCAAGCCCCACTCCCAGGGGCTGATACTCTGAGCAAAGCCCCTTAACCCCACACTGCTCCCTGGGTGTCGCACAATGGCAGCCCACTGCTCCCGGAGGGGATGGGTTAAATGCAGAGGTGAATTTCTCCACTGTTAGATAAGTTCAGTTGTTGTTATTCATTGAACATGTGATTATTTGCAAAAGGGAGGCTTATAGGGTATGCCAGAAATATTTAAAACATTTTAAATGCTTAATGAAATATTTCCATTACAAATCACCTTTTTTGAAAAAAGTTTTGTATGCTCTGTAGACCAGACTCTTTCATAAACGGAGAGCCAGCATCGTGGCCAGAGCCTTTAAGGTTTTTTTGTTTTACCAAGTTTTTTATCTCCATGTTCAGTTTATTTTATCTTATCTGCCAACAATTTTTGATCATCAAAGGCTTAGGGCTCTGTTTAAGGAACAACATGGTTTTGGTCTAATGGGCTTTGTGGTCAGTCATGCAAAGGCTATGAGTATGTTTCTGCAGCACCTTCATGGTGCCTTTAATTGACAGTGTAAACAGGGTGGAAGGAGGACAGTCAGGAGAGGTTGCGGTTTCTTCTGCGAAACAGTAACCTTAGCACTTCTGCATGAAAGGGAGTAAAACATTGAGATTTAAAACTGCTTCTGTTGAAGACGATGTTAAAGGTTTATGTTTAACAGCTAGAGTAGTGGTTGTCCTCTGCTTCAATATTTCACATAGCACTGTTCTGAGAAAACATTTATCAGCATTTCAGGATTACAAGAATTTGCTTGCAGTTTACCAGAAAAGATATATTTAGTGAAGCTGGTTAGATGCATCATTCACTTGTAAAGGATTTATCATTCTAACTAAATGTGGAGAATCTCCGAACACTGAAAATGTAATGAGCTTTTTAACGTTTTTTAATATTTAACAACTATTTGTATAGGTTAAACAAAAAAACACCATGACAGTGACTACAGCACTCATACAAAGACAAGCATCTTTCAAGCCCACATTTATACACAATGACATTAAAGTAAACCAGACCTGGACTCTGTTATATAACATTATGTTTACACTGAAAATAGCAGAAGATTTGAAATCATTGGAAAGCACTGCTGTTTGTATTTGCTTCAGAATGTGGTAAAGCTGTTCTTGGGCAATAATACAGCTAAAAAACATTCATTAGGAGGAATATAAAAAATCTCGCCTTAATTCATCGTCACTAAATGGCTTTAGAACTGGGACTCTCCAGGATCAGTGGCTTGGCAATATAGTCTACCCTATATGATTTCCTTTAAACCATGGAAAGTCAGACGTACACCTGTCAAAATACATCCAAACCAAATAAAATGTAAATGACAAAATTCAATGTTGAAAGTTGTTGAGAAATTTCAAAATTACACAAATCACAAAAAAAAATCTATTAACAATACAGCTATGAAATCTGACTTATGATGGATTCTTCATTTTTTAATGCTGTTTTTAGATTTGTCTTAAGTGACGAGTTTCCAGTCTTTAAGAATGAAAGGCCTCCTTACCATCTCCGTAATCTTTAACCCAGCACACAGATTCTCTTTCAGACCAAGGAGGAACTCTGTCTGAGAAACTCCAAAAGAAAAACCATGTTTGGTTAAAGCATTTTGGGAGGGTCTTAATTATCTAACTTTATATCATTATTGCAAATAGTTTTGTTTTTAGAATTTAGATTTATGCTCCGTATATTTTATTTATTTATTCTATCTATTGTTAAGTTTATTAAATCATTCAAATTAAACCAACGCAAAAATAAACCATTCCATTTATAACCTACAAAATTTTGTTTTGCCAGCAAATTTCTCTCATTGCTTTCCAAACAGCACAACAAAGACTATAAACATTTCATTATATTTTTGAGTGAATTTGGGGGGATATTGTTGAATTTTTTATCATTCACATCTGGCTCTATAGATCTCAAAATATGATAAAAGGAAATATTTGTTAGCTTTTTAATCATAAATGTCCTTACTCTGTTACTTGTGTACTGACGTGCCCTTTTTTTAAAACCGGCAAGTTGATCCCTGTTGTCTTTTTAAGAACAGTATTTGAGATTGTAGAGTTTTTGATTGCAGTATCTCGCAGTCTAAAGATGACCTACAGTAATGTTTAAAATCCTTTTTACTGTAGTTTTTTTTTTTTTTTTTGTCATAAAAATAAATAGAATATCATAATAAATCCACCTCCATAATTCCTCTACACAGAAAAACTGCAGTTGCATGCATTTCTCAGCCATTATTTTCTCCCAGAATTTCACACAAACTGCTTTCCTATTTCAAAGCTCCTGGGTCATTTTTCTATGTCCTATAATCTTTATATCCATAAGTTCAGGACTGGTGATTTTCTGGGCAATTCCGCCAGCTTCATTTTATATTTTTGAAATGTATTAATATTTTCATGGCTAGGTGTCTATCTTAAAACCCGCCCGTTGTTTCATCTTTAGATAAATAATGTTTTAGAGAAATTCTTAATCTTTAACATAGGACTTAAAAAAAATAGCTCACTTTATTTTTCCGCCTCCAGACTTTAGTTTTGGTAAAGGTTTCTGGGGTTTTGAGTTCCTCCTTCAATGGTGTAAACAGTCACATCACTTGAGTTTCAAGTCTATATCTTCAACCATTCATGTACAGTCATATATAAAAGCACCTAAAAAGATCAAAGCAAGGGAAAAGGAAAATATATCTCTTCATATCTTAATAACTATAAGCTAGCGACAGAAACAATATGCGTAAAGAGATTCTGAGTTTTACCATAACAGAGATATGACTTTTGCATGTGCTCCAAACGTTTGAAGGACAGTACGTAATTTATTTGAGTATGCATTTTACAGGTGTATTTTGACATTTTGTAGGGATTATAAACAGGATTTATGCCTCGCCATCCTTTTACTTTGCAGTAAAGTTTTGTGAGGCGAATATTTATAGAAGCGAGGCTGAGTTTGTGCATGAAATATGGCTTTAATGGAAAACTGGAAGTCCTCCTTTGCTTGTTGGTATCTTTTTTTGGTAATTTTTTAAACCATCAGATAATTCTTTTGGAGATTCTGCTTTTCTATGATAAAAATATGTTCTTTATTATTTAGTTCTGGATCACGGCCCCAGTAATGCTAATTGGAACATGTAGAACTTTAAATACCAACTGTAAAAGATGCAATCGTAATTGACATTTATTCATTCCTTGCACTATTTTTGCACGTTACTATCACTTTACGTGGATTTAGTTATACATATGCATATATATACATATGCTATGTTGGTACCCCTTGTTTCATGAAACAAAAACCCACAATGTTTAAAGAAATAGATAAAATCTGCCAGAATATTTATTGAGGCTGTTTTTTTGACCCAGTACTCACTTGAAAATGATTAGTTACAACATTAGATCCATTCTTTAGCATTGCTTATTACATTTCACAACCCAATGAGTGGTTTTAGCGATTTTAATTGTTTATCCGATGCTGTTAGTCTAATTATTAAAATCACTACTCACTATTATCTGTCAAGATTTGGGTTCAGCCCCTTAGTTCTTGAAAATACCGAAACATTGTGGACAGTTCTACACTCCAAAATTTGTGATCATGAGCAGTCCACAAAACCAGGTCTATAAAGATCTGGACGAGGGAGAACTTGACTGGCTGGAATCCTAAACTCCATCCATGATGAATCAGAGTTGAACCTGTGCCCTATTCTTCCTCGCCTAAAATCAGCATTTCACCTCATAAATGTGGTTCTAGAAGAGTAGTCAAAAGTTCCCTTAAACAATTTCCCAAACACATCTTCAAACAGGACTTGAAGCTACGATAGGTGCGAAGGTTGGGACGACATTTTATAAATCCAAATGGCTTAAGAGTGAGACATATGTATCAGCTTATAATATTGGCAATGTGGTGTATATTTAAAGGAGAAAGTTTGGATTGCAAAACCTTAGGACAGGGCAATAATATTATTTGCAGAGACCTCTTGACTCATTGGTTATCAATGACCTCTGTTTGTTAAACACGTTAAAATTTTCGACAGCAGCCTCTGGACTGATCGACTCAGCTCCATGGAGCCCATAGGACTAAGTGCAACTTCGAGAGTATTGCGCAAGCTTACAATGCAAAAGTGTTGCTCAGGAACATTTGAAAAAGCTGTGCATTTACAGGATCTGTGCTACAAACATCTGGATGTAAGTCGTGAATTATAATAATTTTTGCAAAAGCTTAAACACACATTCATTTAAAATACAAACTACAGAATGCTTTGTGTACACATCTTTGTGTAGACATTCCCTCACTGACTCTCATCTGTCTTAAATGAGTGGAATGGTCTATTATATGTCCCATTTTCAAGACTGATTAAGACACATGGGGTGTGTCAGATTTGTGTTTATACTTTGAGTAGAAATAAAAATCATTAACTATTCAATAGAACTTCATAGAGAAATTAAAACCTAATTTAAAGGACTGAAAAACTCACGTCACCTGCTTATTTAACAGATTCACATTTATGATGCAAGTTACATAAATAACTCAGACTCGTTTGGTACATCTATAATGGAGTTACTAAAACACTGCCAAACAAAGTAAAAAAAAATGGTTTCCAACATTATACCATTTCCATGGGCTTTGCTGGTTGGCTCTTAAACGCGTCATTCTAATGGGAGGCAAAGTTGTAAATACCCCGGTCTCCTTTTGTTATTGAAAAGCCTTCTTATGCAGAGTGAAAAAACAACATTTGACATTTTTGTTAAATATTACCAACAGGGTCAAGAAATGAACCTTCACAGCAAAGATGTGTTATTCATTATAAGAGAGTTGGGGTTAAAAGGTTCAGAGTTAAATGTTAAACTTTTTTCTGGAAATCAAATCAGCAAAATCTAGAAGAAATAAAAATAAACCAGCTGTGACTGCATTACCTCATAACTTGGCCTTTTTATTACAATACAGTAAATTTGAATAGCATAAAAGCAAAGAACATACCTAAATGCTTAACTTCAGACTTCACCAGTGGTGATACAATATGGGGAATAAAGTTTGCATGAGTAGAGCTTTTAGGAATCCTTTCCACTGACCAAACTTTGTAATTTGCTTGTTCAAACCTGGTGAAGGTGGCTGGAGATGATGGGGCCTCAATTTCTTGGAATCTGTGGGACAATCTACCATTTCCTGAGCTTCTCTTGGCATTCTGAAGTTATCTGTATGCAGGTTTTCAAAGGCAAAATATAGGCTAACAAGAGGTCCCTGGTTTACCTCAGGTTTTTTGTGGGTACCTTATCGTTGAGTCATTGAGGATACTCTTGAGCTCTCTGCAAAGCTGAAAGCTTCAAGGGCTCCACATAGGTTTCATACAAATTTGATGATTTCTGGCTGTGTAGGAAGTATGATGTTTTCAAAATTGATACATGTCACTGATCATCCTTGTAGCAATGAATCTTTCTTTGCTTAAGCCAAGTGGTTCTGGAGCATTTCAAAATTGCTACGGAGCTTTACCATGGAAACTTCTGTGCTTTGGAACTTGATAATGTTGATAGGCAGCTATTCCTGGTGTTATGTCCGCTGGCTGGGTTTAGGAGATATAAGGGACCAACATACATTTAGAAAGGGATTCAATGAGTCAAAAAGGCATATAATTTAAAGTTCATTCTGCCATTTCTTTTAAATAAACTATGATGTATAATGGTAAAAGCGCCAAGGAAAGCTCAGGCCAAAATAACAAACAAAAGAACCCAAAAAGAAAAGTTGACATACCTTACTCAAACTAAAACCAACATATACAAACCTACAAAATAACCTACCTAACAAAAAAAATAAACAGGAGAAAACTGGGGTTAAACAAAAGGCAGCTTTCCTCTTCCATGCAATGTAAACAATCTGAGCAGGTTTACATGGCAGAAGATTAGCAGCCCATTAGATGCTAAGACAGCCACAGAGGTGTATGGCAGACAAATGGCCCAGAGGCCATGAAGCACAGCTTCACAGGCTTTAAATGGCATGCAGGTGATCACTGATTGGGATGAGAATCAGGAAGCAGCATCCAGTCTTAGAGACAGAGCCTAAAACAGAGCAAGGTGGGTGCAAAAACAAAATTACATCCATATTTGGCAGGGATGTCAAACTGGTTCCAAAATGGGGCCGTGTGGCTGCAGGTTTTCTTTCCAACCAAGCAAAGCACATCAGACTCCAGTCATCTTATCAAGTGAGTTCAGTCTTAACATGATGACTTGATGAGATAACTGCAGTCTGGTGTGCTATTGCTTAGTTGGAAGGAAAACCTGCAGCCACATGGCCCTTTCTGGAACCACTTTGACACCCCTGATCTTGCGGATGTAACCCTGAAGAGTTACAAACTGAAGCTGTGGTGTCTGATTACCTGTCAAATTAAAAGCCATCAACACAGTCAAGTTGTTTATTCCTACTGTTTAAATCAATAAAGTAAGATGGAGAAAAAGGGGAGGAATTTCCTTAATTTAAAAAAAAAAACAGAAATAAAATGTGATGCATGATAATGTAATACATGAAGCATTTATTCATTAATGTTTAATTCATAATGATTTGTAAATCAACTGATTTTAATAAACATAAAATTCCCTATAAATCACAAACAGATCTGATATTCAATCGATAATTCTCCTCCACAAGCTTCTGTTATTGAACATCCAGGGGATAATTTGCAATAAAACCAAATGGAATTTTGTTAAAGATTAGTCAAGAATTTTTTTTTTGTTAAAGATTTATAAGATGATAAATATATATATATATATATATATATATATATATATATATATATATATATATATATATATATATATATATATATATATATATATATATATATATATATATATATATATATATATATATATATATATATATATATATATTATTATTTAACCAACCTAAATAAACATGGCCTTAGATGTCCTGAATTACAGTATAATATAGATTGCAAAGCCAAACCTCCTGAAATTCAATTATTCACCTCAATTATTTAATGGGATTAGAAAAATTGACTTTTAGTTAATTCTCCATCAAAGCGGTGAAAACATTAAAAACTTTATGGAAGTTATGCTATCAAATACCTGAGTAGTTAATTTTTCGAAAATGCCATTATTTTCCGAGCATTTTTTTCAGTTTGACTTATCCCCCAGAATTGCATATTCTAATGCGTATTTTTTATATCCTATCCTCACTTATCTTGTACACAGCTAATATTTACCTGGAACTTTACTTGTTTATTGAGTAAGTTTTACATAAGTAAGCTCCATTCTCTGTGCTGAAATAGCACTTGTTTTCAGGCGTAAATATTATAATAATTCATATTCTACTATATGGTCCCATTATTGGATGATGCCACCTGCTGGTTATTTAAAATACCTGCCCTGAATGTACCTCATTAGATTATTGGCCTATAAATCTCTCTCACACACAATAGATAGCTTTATTTCGATTAAAGCCTGTAGCTACAGGACCTGCTTTAATTATAGGCTACAATAGGCTACAATGAGGGCAGGAGATACATGAAAGCAGCAGCAGCTGCTGCTCTCTTAAATAGGGAGGGCTCAATAGTATTACTGTATTAAATCCAAAAGTCAGCTATTGCATTGACAAATGTTGAAACACATAAAACACATCAATATAACGGGTGAAAATTGCTGTTGTGGAGCGCTCTGAAATAATAAACTCCAGAAACCACGGCAAGAATTCAGAACTAGATCAGTTCTGACTGAATGATAACATTGTTGACTCATAAGGACAACCTCCTCGCAGGTGCTGTAAGTCAAATATCCTAGGATATGTTTGCCAATCTGCACCGAGCAGCCAGCTTCACAACCCACCCCTGCTCCATGGACCACCTAAGAGTTTTAGCCTCACTGGAAGTGACATATTTTGGCGTGCTACCCAATAGGGGCTCTAGTTTTTCATTGGTTACTTCAATAGACAGAGGCTCAAACCTCAACGGGGATTTCTCATAGAGGCTGACCTGCAACATTCTGCTGAACCAGATCAGGGGTGAGATTGGGTCTGAGTACAGAAAAAAACAAATGATTGACAATTAGTAGGACCAATTATTTGGATTATCCACCCTGCAAAAGAACATCCTCCAATATACCTTTAACCTCAATAAATTAAAGTAAATAATTATCTTAGACACAATGCAGTCTACCTGAGCTTAAGTGAACGAGCATTCTCCTCGTTATCCTTTGTCACATTATTTTCTCTTTTTTCCGTTTTGATTTAAAAAATCTTGTCCCAATAAAAAGTGGTTAATTCATGGTATGTTCTCATCTACTAATTTGTATACTTATTAATATACTTGACACAACAGTGTTTAAGAAATAATGGATTAGATGCTGTTATCTAATGTAAATCAACATTGTAATTAATTGCCAGGATAGATAGGAGAGCAGACCTGGCACAAGCCATTTTGTACCATGACGGCCTCCATATAGTTGGACAGAGACAGTGTTGGGTGCAGTTCATATCTCTACAGTCTGCAGTCTGACCATTAGATGTCACATTGTAGATTAAACGTGAGTTCAAAATCAACCAACATGACAAAACATTCTGCTTAATTCCCTTTTAATACAGCACATGTGCACAGTACATCTCCAGACAAAGTCCCTTCATCGCTCTTATCAGCTCTCTCACACAACACATAACAAATGTCAATGTTGAAACTCTAATTTCCACATTTTATGTAATAACAAAGCGAAGGAGCTGTGATGGAGTGAAATGAAGTGTTACCATGCTGCTGAACTTTCTATCCATTTTCTGTTCTAGATGCTATTTCAATAGTAACTTGATCTCTGACTGTTCTTTCTTTTGATGAACTAAATTGAACCAGTCTCCTATGGATACATACCAGCTGCAGGTGTAGTGAGCAATAGTACTGACATCAGCAAATAAATGTATTTCATAATTGCAGAGTTACATAATATACAATGATGTAGCCTTATTATATATATTATTGTTTCTAATTAAAACAAATGTAGACATTTAGTAAAAAACTAGTTTGGATAACAACTGACTGATTGTATAAGTCCATGTCAAGTCTGGTGCGTTCATGAAAGTTGTTCATACCTCAGAGAAGATTAGAAATAGGAGAAAAATGGTGAATGCAACATTTTCTCCTAAGTCACTCATATGAACGATTTAATAACATATTTCTTTGTATGAATGGTTCTTGCATTAGACGTTTGTATGGAGGTTGGAGATGGACAGAAGAACAGAGGCATCCGGTTATTAGTAGCCTACAGGTGTTAATATTATTTCAAAAAATAATAATGTTTAGTAGTAGAGAAAAGGGATTTGATGAATATAAGGAGAGGTTAGAAAAGAAAATAGAATTGATAGATTAAAGGAATAGTAAGAGGATGTGGTTTACTTCCTAAATTAAGAAAAAAACATAAAAGTTTAGGATATTGTTTAATAATAATAATATTTTATATCAGATAAAGATATATTATAGTATAAACTGATTATTGTATATATAGGATATAACTGTATAGCAGGTATATTAACTAGAATACAGTTAAGTTTTTTTCACAATACATAACGGTAGGTGTCGATAACGACATTCAAGTTGTTTGACAACCTCACAAAGAAGAAGAAGAGGAAGTGACGTAAAATAGTAGCAGCCCTTTCCGCCCCCTTTTCGTTGAGGCTCAGCTAGTGGCCGGGTTAGTACACGTTTTGTCCGAGTATAATTTTATAGTTTTTAGCCACTTTGAAATGATACATATATAAAACAATGACTTTTGTCGCATATTAAAGAATAAAACACTGTTTCAGTAGTTATATATCATGTGTTTTGGGCAAATAAGGGGGTTTATGGTATCTAAAATGCCCGCTAACGGTAGGCATGTGGCGCGGCCTCTCAGCGAGCTAACTTGGCTAATGGCTAAAATTACATTTCCTTTTTTCCCAAACAAGTTATTTAGTTAACTTCTGTTGTTTTATATTTATTGTGTGACCAAAACGCCTCATTAACTTTTTGTCAGTAGTGTGTACTAATAATATGACTGCTGCCATTTCCGTAGTACTTAAGTAGAAGAGCCGGTTGCCTGTAACATTCTAAGGCATATTTGTTTCCCCCAGTCAGCAAACATGCAGATCTTCGTGAAAACGTTGACGGGAAAGACCATTACCCTTGAGGTTGAACCCAGCGACACTATCGAAAATGTCAAGGCAAAGATCCAAGACAAGGAAGGTCGGATAAAAAAAATATTCTTCTTGGAGTCGAAAAGTTGCTAGCTCATTTACTTCTATAGAATTACTGTATGTATGTTAGCAATATTTCAAAAGATGTAAAATGGTACAATTTTTTCTCTGAAAAATAGATTACATTTTAAATAAAAATGGGTAAAGCTATGACTAATGACCCATCTGTTTTTAAAATTGTAACCACCAAACTGAAAGCCATTGTTAGGTCGTTGCTTTAACTATGCTGCATTTATTTTAGGGTAAGTATGTGTTATTGTTTTGAAATGCTGCATTTTCTCTTACAATCTACAGTGCTGTTTTATTTGCTGGCTTCTGAGGTGGTTTAGGGATTATTTTGTTAAGTTGGGTTTAAATCACTAGGTGTGAGGAATTAATCAGGGTTCCAACTTGGTTTAGGAAATATTTTTTTTGTCATTAATCAGGTCTTGCCAAGAAATTAAGTATAGAATAATAGAGTTATCGTAATTGTGGTCAGTATTTGATTTTAACATTTAGCTGACCCATCCTATAGTTCTTACTGAATCAGTGTATACACCTCAAACAACTAAATTGGGAGGTGAAAGCCTGAGCTCAAATTCTCAAAGTCAGCTTCAAGAAAATCCAATTAAAGAATGTACAGCACTGCTGGAATGATGAATGACATGGTCAATGTTAATCCAGATTCGGGGGAAGATGGCAGCTACAGATTTCAATTTTAGCAGACCTACTATAAGTAATTGGTATTTAAATTACTTACTTATATGGTCACTTAAGCCCTCAGCCTGGTTTTAACACATAACAAGTAAGTAAATCAATATTCAAGTTGTTGGCAAAAACTCAATTTCAGTGAAACAAGGGTAGGGGCAGTTTTTAATTAAATGTTTTTTATTTTGTTGTTTTAAATACAGTCAAGAAATAAGGTAAAAATTCTAAATGGAATTGGAAATGCTTAGAAAAGGTATTGCTACTAATTTATAAGAAAATTGTGGACAGATACAGATGGATAAATGGATTTGAATTTGAGATGTGTGTTTATATATATATAAATATATAAATAAATAAAATCAGTCTCCTTGGTGTTCATGTGTTTTTAGAGGAAAGTTGACCTAATGTATCCACATTTTTCACTTACCTGAAACTGTTTGGATTAGTTTGATGATGCAGTCTTTTGATTTTATTGATTCTAAAGTTAAGTTGTACAGTTTGTTTAAATGGGATTATCTGTGTGTTTGCATTTGCAGGTATTCCCCCTGATCAGCAACGTCTGATCTTTGCTGGAAAACAGCTTGAGGATGGGCGCACGCTGTCAGACTACAACATCCAGAAAGGTAAGGCGTTTCTATCACAATATGAGCTCTAGGACTTTGGGGGGAAAGTAATTGTCAATCATTTAATCTACAGCATGATTGTCTAGAGGTATCACAAAAAAGGAAAGCATTAACCTTTTAGATTTGTTATTCCTCCTAAAAATCAAATGTATTGTTCTAATAAAGGAACTACCAAGATGTTCAATTGTTTGAATTGTTTTTTTCTGTGCACCAGAATCAACCCTCCATTTGGTTCTCCGTCTGCGTGGTGGCATCATTGAACCCTCACTCAGAATGCTGGCCCAGAAGTACAACTGTGACAAGATGATCTGTCGCAAGTAAGTTCAGCCTTTCATAAAACATTGCTTTGTTTAGGCTGAACTCAAAGAATTGAGATTATTTTCAAACCCATGGCATTATTGGAGGTAAATATTCAGAATTAAAACTTACTGAGCTAGAACTGTTAAATTTTCGTTCGTTTTTTTACCTTTAAGTTTTATTAAACAGATGTTTGGTTTAATGCCCTGACTTAAATAATGTTTTTAAAGTTTTATTTTCTAAATATTAAATATCTGTTTATTAAAAAGATTGATAAAGAACGCTTTTTTTCTTTTCTCCAGATGTTATGCCCGTCTGCACCCCCGTGCCGTCAACTGCCGCAAGAAGAAATGCGGACACACCAACAACCTTCGCCCCAAGAAGAAGCTGAAGTAAATTCTTCGGTTGGATTGGCATTCTGTGCCATGTTGTGTTAAAATAAATATGAGAAAATGACAAAGCCAGTCTGGTGTGTGTTATTCAGTATTTTACCTGCCATATGAAGGTGATGTATTTACCTAGAATAAGATTTTGCATTAGAATCATTGTGTTTACCAGATGTTCTCAAATAAAGATTAAAGATGGTTGAGGAGTTTGCATCAGAGTTCTGTTTTCAGAAACCTGCACAATATATTATCCTAGATAACTCAAACATTTTCCTGGAAATTTAGCTGTTTAATGGGAATGTTTCCCAACTTAAAAATATTATCTGGTCTAAGCATGTTTGATCATATTTTGGAATTGAGCACAGAATATTTCCTATCCAACACTTCAAAGTAAATAAAACAAATTGTCCTTTAGAACTGAGAAATGTGCTTTATACTTGGACTGCCAAATTGCTTAACGACAAAACCAAATAATAAAAACAGGGCTATTGCAGGGCAACATTTTAATGTTTAAAACAGCTCAGTACAAATATGGAATCATCTCATTTTCAAATCCCACAAAAGTCCTCTTTTAACACTGATGGTTCCATCGACGGCTCACTTCTTGGAAAATACTTTAGTCAGACAGGCCTCTACTACATGATAAACAGTTCTGAGGTATTTGGAGTCCTACTTGGAGGTTGAACAAATTTCTAGCAGAAGGAAAGAACATGGAAAAACAAAACTATGGAGATGAACATCAGCTTCCCTCTGGCCAAGTTTGTTCCAGTTCATGTGACTTTAATGTTACTTCTTTGGTAATGTGTTTTTTCTTAGCTTAGTGCATGCTTTCTACTCATCCTAAAGTATGAAAGAGGAAATCCTTTTATATTACTGCAGATAATTCATGGCGGCAACATCCTTTGTGCCTCTTAATGGTTTCTAAAAATCTATAAAAATAATAAATGTGTGCTACTTCAATTGTGCAGCTTTTGAGAACAAGATGGTAAAAGGACTTATTTTAAGCAGAGCATCACAAATAGGCAGAAATGGTAATTACTGTACTTGCTGCATAAAATTACCAAAACAAAAATATTCACTTTCTTTTGACAGTTAAACCTAATCCTTGTCAACACCAAACCTAAAAAAAAGTCCAGTAATAGTGCATCCTGCTTGTTCTTTTCTCAGTGTAATATATTATTCTCAAGGTTACTGTGCAGAAGTCAAACAGAAATGAGGCTGTTGTGTTGTGCCTTGACTTTGATGGGCTTTTCCGTGCAAAAGGCAATTCATAATCCATTCCATGGTAAAAAAAAACAACAAAACAAATGTGTATTAATTTACAAACGATTTCAATTCTACAGGCAACTGTGATAGAAGTATTGCTAAATCAGAGACAGTCACATGCACCATATTGGATCATTAATTTGCCATTCGAATGTGAAACATTTGCGATGTATGATTAATAAAGCATGGCATTTGACCTAGTGAGATTTTTCGCCAAGTATATTTGTCCCAAATAACTAAATGAAAACCTGTTAGACACGTCAAGTTAAAGCGACTTCCATGTCCTTTGAAATGTTCACATTTCTATCTTAAAACAACCAGATTTTATTGGGATTTTGTTTTATAGACTAACACAAATTTGTACTCTACTATAAAGGAATGCAATGATTTGTATTCAGCCCCTAGCTTTGTAATTTTTTTGGTGTGCCTCATACAGTTGCACATTTGGAAAACTTAATTCCTTTCTAATAGCTTAACGACCAGCAAGAGAAACAACGTCTTAGTGATTCTCAGTTTCTTTAACTAGGCCATTACCTATATATCTATATGCTTTGATCTGAACATTGATGGCGTCTGTATTTTTATTCTGCCACCATGTCTCATCCTGGAGACGTACTGCATTAGCTTTCAGCCACACTTTGTTTTCTATTTAACGCCAAACAATTGTTATTATGGTCTCATGTGGACTGTATGTCCTACATACACTATATTGCCAAAAGTATTTGCTCACCCATCCAAATTATTGGAATCAGGTGTTCCAATCACTTCCATGGCCACAGGTGTATAAATTCAAGCACCTAGGCATGCAGACTGTTTTTACAAACATTTGTGAAAGAATGGGTCGCTCTCAGGAGCTCAGTAAATTCCAGCGTGGAACTGTGATAGGATGCCACCTGTGCAACAAATCCAGTCGTGAAATTTCCTCGCTCCTAAATATTCCACAGTCAACTGTCAGCTGTATTATAAGAAAATGGAAGTGTTTGGGAACGACAGCAACTCAGCCACGAAGTGGTAGGCCACGTAAACTGACGGAGCGGGGTCAGCGGATGCTGACGCGCATAGTGCGAAGAGGTCGCCAACTTTCTGCAGAGTCAATCACTACAGACCTCCAAACTTCATGTAGCTCAAGAACAGTGCGCAGAGAGCTTCATGGAATGGGTTTCCATGGGCGAGCAGCTGCATCCAAGCCATACATCACCAAGTGCAATGCAAAGCGTCGGATGCGGTGGTGTAAAGCACGCCGCCACTGGACTCTAGAGCAGTGGAGACGCGTTCTCTGGAGTGACGAATCGCGCTTCTCCATCTGGCAATCTGATGGACGGGTCTGGGTTTGGCGGTTGCCAGGAGAACGGTACTTGTCTGACTGCATTGTGCCAAGTGTAAAGTTTGGTGGAGGGGGGATTATGGTGTGGGGTTGTTTTTCAGGAGCTGGGCTTGGCCCCTTAGTTCCAGTGAAAGGAACTCTGAATGCTTCAGCATACCAAGACATTTTGGACAATTCCATGCTCCCAACTTTGTGGGAACAGTTTGGAGCTGGCCCCTTCCTCTTCCAACATGACTGTGCACCAGTGCACAAAGCAAGGTCCATAAAGACATGGATGACAGAGTCTGGTGTGGATGAACTTGACTGGCCTGCACAGAGTCCTGACCTCAACCCGATAGAACACCTTTGGGATGAATTAGAGCGGAGACTGAGAGCCAGGCCTTCTCGTCCAACATCAGTGTGCGACCTCACAAATGCGCTTCTGGAAGAATGGTCAAAAATTCCCATAAACACACTCCTAAACCTTGTGGACAGCCTTCCCAGAAGAGTTGAAGCTGTTCTAGCTGCAAAGGGTGGACCGACGTCATATTGAACCCTATGGATTAGGAACGGGATGTCACTTAAGCTCATATGTGAGTCAAGGCAGGTGAGCAAATACTTTTGGCAATATAGTGTAGATTTTGATAAACCTTATATCTGATGAAGTTTCTTTTTAGCCACTCCGTTCATTTTTCATCATGCTTATCCCTGCTTGGGTCGTGAGTTGTGCTGGTGCCTATTTCCAGTTGTTCATGGGCGGGAGGTAAAACCTGGATCGGCCGCCAGTCTATCGCAGGGCAACATAGAGACAAACACCTGTTCACACCTACAGAGAATTTAGAGAGTCCAATCATCCTAACAGTCATGTTTTTGGACTGTGGGAGGAAGCTGGAGAGAACCCACACATTCACGGGGAGAAAATGCAAACCACTGTGCAGCCCTTTTTAGCAACTATTTCTGTTTAGTCATTCTTTGTAAAGGAATCTCCCACCTTATCTCCCAATCTTTGCAACTTCTCTTAAGTTACTGCAGGCCCCTACCCTGGTTCACTGATTCATGCTGTCATTGCCTATCAAGCTCAGGGCTGGCATCCCTTACACTAATTGCCCCACAAGCCAGCAGTTTAGCTCTAAACAGGGAGATAAAAAGTCTCAGGACATTCACCCTGAAGAACTGCAGTTAAAGACCACTGCACCAAGGTCTTCACAGAACAGCTGGATATAAATTAATCATAAATCCAACTGATGGAAGAACTCTGGATGGAATTTCAAAATAGTGCTGACGAGTAACAGGTTTTCTTAAGGGGATTTAGTTGCACTATATTTTATTTCAATATATCTTAGTAAACGAGGCTAAATACAAAAGCATGTCCAATTTTAGATTTGGAAAAAAACTATTGCTCGTCTTCCATTTCACAATCCTGCATTACTTTGTGTTAGTGTATTATGTAAAATCTCAATAAAAGGAAATTAAAATAAAAGAAATTTGCAAATTTTGCCGAGAAAAATAAAGTTCAAGATGTAAAAACGAATTTTTCAAACCAGTGTATGCAGTAACTGGTGCAACTGATTTGTTATGCAGCTTGATACATAAGCTGATTTCACATCTTGATCGGCGTTCTGGTCACCACTGCTCCATCAGCTGCAAAAAGCAGCACCCTATTTGTACCTATACAACTGTCATGAACAAATCAATAACTCATCAGTTGCAGAGAAGCAAAAATCAATGCATTTTGTGCATCTGAAGTTCACATCTTACTCTGACAAGCAAGTCAGCCAAGTACCAGTTTACTACATCTACCTCAAGCAGTTTGGGGCTGTTCACGCACAGCTTCACATTAGTTGGCAGGTAAAGGGTTTCTGCAGAGCTGATGCAGAGCAATCCTCACAATTATTACTCATATTGTTAATAGTGTTTGTTAAAGTAAATACATAAAGTTAAGCTTGATTCTCTATTTCAGTAAATACTGACAAATGTAAACAACTAAACTTGGCACAGACATGATGAAATGCAATAAGATGAACTCAACATCAAGGTTAGACAAAAGTTAAGCAAACTCATGCAGATGTTTGTGAAGGAGCTGCAGCTTGAATTTAAATTCAGCACTTAAAAGAAAATAAAATCTTTCTTGATTTCTGGATGCTTAGTGCTGCAGATTTTTCATCCCGGCTGTGCAAGCAACACATCGATGAACATGAATAATAGAATAAGTGGTGAGAAAGAGCAGTTCTTATAAAATATAAACAGTTTTGTGCTGGCGGTCCTCAGAAGAGAAAGAGCTGGAGTTGAATGGGTTGCATCTCTAAGTTTGCTGATGCTCAGGCTGGTGTGATCCTGCTGCCTGTGGATGGTGGTGAGCCGCTTCAAATCAAGGTCTTTGCCTTCATGTTTCCAAACTGGACTCTCTGCTGGGTGCATCTCCACAGAGTCATGGCAATGCAGGTGTTTCACTTATATACATCAATAAATTGAAATATTCCTATAATTCACTAACAGAAACAAGTAGATTTAAAACTAAATGCTGTTTTTCTACAACCACATATAAGGAATTCAGGCTTTTGTTTTAATATTCTGAAGACATCAGTCTAAGCTACAGTATGAGAAAGAAAAGCATTTCACTCTCTTTCTAGTTTTCTTGAACCACACATCTTGAATTTTGATGAAGCACTGATGTAACTTTCACCCTTAGAGTTATTGTACTGTCTGTCCAGACATGCCCGACTGGTATAAATGTGTACATGCAGCACTGGCGAAAACAGAGCTGCGCTTTCCCTGGCCTCGTTTCAAACTCACACTCAAGGTTTTTGTGTATTACAGAGTTTCATTATCACTCTGTGCTCTCAATTATGGAGAATAAACCAACACATCAAGGTCCATCAATGAAGTTTAAGCAAAATCATTACCGTTTGTTGGAAATTTAACATGTAATCTTCTAAAAAGATATTTTCCATTATTTTCTGTAAATGAGGCTTCACGTTATTAATTTCGGATCATTAATTTGATTAGTGTGAACATATTAAGCTAAAAGGCTGTCAACCCTTAGTTCCTCATTTTACTTTAACCTCTCTTAAAGGGCCTCACTTATAAAAAGGATTTAAAACAGTACGAACTTCTTTGATGCTGGAGTGATTTTTATCTCAAAGGAAAGTTCACGGATGTTTCTTTCCAAATGCTAATTTGAGTTGGCACTGTTGTTGAGTGAGTCATGCAGATGCAAACACATTAAGCAGTGCACATAGTGATAAGAAATATCTAAAAACTAGATGCACTTGATTCGTTTTCAAAGTGATCCCTAACCCGAATTCCCATTTTCATCCAAATTGTATTCCTAATATACTTGATAATTGTCAGTTAACGTGACCATTATCATACAATGTTTATTTGGTGTTTCAAGGAAGGTTTGGTTATATTTAATCAAAATAATACTTGTCTGTTAAAATATTGATAACTTAAACACAGAGGGTTTAAAGACTTGAAATTGAAATGCAAATGTTTTTAGGAATTTGCAGAAGTGAAATTTGATGGAGGAAAAAAAAATCTTTTTGTACTGACACTAGCATGAGAGTGTGCATATTCCAGATTCACAATGATTGTTCTCCACCAGAATCAAAGGAAAGACACTGTAGACAGATACCAAACACAGTTGGTGAAACTACAGGCTCTGTTTACAGTAAATAGTTTGATTTTTAAGTTTGATTGTTTGTTCCAATAAGGGGTAAGGTGATCCAGATTTGATATTATTACTATATTTCTTAAGTCATCATTAACACCTAAAAGTACCTTAAAATTGAGTGCAAGTATAACTATATGTCTGTTATTTGTAAATGAGGCCCCAGTTTAGTTTTTTTTTTTAGTTTAATACTACAGCATCAAAAGCTATAAAGGCTTTCATTCTTTATCTGACAGATCTTCATCACTCAGAGTGACTAGTCAGTAGTGGCAGGTAATACAAAGGACAGTGAGTCACTGAAAAAGGTAATGTCAATCACTCATTCTCCCAGAAACAGAAAAAAACCTCAGTCTGATTTCCACCCTATCTCTTTGATCTTTGCTCTTCTGTTGCTCCAGTTCAGCACTAATCAAGGTTTCCATGGAGGACATGAGCACAGACTGTGGAGATGCATCCCAGCTCCAGCTGTGGCTACTTATCGATCAGTTTTGCTAAGCTTTCTCTCAGGCCTTTCAGGTCACCAATTTTGACATCCAGAACCCCAATGATTCGGTGGATTTCAACTCCTGATTGTTCCTGCTCCTCGCGATTCGTGGCCAGCGTTTTTTCAGCGCTCTGAACACGACCCTCCAGTTCGGTGTTTCGTCTCTCCAGATCCTGCAGAAACATTATTTGTACAGAAAGAAAGACATCTTTCAAGACTTTTTTTATGGTAAGATCTAATCAATGGACATTAGAGTTGCTTCAAGAAAATAATCTAATAATTAACATAATTATAATATATATATACACATTTATATATATATAATTAAAACAAACAAAAAACAAAAGTAACAACAATTGACCCTGGTGAGTGACAGGCAAACTGATAAGAACATAAAAAAACACTTTAATTTTGTAATCAATTAACACTGCATTAGTTGCAACTACGGTGTGCTTAAACAACTCTCTTAAATGTGAAATGCTTTTAATGAGGAAAGAAGATAAACAGCTATTTTAAAAGGAACCAAAAACTACAACGCTAATAAAAGGGAGCTATATTTTATATCAAATTTATGTCTTATTTGGTCTGTGAGTAAGAGAAACACTTGTATCAGGTAACATATACATTTTTTTAAGCCATTCAACCTCTGAACTCCATCTCTCATAATATGAGATATATATATTATATAAGTAATGATGTTGAAATGTTAGAAGCTTTAGTAAATCAGTTAACATAATAATCTAAATTCTCTTTCAAACACAGAAAAACTGCATTTTTTTATGCTAGTCACTCTGATCACAATGATTAATATTATGCAAAATAATTGAGCTAATATTATTACGAAAGGCCAAAGCTGTATAAGAACAAAGTATAACTGTTTTCATAAAGTTATCCCTGTTTAGTAGGTTTATTAAAACAGTTTATATAGCTGTGCTTTATGGAATGAGGGTCTAAAAATATGGCCCAGAATAAATTGTCAATTGAACACAAGGACTACAGAGGTCGAAAGCGATCATCCATAATTCATACCTGACACACAGCTAAGAAAGACAGACGACCTAATAGAGACTATGCAATATGCATCAGTTGCAGTCTGCAACATTAATAAGGAAATTCAGCATAATATGCTGTCCTTGAAGCCCTCAGATCACCTCCTCTGATTCAAGACAACATAAACCATTTATTTTACCCTTTTAAATTCTCAACAGTTTCTTGTGAGTCAATGTCTGGTTTAAAATACATTCAGAGCATCAAGATGGACCACAGACACTATAACAAAGAGAGAGTGTGATGGTGCAAAGCATGATTACAGAACCTCCCTTTGTTTAGTGAAGTGATACAAATTATGCTGTAACTGATTTTCTTACTCTTCAAATATCAAATTACCAAAACTTCAACCAGAAATACATAAACATTTTTAATTTGATAAATAAGCAGAAGTTTAAAAGGAGAACTTGTACGATAATCAAACTAACCTTAAGTCTTTGAATGACTTCATCCTTCTCCTTTTCCAGTTCCCCCACATCTGTTTTCCTGTTCTGTAAATTTTGAATCTCCTGCAGTCACAGAAATGATATTAAAACATTGCCAAAGCAACCATTAATGAGGAAATGAACCATCTAAATGGACTGAAGTTGTACAGATTTCTTAGTGTTCAACCACTCAAAGTGAGTTGCTGTGAGGGACCAAACTTAGGCCCCGTCCACACGAAGTCAAAACGAACACGAAACGCTGATATTTTCCAAAACGTTTGCCGTAAAGACGGAGACGTAAAATAAATGTGAGCGTCCACACGAATGCATGAAAACGCTGCAAAATGTATGCCAGGCCTGTAAGTGGCGTTGTGGTGCCAAAGCAAAAATAAGCGACGAAATGTAGGGCATGCGCACTAATATTTATACATGGTTGCCCTGCGGGTCTATTTTCGTGGTTAAGTCAAATTCAGGTGCTCAACTATGTGGTCGATATTGCTCTGTTCTTCCTGGAGATATTCCAGAAGAAGAAGATTCTGTTGTAAGCCCGACCAGCCCGACAGCAGGGTGAGTAGCATTAGCAGCAACGGCGCCATTGTTGTTGTGATGTGTCGCGCTTGCGTGTTTAGAGGCGACGCTATGACGCATGCGTGTAAAAAAAAAAATGCGGTTAGGGTGTAAACATGGAAACGCGAAAACGGCGTTTCAGAATCTTCCCACTCTGAAGGGTGAATAAAAAAATGATCGTTTACAGACCCCCGAAACGCCGGCTTCGTGTGGATGAGAGGCTGGTTTGGTGAAAAATTTGTGCGTTTAGGCCAGGGTTCGTCTTCGTGTGGACGGGGCCTTAAATAAGGATAAAAAGTGTTCAAAAATTGATTTACCAGTGTCAAAAATAGTTAACAAAGGCTCAAAAGTAACACAAAATAACTTAAATAATAAAAAACATGGATCTGGGCCCAACTCGACTGAGGTCAACTGAAGAGGAACAAACTCAAACAAAAAAACTGACCTTCTGATAAAGTACATAGGCTGCTTAAATAGGGGTGGAATAACCTAAACTTTCCACATGAGGGAGGCACAATATAAAAGAGAAGCAATAAATAAAAAAAAGTCCATACAAAGCTAAAACATAAATAAAACTCTCACTTAGCACAATTAATTGATAAAGTTGACAAAATAACTAAAGTAAACTTAAACAAAATCCCCCCCTCAGCTCTTGGGAAAGTGGTTTGTTCCTGGATGCTTCCACCTCCAGCTGATCTGCATTTGCAGAACTGTGAAATTAAATAAACTTTGTGGTGGTAGAAGTTGCACTAGGGTTAAATTCATCCAGTCACACTCACAAACATACAAACCTTCATATATCAATTCAAAGATTTACAGGCAACTTTAGGCTAAGTGCCTTGCCCAAAGTGCCCAAAGGCACCTGTTGCAGCTAATGTTCTCTCTCTGCTCCAGGTGAGACACTCTAGATATGTTTGCTGACAGCTTCTCCTAGTAGTTTTTTACTGAACAACCAAGCAATGAGGGAACAAAATAAAAAACACGTACTTCTCAAAATTTTCCAAACACAGTAGAGATGCTGTGGAGTAGTCATACCTTTCCCGATCTAGTCTGTCCTGCTTCACCAACTTTAAAGGGATAGTTCGGGATTTTTGACATGAATCTGTATGGCATCCCCATCACCAGTGTCATGCAATCACACTGACTTACCCCTGGCAGCATCCTGTGAGCAGAGTTCTCGTCCAGCTTTGGTCAAGCCGAAAGTAGTCCGGCAGGTTTGCTAGACCCAGCGAAATAAAACGTTTCTCTTCCCAAAACATTATGTGTTCAAAAGAGTGATATTTTTGCATCCCAAAAACATTGTAGTGGAAAAAGTCACACGTCGTTATCACTTTGTCCTATTTTCTCTCTGTTCGTATCAGTGCGCGCGACACCATGACCTGCCAGCTAGGGCCTACCTGTTTGATTCGGGATTGTTTACTACTGGGGAAGATGTCTGACTACGAGAGCGACGAGGAAAACATCGACTTCCACTTAGAGCCAAAGGGATATCTTTATGAACCCGAGTACACTGACGATGAACTTCGACAAATGGAGTTAGATCGGGCAGAAAGAGAGAGGGTGGACAGAGAAGTGACGGAAGCTGAAGCCGGAGCCGCAGGAGCCTCAGCTGGAGCTGCGTTATCCAGGGTGGCCGACAAATCATGGTGCACTTGTTTCAAGTGCGAATTAATGCAGACAGAGGTGGATGCTACTGTTGCCACGAGTGGGATTTAGTAATGCCCGAGATACAGAACCTTTCCATTGATGAGGATGTCGGAGTTGCAGAAGCTGCTGTCTGCATCACTGAAAGCACTGAAATGAGCTGGAAAAGTTGAGCTCGCTGTCAGAATGACGGCGCGCACTGATACGAACAGAGAGAAAATAGGACCAAGTGATAACGACGTGTGACTTTTTCCACTACAATGTTTTTGGGATGCAAAAATATCACTCTTTTGAACACATAATGTTTTGGGAAGAGAAACGTTTTATTTCGCTGGGTCTAGCAAACCTGCCGGACTACTTTCGACTTGACCAAAGCTGGACGAGAACTCTGCTCACAGGATGCTGCCAGGGGTAAGTCAGTGTGATTGCATGACACTGGTGATGGGGATGCTATACAGATTCATGTCAAAAATCCCGAACTATCCCTTTAAAGTGGGTGAAGCAGGACAGACTAGATCGGGAAAGGTATGACTACTCCACAGCATCTCTACTGTGTTTGGAAAATTTTGAGAAGTACGTGTTTTTTATTTTGTTCCCTCATTGCTTGGTTGTTCAGTAAAAACTACTAGGAGAAGCTGTCAGCGAACATATCTAGAGTGTCTCACCTGGAGCAGAGAGAGAACATTAGCTGGTATCGGGCCAAGATAGGTATCCCTGCCAGAATTTGTATCCCCTCCCCGGGAACACGCACACAGTTCACTCCGCCTCAATTCCAACCTACTAAACGTGAGATGTCTTATCTTCATAAAAGATGAGCATTATTATTTTATTCTTCACGTCACATGTTATAGCAGAATATCACCAGCGATATTGTTTCAAAAAAATATATGAGAGCATTTGCTTCAAAAACAGGACGCTGGGAACAGTGTAAACTCCTTTCTCTAAAAGCCAACAACTCCTTTGTTTCAAAATGTTCCATAAAAAAAAATGATCTCATCGTTTCACATTGTCTAAATGTTCTCATCTCATTGAAAACTGTTGTCAAACACATTCTTATAATAAAAATCAAATAGTAAATGGAGTGTACATGCACATATTATAGGCTACACAAAGTAGAAATATTACTTTATCCTATATTTAGTGCTTAAATCTATATTTGTGTTTTATATTAACTTACAATTTCTGTATGTTGTACTAACCCTATGGAATTAAGGCGGAATTAACTCAATGAGCTCCTACTCTGTGCTCTGTGCTCCCGGCGAGAGGATACAAATTCTGGCGGGGATGAGCCAGACAAGGATGGATTGTTATCAAAAACCTGCTAATGTCCCTCATAGCACTTCCACTTCCAGCTCCATATCCGACCCGAGATGTTGTTTAGGGGAGAGAAATAAAAAAATAACTGATGTCCCAGATGATGATGCAAAGCTTACTGTTATTAGCTCCTGTAATACCGAAGTCAGAACATTGGTAATACCATGATAATAACATGGCTCTACATTCTATGTTAGGTGTTTTATAGGTTTGTGGTTTTAACAGAAGGATCAGAGGAATTGATGCTTTGTTTTTTATTCTTATTGAGGTGGTGATGTTTCACATTGACTTAGAGCTGGAAACACACAGATCTGACAACCCTGGCAGTTAAAGGCGGGTGGAGTTCCTAGCTATTACTTTAAGAATATAGTAAATGATTGAAGCCTGATTCTAAGCAGAGACTCCCAGACTTCCCTCGGCGTAGATACCTCCTCCATCCCCTTTGGGGGAAGACAGAGGTGTTCCAGGGCCAGCAGAGAGACATAGTCCTTCCAGGGTCGACCTCTGGGGCTCCTCCCAGGACGTGCCTGGAACACCTCCTGAGGGAGGCGTCCAGGGAGCAAAGGTGTCTGAACCACCTCAGCTGACTCCTCTTGATGTGAAGCAGAAATGGCTTTCTTTAGAACCTCTCCTGTTTGACTGAGCTCCTCACCTGATCTCTAAGGGAGTGCTCAGCCAAGCAGAGAAAGCTAATTTCAGCTGCTTTTATCCATTATCTCATTCTTTCAGTCATCATCCAGATTTCATGACCATAGGAGAGAGTCGGAACTTAGACTGACAGGTAAATTGAGAGCTCTAAAGGTTATTGCGCTTCATCAAACACATCTTATTTTTATTTTTTTAGCTAAACAACTAAAAGATATTAACCTAGTATAACATTTAATGCTGCTCACGGGACATTTCTTCAATGTTTTCAGGACAGAACTACCCAACACCTACAGGTTTGTTCTAAACAGCAGATAGATCAATTTCTCTAATAACATTAAAACTAGAAAACTCATTTATTCCCCTTTACTTTATGTCCAAGTTCATTTACAAACACTTATTTGCCGGATTAATTGTATTACTATTGACCCAGAAAGATTTTTTTTTTCCTAGGGATGATTTAGAGATAAATTACTCAAACTGACACTTGCTCTTTTCTATCCCTATGCATTCACAAATGATTGATTTATGAATGTTTCAGGAGATGTTTCCACAGGGAGGAGATGAAGGTTTGCTCATCTAGCTCACTGCTGGCGGGGTATTATGTATGCCTTTGTATTAATGGGCTAGCTTTCCACTCTTAGATTTTCTTTAATAAGATGGCAAATAGATTTGGACAGCATGCAGTGGAGGGGGAGGGATTGGTTTCTTGCCTGCTCTTTGGCTCTCAGCAAGGCTTCCAGCTCCTCCAACGCCCGACTCAGCTCCTCTTTACCAGGCTGACCAGCGGCAGGACGCCCCAGCTGGGCCTCCAACTCAGCCACCTGGAACACAAAAACACCACAAAGACATGCGTTGAAATATCACCTGCCTGAGAACCCTCACTGATGGCAATTGATTTTTAGAAAATCTTTATTTATAGATGCAAAGATTATTAGGATATAAGGTGTCAATTTTTAAGCCAAATAATGGATGGATGGATGGATGGATGGATGGATGGATGGATGGATGGATGGATGGATGGATGGATGGATGGATGGATGGATGGATGGATGGATGGATGGATGGATGTTTAAACAAAACAAAATGTTAAAAGAAACTGGTTAGAAGAATTCATAAAAAAAAAATAAGGAACTTTATGTTAACAGCGTCTTTAAAGTATGTTAAACAACTCTCAGTTCAATTGACCTGTGGAGCTTCAGGTTCAGTTATACCTTGTTGGACATAAAAGCATTGTGAAAAAGCTCAATTTAGGTTCTGTTTGTACTGCTGAACACTGAATGTGAGCTGCTCTCTTTTTTTATTCTCTGGGCCTGTTTTTAATAATTCTGCTTGAAAATGACACGTCAAAAATGTATTGAATAAATCTTAGGAACTACAAAGTTTATTGTTTAATACCAAAATGAAAGTTACACCCAAAATAATAATCTACAGGTCTGATAATCCACACTCATGTCACTGGATTACAAGAACACAGCAGAAAGTAAAAAATTTTTTTTCAAAAAATCTGACCAACTGCTATACTAAAGTTCATATTAAAGTTAAAATAAGTAGAGATGTGTGTTGATAGGAAACAGACAGCCATTTTGGCACAGTGGCATTTGGCATTACAAAAGTTCTTAGGCATTTATTTTCTTCTGTTTTTCCCCTCTTATATCTCACCATAGGCAGCCTGTGTTCTGCTGCAAAAATATTTTATTTAACTTACTTTCACTTATTTTTTGCTTTCCTCTGTAGGAAATTTTACATGTAATACTTAATAATAATAGAGAAACCAAACCACTATGGGTGTTTTCAATGAGGAGAAGTTAATAATCAATATCAAGCAACCAGTTTTTTTTTTGACTCAGAAACGTCAAACAACCTGGGGATCAAAAAACTGTAATGCAGCTTGCATGACACAACCTTGTCATTAGCAAAAAGATCAAAGGACACATCAGTTATATTTTGCACAAATCATGACTGTAAATAAAAAAAAGATGTTTCTAAGACAGAACCTAGTTGCACAGCTTTGAAACACTAACATAAAAGAATAAAATAACATTCAGTTAAACTGCTATAGAATGTCCATTCAAAAGCTACTTTGCTGTCTCCCAGTAAAGTTACTTGTAATGCTAAGTTAGATTGGTTTACACTGGGTGTCCAAACCTTCTGCCAAACATGCCAAAACCACAAAGTGCAAGGAACTCAGGTCTTAGTCTTAGTCACATTTTAGTCATTAAGATATGTGATAGTTTTAGTCGGTTTTAGTCTACTAAAACTTAAAAAGGTCTAGTCTAGTTTTAGACAGTTTTATGTTGCAAAAAAAGTTAACCTTTGCAAAAAAGTTAACCTTTACAATTTGTAATGACAACTAGATTCTTTACCAGACTGAAAGCTCTTGCCTAGATACTACAATTGCTGGGTATAGAATGCTGCCATGCAGTTCATCATTGCTGTGGGGCAGAAAACTTTGATTTATAGAATTCAAATAAACTTTTTTATGAAATAATGCATAGATCTAGTTAAACACATCATATTGGTTAATATAGCAGACAGACAAGCTGACGAAATGTACAATAAAGGAATGGTTTTAGACAACAAAGGTTTCCATTCAAAAGCAAACACTTTCTGGTCTACTATGAATTATGCATTACACACAGATCAATCAATCTTTATTGCTCCAAAAAAGCAAAGAACAAAAAAATATTTCTTTCTACTTTGGCAATTATGGTTTTATTTCTTCAATTTGCCCCTTAGTTACCACCGCTCAGGGGTCAAAGTAGATTTAAATTCACAGGGTTCGGATATAACAAAATACACAGAGAACCTACATAATTGCCTTGTAATTCAATGGCAATCCAGACCTAAACTGTATGAATATGTGAACTAAAATGTTGAAATATTTAAAGGAAACAGAGAAAATGTTTTAATGACCTTTCAAGGAAACATTTACATCATATTTGAATAGATAGAAATGAGAACTAAGAGAAAGAATTATTCAAAAATATATGTACCTTTTAACCTGGCTCTTTATCCAAAAATAAACAGAATGCAGTGAGATACATCAGTTATCATACAGAATGAGCACCGCTGCACGGCAGGTGGGCTCAAACAGGACACAGCAGCACGGCTGATACTGCTTAGCAGATTACAACACAATGATGCTCAAACCTATAACTCTCAAGTTTTCATCAACAAAGATCCTTGTTTAGCTTGTCAGTTCTCGTTATCGTCATGAAAAAAAGGAACGTCAACAAAATAATTTCTTCATCGTCATCCTTGATGAAAACAACACTGCACATGATTAAGAGTAGCTCTGAAAGAAAGATGATGTTCTTAGCAAAAGGATTATAATAATTACAATCATTGAAAACAAATTAAAGGAATAGTACACCCAAAACATGATTAGCCTTCATTTTCTACTCACCCCCATGCTGAACAACACTCTGGAGTACTTTTTTGATATCTCAAATGCATCTGGAGATCTGGGAGGCTTCTTGCTGTCTGCTGACATTCAAATAATGGAGGTACCCAGCGCCCGAGGCAGAAAGGTCCATAAAAGTCCACAAAAAACGTTTCAATATTCCTCCATACTGCTCGTCCAATGTATTCCAAGTGTCCTGAGTGGGTAGCATCCAGAATTTACTCGAAACAAAGTCATTTAGAATGTTTTTAGAGCATAAACAGTAGTGTATAGGATTTCCTGAAAGCGCGCACATGCGCGTTCACGACGCTACGGAAGCCGGCAGACCAAACCAGATGAAAGTGCGCATTCAGCGTCTGCTCTTCCAATAATGCAAGCGTAGAAGAAGAAATGTGCCGTTTACCTGTGCAAAGAAAGAAACAACGAAAGAAAAATGTCTGAGGACTTCAGTGTTGAGGAAGAGCATGAGTTCTTTGCCGAGCTGAATGCGCTGGTTTGGTCTGCCGGCTTCCGTAGCGTCGTGATCGCGCATGTGCGCACTTTCAGGAAATCCTATACACTACTGTTTATGCTCTAAAAACATTCTAAATGACTTTGTTTCGAGTAAATTCTGGATGCTACCCACTCAGGACACTTGGAATACATTGGACGAGCAGTATGGAGGAATATTGAAACGTTTTTTGTGGACTTTTATGGACCTTTCTGCCTCGGGCGCTGGGTACCTCCATTATTTGAATGTCAGCAGACAGCAAGAAGCCTCCCAGATCTCCAGATGCATTTGAGATATCAAAAAAGTACTCTAGAGTGTTGTTCAGCATGGGGGTGAGTAGAAAATGAAGGCTAATCATGTTTTGGGTGTACTATTCCTTTAACAATGACAATAACTATGAATCATGTTTATAGTCCGTTTTACATACATGTATCTCAATGTGCTATAAGCAAAAGTAAAAAAAAGAAAGAAAAAAAGCTAAAAAATGAAAAGCTGAATTAAATAAATAATAAAGAATACAACCTGGAAAAATCCCTTTCTCAGCTATAACCAACCAGCCAGAGTTTAGTTCTGGAACTGAAAAGAGCCTTTGTCAGACAGCTCTAAACTGCTGGATTCCTCAACTCCTCGCAAAAAGCGCTTGATCCAAAATATTGGATATCAAGTATACAATGCTTTTTAGTAAACAAGTACATAACATCTATGATTACCATTTAATGGAGGAAATGAAACTGAGGTGAGTGTGAACTGTATAATATTTTCACTAAAAGGGATTTATTTAAAGACCTAGTGTCATACTGAACCCCTCAGCAGATGGCTGCTCACCCTGAGCCTGATTTTACTGGAGGTTGCTTCCTGTTAAAAGGGAGTTTTTCCTCTTCACTGTCACTGCATGTTCTGTTTCAGGGATTGCTATAGCGTAAATGACACAATGCAAGCGAACGCCTACTGCCATCACATGATCATCCAGGAAGAATAATTCCTGCAGAGATTGTGATGCGATGCAATCAGCTGGTTTTCCTTAAATAGAGAATAGAGTTTGTTCTGGTTGAATTGTCTCTGGAAAATGTCTTGAAATTACGTTTTCTGAATTGGTGCTATATAAATACACTTAATTTAACTAATAATATTCATTCATACTGCAGTTACACACACTACTATAAATTGTAAAAAATGAAAACTTTTAGTATTATAAAACCATTATTAAAGAATTACTCAGCTAATCCCACACAAAAATGTTACTGATGGGATTTTCACATGTGATGAACACCTTTTATTCTCTGAATATCACTTAGCTGCATCCAGGCACACTCCATAGAGAATCTGCAACAACAAAAAAAAATCAAGGGCATCTTTTTTTCTTCATGCATGCTTTCATCCCTTTTTACCCTCTACTTGAATATACAGATAAACAACACTACACACACACACACACCAATGGAAATTATTCAAAGGAAAAAGAGCCTTTCTGCCTGAGGGCTCAGAACCAAATCCTAGAAGACCTCTCTAACAGAGGGATGTGACCTGGCAAAAGATTTTCATGTAAACTGATTTGCCCAATTTGACCCACTTCCCTGAGTTTGACACATTAATGGAAAATTTTGAAGAATCTGAGTGACAACTTAACAAAACAAGGACAAGCTCTACATCCTCACAATGTGACATCACTCAAGAACCTGCAATCAGAGCCCTCTGACTGGGTTGGGGGTTTGAATCCCTCTTGTCTTTGGTTACCGCAGATCTGTGTGGCAGTAATCAGCTTAAGATGTTCAACTAATTGGATCCCAAGTGTTTACAGAGTTTGAATTTGCAGCAATTAACAGAAAAAGAATTTAATTTAGATAAAGCTTTAAATAAAATAAAAATATGAGGAACTGTGTGGAAGATGCATAAAGATGTTAGAAATTGTTCTATTGTTTATTTAAGTTGTGTCGTTCCTTCTGTTCCTTACGTGTAGTTATTTAGTTTTCTTTACCAAATTCATTTAATTCAATATGCTAAAAGTAACAATTAAACATAAAAATAAATCTTTTCACCCCATGAATTGAAAGGAAGTAGGAAGAAGAATTATCATATAATCATAGCATATATAATTTATGGCCAATGAAGGCAAGAGTGACCAAAAATATACATTTTGAATTCTGTTGGTAAAAAACAATATAACCCTTTAGGTCCCAATAAGCCATTTGTCTTATTTTGAAGTGGTCAGAATCAGTAACCTCACAGGCCTTCATCATGTTTAACAACTAATAATTTTATTTTTTATACCCAACATACTTTACAAAATGTTTCTTTTTGATGGTTTGTTAAGTCTTTTAAACTCTGACCTTTGAATTATTCTTACTTTAAATGCTTTTTAAGGTTAAGGGCTGTTTGCCACCCAGTCTTTGTTGTGATGTGACACAAGGAAAAATGGCAGACACAAATTTCTATTAGACTTTTTGGGCATTTTGTTTTCAGCAGCCTTTTACAAATGCGATTTGATCCAGTTTTTTAGATGATTCTATTAAAACATCATAAAGTTTAAAATAAGTGAAGTATTTTATCCCCAACAAGGTCATGCTCAAAAAGCTATAAGCTGGGTAATGTTTCTCCTTGTTTTATTGATTAACTTGTGTTTATTATACCTGCAGGGTTTTAACAAGAAGAGGGGAGGGGCGTGTCATCATTATGCTCTGCACCACATTAAGAGATGCTAATAAACACTATTGATTGTGGGAAAAGGGTGATTAAGTTAAAAGCAAAGATGACTACATAACCAGTCTGTTGGTGATTACACTGCAAAAAAATCTATAGAAGTAATTTTTTTCTTAAAATAAGTGCTTGAATTTAGGAGGTGAGATACTTTACAAATGGAACAGGACAATTTACATTTAAAATAAGAAAAAAAAATTGCATTGTCTTATTTCAAGTGCATATTATCTAACTGTCTTATTTTAAGAGTAAAAATATGCTTTTACCTTCTTACATTAAAGGTAAATAAACTTAATTTAAGAACTTTTTACGTTTTTGAAGTGTATGCACTAATGGAGACTTGATATTCTCTAATGTTTGTTTGATTTGAGAAATATGTTTATCTGCAGAATATAAAGAACAAAAAACATGCAGAGGATCTCACTGCAACCTTCAGCTAAGTGATCTCATAATAACTCACACCGCGGCTATCATTTTAGGGGTACAACATGATCTGAAAAAAATATATATACTTTTAATAATATCAAAGAACCTTTGATGTAATTAAGAATACAAATAGATAAATGTAAAATATAATATTATTACAAATAATCAATACAATAGATTATTTTTAGCAGCCAAGGTAATAACTATTGAGTTTTTGTTTTTTTAATTAAAAACAGCTGAATCCTCCGATTTCTATTTCTTTTTTTGAAAAAAAGAAATGTATTCTTGGATCAGAATTTACAAGTGTTATGTGTAAAATCATACACATGTCACGTGTATGATTTTAGGAATATTTACATAATTAATTAAATAATCTATCAAGAACTGAGTATTTCAGTTTTAAAATCAATTTTGAATCATTTAAGGATACAAACCTTTTTATTAAGAAGGTGCTTAATATGATCTCCATCTATTACATTTGATCTTTAAGGTTATTTACTTCTATACACCTCCATATCTCCAAAAAACTAAACTAAAACTGCTTTCGTGTAGCTGGATTCAATCCAAACCTCTTTATAACCAGTTTGTCATTTTTCAGTTTTCCCTGAGCTGATTAGGTGAAAATCTTCATTGTGTATCAAGGTATGGAGTCTTTCTTTTTCTCTGTGCCAACATTTCCAGTTGCTCTCTCTTTTAAATTTGCCCCCTCTCTTCCACAGACGGTTTCAAAGGAGCGGTTTAGAGATTCCTCACCATTCTCCGCCGCATCCACACCTCGCTCCAGAAAACCTTGGCAGGTGGAGAGAAAGGATTGTCCACAGTCTTAGAAGTTTCAGTCCCTTTGCATTATGCTCTGTGTGTGTGTGACTGTGTGTGTGAACCACAGCTATTGTCCCAAGAGGCACAAGTTCATTCCTGAGCTCCACACAAACTTTTACAGGCAGGAAAAACATTGAAGTCGTTTTCAATTAATGTTCCTTAGAACAGTTAAATCTTAAAACTAAATGGTTGATGGAGCAGAGGTAATAGATGCCTCTGGTGCCAAAGAAGCAACAAGATTCCCCAAAAACTTCTCAAGCAATGAAAGCCCAAATGTAAGCACATATAAGTAATAAAAAAACTAAAATAGTGAGATGAATTACAATCGTCATCAGATTTTTGAGTTTTGTAGAAACAAAAAAAAAATGGAGAGAAAAAAGGATTTAGTAGTCTATGATATCTAATCCATTTTCATCTTTTTGTTTCCCCAACTGATATTCAGATTAGTGACAGAAATCAAGAATGTCAGGAAGACTGGTAGGAACATTTGGCCTCTCAAGATATATTTGCATGAATAAATTTGTTCCTAAATCTTTTGTACACTGCAAAAACGATGTAGAAATAAGCAAAAATGTCTTAAATTAAGTGTAATTAAGGTAAATAAGATAATCTGCCAATGGAATTTGTTTTTTTGATTCTTAACCCTGTAATGCCAAATGTATCGTATTTGATACATACGGTTTCTGAAATGTTTTACGTCTGACACCTTTTGCATAATTTAATGGTAAAAACTTTGCTCAAAATCTCATTGTACACAATCAGATATACCTGATAACAGCCAGTAGAAGACTACACAAAAAATAATTTTGACTTATTGCATAGTAATAAATTATTAATATCAAAAATTTATTTCTGTTTTTTCTTTTTACATATTTTGTTAAAAGGCCAAATAAGGACTTCAAACCAAAAAAAAGTAATTTTCTGTTTTGTTTTATTTTTGGATCGGGCTTTAAAGGGTTAAGTAAGATAACTAAATAATATGTACTAGAAATAAGACAATACAATTGTTTTTTTCTTATTTTAAATGTAAATTGTCTTGTTCCATTGCTGTCTCACTTTTGCAGCGTAGGAGTGATTCAGGAGAAAATGTTATATTCACCATGTTGCTACCTAAATTCTCCATATTTCTAATCTTCTCTCAAGTAAACGTTTACAAGTTTGGCCATTTCTGTAAATGAACACTGTCTGACAAGTGCTGGATAGACGTAGCACTATATAGAATTATCAAAGCGGTAATCATACATGGTGCACTCATAATTATACATGGTGCACTCATAATTATACATGGCGCACTCATATATGCACAGGTGGAATGCCTCATGTTTACGAGGATCTTTAATGAAGTTATCCAAAGTTAAGAACATTTGTTGAATCTGATGTGGTGCACTGGTACAGTAGGAGCCCTCGGATGGAGAAAAATTAGAGGACATTTACCACAAGAATACGTAACTGTTGTTGCACAAGGGCCACTGGGTTGATGGAAAATGAAAAACAGTGAGTGAGAAATACAAAGATACACCTCCAAGTGATTAACTTACACTTGCATACACCCACTCAGCATGAACACACCTATTTCTATAGATATGCTCATCCAACTATTAATATCAGACATATATGACATATATATACTGACAGGATATCAACGGATATATGTTTTGTCTACTTTAATACTGGAGGGAATCCTGATTGAATAAAGGCAATTAGGAAACTCTCTTGGGATATTCTTTTGACAGAGCAAGGTTGCTCTGGCAAATGTACACAACTATCTACCATATTTTATGACAAGACACAAGAAAGTAAAAGAAAATGTGAATCCATGAATCTACACAACCTTTATCAAATTGGAACTCTAAGCTTACTCATCATATTGGAAAATGAAGTTTAAGTTCAAAGAAAAACATAAACAAGTATAGGCAATAACAAATTTCTTCTACTTCTGAAACACATTCTTCCTGGTGGCTGTTTAACTGAAAAGTGACAATATATATCTATATATATATATCTATATTTAAATATATATATAGATATATATATACATACATATATCTATCTATCTATCTATCTATCTATCTATCTATCTATCTATCTATCTATCTATCTATATATATATATATATTATTTTTTTATTATGGTAATTAAATCTGCAAAAGGATAAACATCCTCAAGCACAGCCAGGTGAGGAGAAAACTTTAAAGCATCTTAAAAAGCATCTTAAAATGCAGTTCACACCGTTTTGTGGTGTCAACTCTCATTAAACCTGAACAGAGGTTGCAGTTAAAGCCAGAAACCCAGAAAATAAACCCAGAGCGTTTCTCTGGTGGATGAACACCAGTGTGGCAGGAGCTGAGAGTGTGACGAGTGAGGAAAAGCCAACCAACCCCGCTCTCCCTCTGCTTCTCCAGTGATTTATCTTCTTCTTCTAACTGGGGCACAGTGGGGAGGAGGAGGTGGGCAAAAGGGGGTGTCTTATCCCAAAAGCAAAAAATAAATAAAAACTATTCCTGCCCCTCTCGATACCCTACCACCAAACCCTGGAGGCCTGTTCTACTTCCAGCCACCTGGTTGACTTTGCAGCAGCTCAGTGTGTGCGTGTATTGCCCTGTAATTGTGTGTCTTTGAGGGGTAACCTTCACCTGGACATGTGCAGATGGAAAAGAAAATGGATGGAATAATGCCTCAAGCTAAAAATAAAGAGCCACTTTTGTCAGCGGTGATAACATCTCACTCCACACTGTTGAACTGTGCGACTGAAGGACGATTTGTTAAGCCTGACCAGGGGCATAATTTCCTCTCTGTAAATTAAAGATGAAATGTCTGCATTCTGGCCCTGCTATTATCACGGGAGCCTGTCAACAGAAATATGCCAGAGAGAGGGGAGCTGGATGAAAAATGAATCTGCAGTTTGAAGCACTCTTTGGGGATATTTTACCCTGACACATGCATAATATAAGTGAAACTAAAAAAAAAAAAATTTGAATAATAGTTACTGTCCTAATAATTAAAAAGGACTATCAATGCAGAGTAGAACTGAGTTCACTTTACCTGTTTGTTCATTCCTCTTCTTGCTTTATTCTAAGTCAGATTTTTTTTTACTTAACATATGAGAAATGCCACAACAAAACAATGTCTCTCAAACAGGCAGAAATGTTTTAAAAGTGCCATTTTTTCCACAGAAACGTAATGGGAAAGAAAATCCTCTGGGATTGAACTAACATGAAAAAGCATCAAATGTTGCAGCTCTAGTGTGAAAACACACGTGTGCTGCCATGAAACAGGAAGTCAAGTCATGTTTAATCAAATCGGTGAGTAAATGGTGAATGGTAAATCTATATAAGAAAACAGTATAGACATCATTTAAGTTTTTGTATGAACAATATAAACTTAATAACCAAATAAAAGCACAATTAAAGTGTGTTTACAGTAACTGGAATTAATCTGATAAATTATATGCTAACAATGCTATAAGATGCATTAAAGTCACTACATAAATCTCAACCACAATGTTAAGAATTGCCTAGAGAGTGGACCACCTAGGGTGCATCAAGGATGCAGAGAGCACCCCATCAAAGTTGATGGAGCCTGACAGTTTCCAGATAGCTTTTATTATGAAAAAAATGTTTGCAGTGCAATGGTGTTACATTACTGTGGTGACAACACATCTGACTGCAGAGTGCTACGTGGATTATTGCAGCAACATGTTGACATGTTGCCCACACACACCAACCAGGCTCGGTTATCAAAGAAGGAAGAAGGGATACATTTAAAAACCATCATGTTATCCTGGGAATGATGAGACAAAAAGAGGCTTGATCTAACCTTGTGCATACAGAATGATATATGTTGAACTGCTCACAGATAAAGAGTAGAAAAGCCCCACCTCCAAACTGCAAATATATGGTATAATGGGCCAGGGAGAACAAGGCCAGTTGCATGTTTTCAAGCTCAGACACAAAATGTCTTCATTGTACAGTCAGAGAGAAGTACTGACTGTACTTTGTTGTTACATGGTCAGGTAACAAGAAAGAAAATTTGAAAAAGAAAAACAAATTTAAGACTAATTTGGCTTTTATTAGTTGCAATATGACAAAAATTGTTAAATTAAAAACCTTGATTATGGAATTTGAAGGAAATTATTCCTTCCAAATAAACTCACAATAAAGGCCCAGTTGTTTAGGTCAAATTAAAAATGATTTTGGATTATTTGGAGATGAACTGCATCCTCTCATACAACTGAAAAGCTTCTTAGAAAACGTATATATGTTTTATTACCCTTAGCTGTAGCATAGCGTCAGGATAGTAGTGAAAGCCTCCTTTAAAGTGATGTGCAAGACAATTATGGCTGTCTTGATGTTTAATTAAAATTTTGTTTTCCACATTTCAGTGTCATTTGTTTTAAAGATCATAAAAACTAACTGCATGCTCTAAAGAAACCCAAATACTCTCAAATGCATTGGAGTAAAGAGTCCTAAAGCAGTGACCATGTTTCAACTCAACAGGATAAATATGAAATTATATAAAGAAAAAAAAAAGAAAATCCCCAAGATCCTTGCAACGGGCTGAAAAACTAAAATAGGAAGTGGATCAGCTTTAGAAGCTCAATATTTTAAAGCTGATAATCCATTTAGATATTTTACCTACAAAACATTCTCAATATTTTAAGATGCAAATTTATCTTTTTCTGGCCATTTTCTTTGTTAAAAATCAAAGGTCAAATCAATTTTTCCCCTGCAGACAAATGTTACATGTTTTCCTGTTTTTAAATGTGAAACAATCACATTTAATTAGAAAAGCCATAGTCATAGCAGCAGCACAGAGGCTTCTTGAGAATGTAATTACCATAGCCTTTTGTAAACACCACCTCCTTTCCCCTTGGCATCTTTGTTAGATATACCGATAAACTCTTCTGTTATTAAACCAAGTTAATATTGACTTTAACAAGATATTTTCTCACCTTTAAGCTTTATGGCCAATATTTCTGTTTGCTGCCACTTAACTAACATTGTTGTATTTCAGCTAAAAAAAATCATATATACTGCCATGAATTTGTTATTGCTATGAAATTGAGACTAGGTCTGTTTGAAACACTGAGGCGAGAGCAACAACGGTGGTCACCTGGTCTCGGAGACGATCGGTTTCCTCCTGGTATTCTGCCAGCTGCTTCTTCCACTGCTCTACGCTGCTGTTGGCTTCCTGAAGCGCTGACACCAGCTTGGCATTGCTGTCCTGCAGAGTGAAGAGTTCAGCCTCCAAGTTGATCTCACACATGGACCTGATAAGATGACCAACAGAGGGCTACTTAGAGACAATCTACTTTGATAACCGATTGTAATATTTCAAATTTTATTACTGATGTTGGCAATATACACTCTTAAGTAAAGGTTATAAAATGAAATAAAATTCTAGATTCTTTTGCATTTTTAATATACCATATATAAATAATATCTGTAACTTTAAAGCAATGCATAAACTGATATCCTTTATTTGAGTGTGGAAATACAATTTTTAGTTTCCTGGAATGAATTGAGGGAAATCTGGGATGAAATGACATCATATTTGCAGAAAGTGTCATTTGATGAGGGAGTAAATTGACCCAAATCTGTCTTCCTTAGCAGTCACCTGAAATTTGTTTAGGTGCTTGATTATTAAGTTTAGTTATTCAGGTCAGTTTCAAGGTGGATCATTGTTGAGACAAAGGCTGTTTTCGCGGTTATGTTGAAACAGCCTTAAAATGAATATCTGTACCTAGAGTGCATTTATTAAATGGGGTAACAATCCTACATATAGAGCTATTAACAAAATTATTGGTGATATAATAGTTCAATCTGAAAAGCTTACACAAAGAGAAAAGACAATAAGGAGAAATTTATTGATACAATTACTTTTTCTTTGGCGCTCAGACCTCAGCAGGAAACATAGCGCTTAATTTTGATAGGAACAGGAGAAAAGAATAGGGCTGTATCCCCCAGGCCTGAAACTGGTGGTGGAGTGGAGATAGATTAAGTTGGTCAGGCTGTAGACTGCTGGTTAGCGAGACAGTATGCTGAGCTTTATGGGGAGATCCAGTGAACTGCATGAGCTGATACTAAAGCTTCACTCAGGGACCTGGAAGATGGAAGGCCAGTTTGGATAACACAGGTTGAGAGAACCTCTCCATGATGAGCAAGCATGCAGCAACAGTGGAGAGGAAAACTCCCCGTTTGGAAGAAACCTCTGGCACAACCAGGCTCAACATGGCGGTCTTATGCTGGACCGGTTGAGATGAGACAGAGAACGCAGAAAGAGTCTGGGAGAAAAGACACTCTGATGAAGCTTTACATACGAATGTGGAGGAGGGGCTGGAGGCGGGTTGAAAAGGGGTCATCTGAATAAAGTCACAGCGCATCCGCCACCTGCGCACGTGAGCAGACAGGTGCATATCGGAGGACTTTTAAGATGAACTTTGGATGCCGATTGGCTTTCGTGGAGGTGTGGTTCAAAGCTGATTGGCTGTGTCGTAGGTGGATGTAGGAGACAAAGAGTTTCTTCATTTGAACTTCCACCTAGGATCCACTTAAACAAATATTTCTAAATAAAATATCTATGAAATCATAATGAGGAAAGACGGGCAATTTGAGGACAGCTAATTTTAAAAATAACCATGCTATGATTGTACACAAACTATTTTGCAAGAAAATATTGTTTTCTATCCTACCATCACAAATCTGAACATGTGAGAGGGCTGGTCTATTCAAAAACTTGCAAAAATCCTTTGACTTCAGCTTTATCTTCCTTAATATACTGCATGTTTTATTTTATTTCAAAAACTTTATTAGGGGTGCCAAAAAATGTGGCCAGCATATCGTACTATACTACATACGTTTTTAGCTGTGTTGATGATCTAATCTAATACAACCAGTTGGCATTTAAACAACCCAGTAAGTAATTAAATCAGTATTAAAGTACAGCAGTGATAGCCTTTGTCATTTTTTTTAAGGATTCAGATTTTTAATATGAACCAAAGCAGGTCAGCATGTGTCTTCAGGAGTGGAAAATTACACATCTGGGTCGCATATAAAAACCAACACCAGGCAACAAATGTGTTCTGCTTTATTATTAAATGGGAAAGATCTGGTGTGCCGATAAAGGTCAGGATTCAGCGGGGATAATTAATAAAGCACTGAGCTCTCAGCTGAGAAGATGCAGTCCAGAAGGATATCTTTGTCTTGACGACAAATCAGCTTGGCCCTCATAAAACCATAGCAACACCAGGGAAGAGTCTGCTTAGGCTTATGAAAATCATAAAGTAAAGTCTGAGGGATAATGGGCTGCAAGGCTACAGAGATGGGCTGTTCTGTGGCCTGTTTTCACATGGAGGGTTTAGTATTTAATAATGAACACCACAATGAAGCTTACTGTCTGCTAAGGTGAGCAGCATTACCCTATTTTACCTAAAGCCCCTCAACAAGTTACAAGGTTCTGCAAGGGGGTTCTGGACAAAAAATAAATAAATAAATAATAATAAATCATAAGTAAACAGATAGCTGAAAACCCAAAAAAGATTTTTTTATTTTTTTTCAGTAAAATGACGGCTAATCTACAAAGCGTCCCTGTCTGGTAAGAGGTAAAATCAGGTGAGAATTTCTGGTGAAAAAAAACAACTAAAGGTAAATTAAGAAAACAACTGTATTTCAGTTCTTCTAGTTGAAGACGTTTCGTTCTTCATCAGAAGACTGTCCTCAGTTCCCATCCGTCCATAAACTGGATGACTGACAACCTAAACCAGCATACTATAATAATTGGTTCCTGGGGGTCTGTATGGCAGATCTATTGTTTTTAGTTCATGGGCTGCAGCCACAGGAATATCTTAACCCAACTAGACCCCAGCTGGTACTCATTTCTCTATGTACAAAGCTCTGAGTAAAAACGTCCCAGTTTTCCTATATAACGGCACTAAAATAGAGATTCTAAACCCAACTGTTCTTAATTTTTTATTTAAATCAAAAGGGCAATTATTGTTTTGCAGTTTCTATTGCCATTGGAGTAATAAATGCGTTAATGACACTTTTTTGTCATTAATCAGCCTTTGTTGTTAAATCTTTCTTTATATGCAGATTTCAGCAAAGAGATAAAATAACCCAATAAATTCTGTAGAGCTTCTAATGCTGCCTATGCAGCTTTACTCTTAAGTCGTTCCTCCCAGAGTGTTTTTAGGACAAAATGACACTGGCTGAACAGAAACTTGTGGTGTGAAAAAAAAAACGTTCACATCACTGGTACTAAGATAGTGTTATTTTTAAAGTGCACAGGTTAACAGCCATGCAAGAAGCACCATTCAGTCTGCTGAACTCTGGATCCGAGTTGAGATGAAGCGGTCAGTCACACAGCGTCAAAGGCTTCACATTAAATGCGCAGCAGCAGCCTCTTCCTATGTGAAAGCAGGCTAGACTAGTGTAGTCGGACTAAATCAGCTTAAAACCCAGGTAATCGCCCAGCTCATGTAACTCTGTAAAGGATTATTCCAGGTTTTTTCTTCAATCTCCCCCCAATCTTTGATTTTCCTTAGCTGATAGCTGCCATGAATATAAGAAACAGCTGATTTATTTTAGATTGTTAACAATCAATCATGTTTTCTTACTCTCTTCTTCTTTTTGTCTGCAAAACATTTAGTACTTGTTCTGGGTTTGTTTGTGACCTCCTGGATGAGTCTTTGATGCTCTCTTTGAGATTAGCCAGCCGCTTCTGAGAAGGTTCACCACTGTTCCCTGCTTTCCCCCTTTTGGATAACAGCTCTCACTTTGGTCTGATGGATTTGCAAAGCCTTTGAGATATCTTTGTAACAGACAAATATTTATCATCAAAAATGTTAGTTTATATAGTATCAGTTGTAATCTCAAGGCTTTTTATAGAGAAAATCCAATCAAGTCATACAGTCGGATTGGTTAAAAGGAATAGACAGGAACTAGAGGAAGCAAACTAGCTTGGACTACAGATCAGGTATAGGCTCAGCTGGTATTAGTGATGTGATCCATGTTTTTGAAAAAGTCATTAACTACCTTAAGTTTGCTTAAAAAACATGTTTGGAAATTTAGTTAATTGATTAAAATGTTGCTTTTCCCATCCAGTTCTTTAAACAAGATACTTCATATTACACATCTAAAAAACTGTGATGAAAAGTCTGCTGTCACATTACAGAAACCCCCTCACACCAAGAATGCAAAAACTGTCTTTTAAAAGGAGGAAACATCCAACAGAACTAGGTTGACCTTGAGAACCAGTCATGTTGTCAGATAGGTGTTTGATTTATTGATTCTTCCTGTCTGGCAGTAATCACACCAGATGAGCTACCAAGAAAGTTATGATTTTTTTTTATAAAACCTCAGGTTACTTTGGAAAGCATTTTACCCCCAACAAATAAAATCGATGTTTAAAAAAAGCCATTTTGTATTTGTTCAAAGAATCTAAGTAGGATGTTGAAATAAGTTTTATGAATGGAAATTTTTTTATGCGAGGAAAAAAAGAAAAACAGAATCAGCAGCATCCCCAGCATAGTATTACAAATATAAATTTACAGATATTTATTAGCTCTGGTTTATAAAAAGCCAGACCTTTAAATAAAGGCTTTTATTACCCTTCAGACAGCATCTTTTTAACCCGTTCCTTCTCGACAGTCAGCTCCACTTCTGCGCTCCTGCTGCGAAACAGCTTTTCCTCGCCGGGCCCGTTAACTGTCAGCAGCGGTGGAGAGTGACGCTCCTCTGACAGCTCCTGCGGCGCAACATGAAGTTGATAAAACAAAAAGTTATTCTTATGACACCAGCTCTGTTGCTAGCATGAAATAAGAAGCAGAACTCTATCTTATGATGTCCTATGATGAGTCACAATAGGTAAAACTTCCACATAAACATATAAACGTCCCTGTAGGGTAAAGTGCCAGTAAAAGTGGTCATAATCCTTGATATTTTTCAATAATTTTCCATCACAAAAACATACTTTGTTGTATTTTCTATGAAAATACCAATTATTTTTATTTGACTAGATTTTTTTATATTTTTATTTAATTTAGATTATATCAATACATTTAAGCCATGATTGAAATCATTGTTGGTTGCAATAATTACCACAAATGATTGAGAGAAAATCTTAAACCCATTTAAAACATACTTGTAATAAATGCAGAAAGAAGGTAAAAACAAGGTACAAAAAAACATACTCAACAGTTGTGCACATTATATTGTCAAAGCATTTTTTATTTTAATTTTGAGATTGGAATTTAAAAATGTTCAAATTATGTCAATCATTATGCATGGCCCTGAGCAGATTAACAGCTTGATTAAAAAACATAAGTATGAACAGTAAATTTTTTATTTTATTTTTTACTTTCCACACATTCTGGGGAACATTAACAAGAATATTCTAAAAATAACTATAAAGAAAAAGTACTAATTTAGATTGTTAAAGCCAAATTAATAATATAAAAAGATTGCTTCATCATTTATTTGTCTTAAACCGTGTCTAAGTCTAAACTTAGTCTTTAATATTGTATCCAGAAAGGCAGGAGAGCAACATAGGAGTGAGCTCAGTCTGCTGGTGCAGCACATGTCCCATCTGGGCTCCTGTAAACAAGCCCTAAGCAGAACAAGTAGCCATGTGTGCAACCCAGCTGTTTTTTCTTTATACAGCCTTGCAGGTTTGATTGGACTCAACAAGAAATAATTAATGTGCTGATTCATGTTCCGTGGCTTCATCTGGTGTTTGTGTGAATAAAAGTATGTATTTAAGCTTGTCACACCTCAGCTTGAGGGTCTGATGAGATTTTACGTTTAAAGCATTTCAGCAGCAGTCAGGACCTCAACATTGGAACAAAATAAAAAATTGTACGGGCCAAACTCAAAATAAACAATTTTTAACAGAAACAATAATTTGATATTGAAATTAAAAGATGAATTTATTTTAACAGAGCATTCACTACCTTATTAGAATTTAATATTCATTAAAGCGACAGTGTAGCTAATTTTTTTAAGTGTCGCTATCAAAAAGACATATTTTTCTAAAGCCTAATAACAGTTGCTTAAATAAATGACAGTGTAAACTTAGCTTAGAATGAGTTGCTTACAAATACATAGTAGGTGTACAAACTCCCCAGTAATATATGACTAAAATTTTATGTGCAAACTGTGTAGAAAAAAACACTTTTAAACCATCAACAAGCTTCAGGCATGACTCTGGGTGGCTATTTTAGCCGTCTTCCTTGCAGAAATGTTTGAGTTCATTTACACTAGTTGACTGTTAATCGCTGTCTCATCGTTTAAACATAGGCAGCTGTTACATGGTTTAATGTCATTGAATTATTATCTCATTAGTATACCCATCTTTATTAAACTAAACCAGAGGTTAATACAACTATTGAGTTGAGTTATCAATGAACTTAGATGCTCTGTCTTTTATATATCAAACACTTTGTGTAATTAACAAATACCACTGGGGGAAACAGACCCCCCTGCATGATGCTACCACCACCATGCCTTAGAAATATTACAGTTCTAGTGGGTTTTAAAAACCTCGCATCACCTCATACAAACATTTATTTTTACTGGGCCTATTAATTTCAATCTATGTTTTCTCCAGGGGGTAAATGGCTTATCCAAGAAGACCCCCACAAATTTCTATCAAGCTCAAACGTGTTTATCAAATGAGCACATTATTGTTAAAAGGGAAAGAAAAAAATTGAAATCACAATGAAAAGATTAATTAAGACATTGGTTCCACAAAAAAACTAAACAAATTAAAACTTTCCCATTAAACTAACCCACCTATATGAACCTGAGGAACTTTGACAAAATGAAAAATCAAATATCCAGCCAGAATATGGTCAGGATACAGCTTCTAATGGATATTCAGCAATTAATAATTCCAAATATGGAATAAAAAAAGTCAATCACCATTTTAGACCTAATGCTTTCAAAATTCCCTTTAGTGGTTTTTACTATATTCATTCCAAGCTAGAAAGAAAAAAGCTGTATCCGGGCATCATATTTGGCCACTGTGTTGTGAAACCGAGCAGATGAATTATCTCTTTTTTTCTTTCTTGCATAAAACCTAAACTTGAACTCTTAATGTTACAACCCTGCACTGCAGAGAGAGCTTTTATTATTCATATGAAAGAGCATGGCTGTACTCTCCAGAGGACTAAAGTTGATTTTCTTTTAGCTCAGCAGCTTTCTGTTTATGTTTTTTTTTCTCTCTGTGGATGGTTGTGGAAGTAAAACACATAGCTAAGTCCTGTGGATAATCTCTTGGTTCGTAGGGGAGGAAAAAACGACTTTGGTCCAGCGCTGAAGCAGACAGATCAGCGGGGTGTTATCAATGAATTATTCATACCAGAGATTAAGTTAAGTCACTACAGATTTAAAGTACTTGTTTTATATACACACACTCCCTGAGAGACTGAGATACAAAGTAAATGGTTTACAGCAGAGACTTGCAAAACCAATAATTCATAGAGAAAGGCATCTTTTTGCCTTTGTATGATTTAAAGGCTGTACATATTTAAATAATAAATCACTAATACACTCACATCCTGTACTGCTGTTATTGCTTCCATCTCTTACTTGTTTGCCATAGCTAACTTTGCTCTGAAATCACTTTGAACAGAGTAAAGATGAAATATTGAGCCTGATAGGCCATGCAACATTAACACTGCCATTCCAGTGAAACTCTTGGCGGCTTATCTTTTCATTGCTTCGATTGTTGTGTGGAGTGTGGGCCGTCACGCACCTGCGAGAGCTGAGATGGATGAACATGTCCCAAGCCGCAGCAGGAGGGAAAACACATAAGACAGAAAAATGAATTAGATAAAAAAGAAAAAAAAAACAAACAAACATAACAAGCATTTTAAAAACACAGGGAGCCATCTGTTTGTCTTGCACTGGAAATATTCTGTTCTTCATGTAAATCTAGAGCTATGGTTAACTTTCTCTGTTTGACTGAGAGGTAAACTTGCAGCATAAAAAGCCTAAAGTCAGTCATAAATAAATATTGTAGCCCTTTTTTGGAGTATTTTATCTGAACCATTAATATAACTTGACATGATAGTTCTGAATTCTGTTCTTTTTTTGGTACCGACCATATTCCATCGATACTACCAAACACCTATTCATGTAAAATCAAATAGTACCATGTTTCAGCACCCAAACGCATCACGACGAGGCAGAGCAAATGGAAGAGGGGTCGATTTTCCATGAACACAGCTTTGCACGTAAAAGAATGTGATGAAAAGCCGCTCCTACAGCAAAAAAAGCACGGCTAAATTTGAGGACTTAAGCGCACATTTTTTCACAAGGCTAAAGAGTGCACAGTTTTCAACAGCCTCGGATCCACAGCCACAACACCTGCATATAGCACAGTAAGCAGCCATTAGCAGCTCATTGTCTATAGCCAACAACATGAGGCAGCAGCATCATCTTTGTCTGCTTCAGGTAAATAAGTCTAGCGTTTTAGATTATGTTTGCATGTGCTGAAAATCAGCCCTGCTGAGTACAGACGGATTCCCAGGTATCAGGAATCAGTACCGTATTCGTTTAAATGTGAACGGTAACCATCCCTATACACGATGTGTGCTTAAGGCCTAATAGTATGTTGCTTTATCGATTGCTTTGACAGCAACTGAGGATTCCTTTCAATTGCTCTTTATGCAGAAAACCGTATCCATGGTTTTTTTCAGAATCTCAAATTTTTTATTTAATTACCCTATATAGGCAGCTGGATCATTGTCCTGCTCCATATTCCAAGTGTGCTTAATGCCTGGACATTCTGCTTCTGGAGACCAGCATTCATAGGTACATCGCCTACAATATCTTATGCTGGTGCTGTAGCATTAGCTCTGCACTATATTAGATAATAGTCTAATAATATAATAATATATTGAGTTGTCCACGTACTCTTGGAGCAATTTTGGTAGCACTACAGCTGTTCTACGCTTAAAGACGTGAGTCAGGACAGGTACTAAACGTTTCTATGGGATTATATTTATTTTGTCTTGTAAATATTACAAAATTGTTTTAAACTCCACAAAAACATTTTATGTGTTAACCGGAAATACAAATTTAACTCCAAGTGCAAATTTAACTTGTTCACTTCTGTGAATATATGTCACCACTTTATCAGTTTTCTGCATTTGTGGATAATAAACATCACTGTGGTCGGCATGATTCCCAGAAAACCACACTATACGAAATGGCTCAAAAACCTTTCATAGATCAGTCAATATCAATGACTTTGTCCTATGTTGCTGGATATCCTTTAGATCAGGGCATAATGTGTTGCTTTTTGAAATTGTTTAGCCTAATTCCTGTAGTCAGACAGGTTCTTGTTAGGCAGTAGTCAGGGATGTGTGTGACTAAATGAAAAACGGCAGCTTTCCAAAGGAGGTTATGTAAAGAATATTCATGATTAAAAAATATTAGAAGGCAAATTTGGATAGTTTTTGTAACTATCAATTAAGATGCCCTTAAAATATGTTTTATGTAACCCACCCCCACCGTGCCTCTCAGCAATGGGAATGAATGTTGATTGAAAAGAAAGTGAAGCCTGATTACTATTGTCATATTATTGCAGTATTCAAAAATAGCATCACAACCGCTTCTTTTCTTACTACTGTGCAGGCCTAATGTAATCCACACTGTAACACTGATGGTAACCTGCTGGTTTAAAATTTAAACAACCATCCTGATAGCTTTTATCACAATGTCTCTGCAGTGCTTAAGTACATCCACGTTCTTTACTTATTTATCCCAGCATCCGTCCCCTCAGCTTTCCAAAGTTTCCGTTTCTACATCCTGTGTTTCAATGAGACCCGTTTTACTTATTCATGCATCGGCTAGGGTCTCCCTTCACTCACCTGTCCTGCCCACCAAACAACACACTGCAGTCACATGCAGATTCAGCTCCTTTAGGTTTTTTTTAAGCCTTTAGAGTTAGTAACTTGAAATATTGATATGTTGGCTTTTGCTTCTTCTTCTGCCTCTGCAAAGGTTTACCCATGTACAGTAAGGAGGGAACAAAAGGCATACCAGGCGAAGCCTTTTATAATTTGGAGATGGGTATTTACATTTACGCAGCGGTTTTTAGCTGCTTCTTTCCCTGAAAAAGAAGCTTAATTCTACACTTACAATAAAACTAATCAGTTTGACTACTTTAGGTTCTATAGTGGAGCCTGTCAATCTTTTTGCTGAAATTTAAAGTTACATATGCAAACAATAGTTGTTGCCAAAATTCCTCAAAAGTTCTGTTTTTCAGTTTGATTTAATTTTGACTAATAGAAAAAAGGAAGCTGCTTTTTTTTCTCTCTCTTTTTTTTAGTGGGTTAACTTTGTTACCAGACAAATTAAAACCAGAATTTTTTAAAACTGCTAAACTGGTCTCTGAAGATCTAATTACTGTCCTTCTGCCTGTATTCTGGAGGTACAATTTGTCATTTTTCATTCTCATCTGACTGAGTCCTGCATCTCATGTTTGAGCTGTGTAAATAAGGCTGAAAGCTGGAGCTTTACTGCCGGCAGATCCCCTGCTGCTGCTTGCCTATCAGAGGCAGAACATGCACTCTGCGAAGCTTGAGGCTTCAAAGATACGGCTCTGCATAGCTGTAGCCCCCCACACTGACCATGACTGCTTCTGAGCAGAGGGTTTGCTTCCTTACCTTCAGCTATTTTGATTAATATTTGTTCACTCTATGCTGTATTCTTTATATTTTAACAATCATCGATGTGTGAACATTTCGTCATACAAAGAATGAATATTCAGTAGGTAGTTCAGATTATCCTCACATAACTGTACATGTGTCAGACAACAGACACATAAAAGCTCAAACTGGAGAAAAAATGGAAAAAATGACTACTCATATGTTAGGGAGGAGTTAAGACATCTAGAACTACTTTCACACATTTTGCAATTGCTTATGCAGTTTGATAATTGTGTTCTAACAACAGGCATTTTATTTTACCTATGTACCACAGAAATTCTGTATCACGGCATCATTCACTCTAAGATCAGGTTTCAGTTTACTTGTTTTTATTCCCGTTCTGATCAGTGTTTTTCTCCACCCTGTAAAAGCAATAGACACCTTTCTGTTAGCCAACTAATTAAGACAAACGCAGCCGTCTATAACCACTCCTTCTCTGCATGCTGCACACAGCAGGAGGCTGCTCCTGTAAGATTGGTTTTCACAGCTTGGATTCCTCTGAAGCAGCATTTTGATAAGAATTTCTGATTTTTTTTTATGGTTAGGATCACAACAGGAACAGTTAAAATCAATCCCATCAAACTCATAAATATGATTGCTGTGATGCTGACAAAGTCTTGATTAAGACAAAGGAAAGATAGTTATGGAAATTGTTTGTTTTAAACTACTTCATTTCATTAAGGTTATACTTGCTTTTGTTTGTTAGCTTTTTTTACTGCAGAGATCTCTGAAATATAGATATTAAAATTAAAATCAGGTCTGAACCTTGGCTGTGCTTTCGCCAAACAACAACTTATTATTCAGTCATTTGTAGCTTTGCTGCAATACTTCAGATTTGAACAAAAGATTTAAATAAAAAGAACCTTAAATCATACAGATCAAAGCTAATTTACAAAAACAGGGAAAAAACTGGGGTCAAATGAAGAGACATTTTAGGAAATAAGGGAAGACTTAACTCTTCTGCATAATCATTTAGGCAGTCATATTAACAGTAAGGTTTCCAGGTCCCATGCTGCAAAAAATCCTTAGTCATTATTTATACCTAAACGCTTGACAGCTGATATGAGAGGCTTGTACCATCATGCTGTGTAAGAGAGTTTTCTAACACAGTGCAGTAGATTAGAGCCAAGCATTTCCACTTTAGCCTGAACGATGTTGTAGAAGTCCTGCAGTTCACTGAATGCAGGCCCATCCGCATGTTTATCATGGTGTGATAATGGGGAGTAAATTGAAATGTTTTACACTGTTGTTTTATTTAGACAGAAATGCAAAAACAGAAATGGGTTAAATGGTCCGTTTTCTTTGGATTTGGGTCTGTTCCATCTGTTGCATCTAAATTTAGAGTAGATGTATTTTTGCATTGCTTGGATGCTTTCTTTCAAAATTTCTTTTTTCAATGTAAAAGCAGTTCTATAGTTTACAATAAAACAAATCCTTTTAACAAAAATCACAACCTAGCCAGAATTACTTCAAGTAATCACTACATATCCGCCTCATCATAAGGTTATAACATACGTAAATATTTTCCACGTAGGATATATGTCATTAAGAAAGGCATGTGACCAAACCCTAATCATGCAGCTTCCTCTGCTCTTTATGGGTTTTAAATCTTTCTATAGTCTTTGCAAACAGCAAGAGCAATAATGGTTGAACTGACTGGTCAAATGGCATGCAGAGTGTGACTGAACAGGATTTTGTAATAAACTGTATTTCAATAATTGCATACAAATAGCTATTTAGAAATATTACACAATGTGATCATGCAAATGAAAACTGGGAATCAGTTTATCATTAATCTCTACCAAAGTCTAAAGTTACAAAGCTGTTATTTTTGTGTTTTTGAAAACTGCATGTTTTATTCATCCTTTTTTCATTAGAGCTGTCATGAACTTTACTTTCTTACAGGTGACTTAAGGAAGGAGTCTAAGATGAAACTTTCAAGGATTTTTGCCTCTGAAACTCAGAAGTTCGAACATCAAGGTGAATCTACTACACATGCAATCAATGAGTCTTTGTATTTTTGTAGCAAACCACAGCAGATTAACAGGTAGAAAGAATGATAGAAAATATAAGAACCAAGATGAAAACTAGAAGCTGTTTTACAGAGGAACCCACAATGATCAGAATGAGACAATTTCACCTGATCAGCTCCTTGAATATATAAAAAATGAAATTTTGTTTTGTTGAAAGGTTTAAGGGCTAGGACCATATGATTTTAAGCATAAAAAATTACAATCATGTTATTCTTTAATATTCAGTTTAACTCATAACCCAACAACCTAAAAAGAATCTGCAGCATTTTTATACAACTAAGAAGAAAGTCTTAGGTGGAAACTGGTTTTAGGCAGGAAAAGCCTCATGAGTGCATTTCTAGCTAGCATAAATAGCTTCATTCATAACATTTTAAATAGAAACCTGCCTGTGCTAAAATGTGCCATAGGTGATATTAGTAGCAACAACAACCCATTGCATCTCTCATTCAACATGCTAAATTATCTCATCAGGGGCAGGGGTTATTATTACTGGTCCGTCTCCAGAAAACTCACTTAGAGCATTTGCCACAAATCCATTATCTGGGCCAATAATGCTGAAAGCAAGGCTGCAACTAATGACCGTTTGCAAATCAAATAATCTGTAGATTATTTTATAGATTAATCGATTAATAATCGGATAACCAACGGTTCCTTAAAGAAGATTTTATAGGAAATAATACCAGGTGAAACTAAAACAATAAAAAACATTCTGGATAGGGCATACTGACAGACAAAAATTTTATTTTTTTTATCTTAAATGAAAAATGTTTTCATTTTTTTTTTACAATCTTGGTATTATTACTGCTTTAAGTGGGTCACTCTGTCAGCTAATGGCATGTTTTACAGTCTCTGTATTCCATTTAACCATTAATTGATTACTAAATTAGTTGACGATTATTTAAATAATCAATTAATCGCGATTGTTTCAGCCCTAGTTGAAAGTTTATCTGTCTTTCTTAATATCAAACCACAATTGAAATAAAGACATCATATTCTATCCATCGAGGTAATATAGTATCATAGATGAAAATTCAGCAAGAATTTATCAAAAGATAAGTCAACCCCAAACCTGGTAATCTCTAAACTACTTCTGTGCAGCTGAGTTCTGCAGCAACAACCAGAAAAAAAACTGCCAGATTTGTTTTAAACTATTATTACTACAAGGTGTCCATTAAATGTCGCACACAGTGATAAAACATTGCTCCAATTCTGCTCTAGCTGTCTTGGGAAGCTGACCTTATCGGTTTTGATGCTGTGAGGGTTGTTGCGTCCAGAAGAGGTTTCTCTCAGCTGGGATAAATAAATGACTGAGACAAACCATCAGCTCTTATCTGAGTGTTTCAGAGCTGAGGCCGCTGCTGGCAGCTTGACTCTGCACTCTCACAGACCTGCTGAGTGGTTCTTTGTTAAGACTTACACTGTGGCACAAACCTCAGTGCAAAAACAATCACTGCTCTGTTTTGAATCCATGTTAAAACTCCAAGGAAACAGAGTTTCATACTTGGCAGAAGTAGCTCGTAAACAAAAACCACTCTGGGATTTCCTGTCTATTTTGTTAAATGTATTTCTCCAATTTTGCAGAATGAATTCTAGTCCTTCTAACTTTTTGAAAGTGTTTGTGTGCTATTCTGCAACAAGAAACACAATTGTGTCGGTTATTATCCGTTGTGAAGGTGGAATGATTTTGAGGAAAAGGCTTTCTTGGACCTTACCAAGAAACCAGCAGTTCCGGCAGGATGAAAGTTGCCAATAGCTCCAACAGCAGACGCCAGATCCCTTTCAATTATAGATGATTCAGCTACCTTTTTTAACCTCCCTCCGCCTGTTACCTCATTCTTCTTTCTTTCAGTTTTCATCATTACTGCCCATCTGCGCACCTTGAGAACTGACATTTTCCAACTCAAAACCTCCATTTGTAATGCATGAATTATTTTAATGGAGTTAACCGAAGAGGGAATAATGGAGCAACCAGATGGGGATTGTTCTAATCCCTGGTGGGTTTATGTGTGTTTCAAATAGAAACCAATGGGCTGGATAGTACTGCTCTGCTGTCAGATTAAAACAGGGGTTAAACGGGCAGACCATAACGTCTTTCTAAGATCATTTGGCAGAAACACTTGGAAAATACTGTTCATCTTTAACCTTATCCAAGACCTGAGATCAGACAATAGTAATGTCCATCTTCTGAACAAAAACATTCCCTCAAAGTGATTTTATGGATCCATAATTTCCTGACTTGAATAAGTGTTACTCAGCCTCAGATACAAAACACAAAGAGGATAGAAAGATGAATGGACACACGGGATAATCTGAAAGGATGAATGTTTGAATGAATGCATAGATGGATAAATGGAACGACCACACAGAAAGAAAAATCTGAAAGCATGATGCATAAATAATAAAGTCAACAACCAGTGTGCAACTGATAACTAGTAAAAAAAAATAAAAATTTATTGGTTGCAAAACATCAAAGAATCAGTTATTATAAAATGTCCCATTTAACTGCATCAACATGGAGGAAAAAAAAACTTTCACACTGCTAGAAGTTCACATCATGCAAGTAGCTACAATAACATTAAACCTCCTGTAAAGCACTTAGATGAAACTTGTTAGCAGTAATGCAGTTGTTCTCAGAGAAGGGGAGAATAACCCTAATTTCTGTTCCTACTTTAATAAGACTGCAAGGATAAAAAAAAGAAAAGTTTTTGCAACAAACACTCAGTTGAAAAAGTAGTCCGTTATATTTAGTTGACCCAATAACATCAGCAGACTGCCTCAGAGACCGTACCATAAGAATGTGGATGATACATCCACTAGACATGGAAATATACTGATTTAATTCATGTGAGTTTATAAAAAAAAAAAAAAACAGAACAATAAGATATAAAGAGGAGAGACTGCCACCTCCTCACCATAACCCACAGTGCTGCACCAAGGACACCGAATCCAGTGCTACCATGGTAATAACAGGCAACCACAACCTTGCATCAGATGTGTAATGCTTTCTTCAAACCATCACAAACTCAAAACGGCTGTCACTGATTTCTCATCACAACCAAGATGACCTCTATTTATGAAAAGGGCCCTTTCATGAATATATGTTTAAGTACTCATGATACACAGCATTTACCACCATATACTTTCCATGTGGGGGGAAATTAATTAATTTTATTTGAAGAAATATTTTCTAAGGTAAGTTAAAAATCTAAATTGATTAGTCTAATAAATGTATATGGCTATTATTGCTATTTTTGTCTGACTGGTATAGCTAAAGTAGTAACTTCAAGGGTTTTATTTCTTAAAACACATACAGAATTTGTTTTTGTTTTTTTGGTTGGCTTTGCTCTAATGATCCATAAAAAGAGAAAATCCTTTACCTGAGGAGCCGCAATGTTGAGTCCAGGGTTGGCCAGTTCAAACCTCTCCTGGGATTTCTCTCTGGCAAGACGAGCCGCCTCCTTCACCTCCTTAAACTGCTCTGCAAACTTAAGGGGGGAGTAGGAAGAGAGGAAGAAGTTAATCTCTGAATCATTAAAATTGAACGAGACTACTGTATTGATGGGGAATCTGTGCTAACTTTGTGCTTATGCATCACATAGATTAAAATCCAGGTTCTGCAGCAGAAGTAAAATATAAAAGGTCACATCATAACTATAAATTAATGACCTAGAGGGAAACTTCCTTCGGAAAAACTGGACATTGGCATAAATAAAAGGTCAAGTTTCAAACATAAAATATGCCTTAAAGGAACAGACCTTATATGTCTACAAGATGTTTTTATACAAGGCATATTTTCAGCAGGTGAGTCTCCTGAAATGCTGCCACAGTCCTTGTGAAAACAATGTTACAGGTTCAGCAGTAAGCGTGTCCATCAATACCTGCTGCAGCTGCTGCTCTGTGGAGAAACCCAGGCCATAAACGGTGTTCGCACGGCTGTCTGCCCACTGGCCAAACTTCTGAGATGTTTTGGTAAACGTCATGTTGGGGGTGATGGTGCTGTTGATGATGGCCTATTGACGCATATTTAAATGTCAATGTTATTATATAATATCCGTAGAGAAGAGAAGCAAAATAACAAATTAAAGTTAAACACACCAGAGACTCATAAACGTTTTCTCTTGATGGCCAAAAGTACATTTATTTTGATAATTAGGGCTCACTGTTCATTAAAAATGTCAGTCTCTCAGAAAACTTGATTATTAAAGACATATAAATCATCCTTTTTGAAACAGAAAGAATGGCTGTATAATGGCGACACATTCTTTGCAATCAGCACGTCTGAAGTTCCTATTGCTTGATTAACTGCCTCCATGCAGAGTGGCATGAAGGCAATCAGCCTGTGGTTCTATTGAGGGGTAATGGAAACTCTGGTTTCTTTGATAACAGCCTTTAGGTGGTCTGCATTGTTTGGACCCTATGCTCTCATCTTCCGCTTGGCAATAGAACATAGACTCTATATGAGGTTGAGGTCAGCGATACCTTAGTCATTAAAATGGTTGTCTGCACTTTAACAGAGTGGGAGGGTGCCAAGTTCTGCTGAAAAATACAATCAGCATCTCCAGAAATGGTTGCAGTAGGGCCAGCATGTAGTGCTATGAGGTTTCCTGCACTGTTTCTTGAGGATCCAGTGGACCAATATTAGCAGATACCATGGCTCCTGAAATCATCCCTGAATGTACTCTGCAAAAACATTCTGAAAATGAGTAAATACTTCTTCAAATAAGTGTGTTTACCCTTAATTTGAGTATGGAAAATAAGATGATCGGCTAATAGAATGAGCATTTTTAATCTTAGAATAAGATAATTTTACATTATGCACTTGAAATAAGAGACTGCTGTTGTTTTTTCTTATTTCAAATGTAAATTGTCTTGTTCCATTGGCATAGTGTCTCACTTACCTGCTTAATTGAAGAAAAAATGTACCTATTTTAAGAAAAAATTACTTACTTAGATTTACATGTTTTGCAGTGCTCTACATTCTCCAGAATGTGGGTCTATACTATTCATATAAAGCATTCATTTTACTTTCATTTAAAAAAGAAAGGTTTAGATCAATGGAGAAAAATTCCACTACTTCTTCTGTTTAGGCAAGATGTGATGATTCCACCATTGTCATTGGCTTAAGGCAAGGCTAAAAGACCAGGAATGCAACAGCTGTAGCTGACGTACAGCTGAAGCTCAGTCTACACCTTGTGAGTTTACACTAGTTTCTTGAATGGAATTTTTCTCACCATCCTCTCAAGACCTTATTTATCTTTGGTGTATCCCCTGTTGCTTATCAAATTGGTTATAAACCCCAAAAAGACTAGAGAATCATAGAATCATCATAAATGTGTTGCATGTCCCAGGTACATAGCATTATAATGATAATCAAATTGTTCATCACAATTTAGGAGCTGCAAGCAGACATTAGTACCTAACATGGATGCAAAAAAGGGAGAGAAAAAAATATTTTTTCCCCCCTATAAAATCCTCAAGAGAATTCAGTCATTTCAGATGGATTTGTTGCCAAAATAACTTCTTTAGTCTCTACTCCAAAAGCCTCTAGTCTCAGAGGAGAAAAACTGGCACAAATGTCTTTTGTTTTCTCCATGTTCCACTAAGAAGACATTCTGCTGGAGTCTCAGGTGCTTTACACCATCGCAATAGATGCTTTAACTAAGAGAAAGTAGGTTAGAAATATTCTTTTGATAACCTGTATATCCTAATAGTATATTCCTACCGTTTGAGGAGAACAAAATTAGCCTATAATAGAATAAAATATAAAATAACATTGCTGATAAATAAATGCATGTTATGAGTGTCTATGTGTGCTAATGATGTGCTGGGCTCTCACCTTGGTCCCGCCCACACTGATGATGCGGTAGACGCTGCGGCTTGCATCATAGAAGAAGGACACAGTGACAGCATGCTTGCTGGCTGGCAGCCAGTTACGTTTGGTCGCCGGGTCGATCTGGAAGACATGGGCTCGGGTGCTGAAGATGGGCTGCTCCCTTTAAAGAACAGGGATGAATACATGTCACAGTTTATAAAGGCTAGCATGGCAAATGTTGGAGGAATGCAAAGAAACCACATGTATATAAGAAGCTTTGGATCATCCTGTTATATTGTCATCAGACAGCATATTCAATAAATAAAAATCTATATTTATATGTTTAAAAAAAATGGATTTCAGAACAACCTACATCCAAATAAAATAATTTATTAAGATTTTCTGGAAAAACTAAATTAAACACAATACTATAATAATAAAAGTCCTATTTCAGTTGCCTTAACAGTGTCATATTATCTTAAGCACACAGAAGACAGTCTACAGGCTGCCACATCAGAGCTCATATTTAAAGTTAACACAATATCATTAATGTTTTCCAATGACCCTGAGCTATTGAAGGCAAGATAAAAAAATTGTTTATTTTGGTGCGGAGAAGCTTTGCTAACCTCTAGCAGTCCAATTAGCCACTGTGCTCCACATTAAGACCAACTACAAACACTGGCTTTGGGATGAACGATATCCAGAGATGCGCAGAACACTGAAGGACCCACAGAGGCCCTCTGGTGAATTCATGCAACATTACACAGCTAATAGTGTTTGCACAATGTCAATGCATGCAATGAGGCACAGCTTCTTCTGCTACAGATATGTGCCAACATTAGGCTGATAATATGAACTGGGAAGCGTCCTTCCACTGAGGAGGAGAAAACACAGTTTTTATGGGTCAGCACCGCCTATATAAGGAATCCTTCGAGGCAGATTTCATAGGAATTACAGCTCATTTGCATTTAAACAATAGTAGTTATTGTTTCTGTCACAATTGACAATAGACAATAGCAACTGAGCCAAGAAAACGGATTTAGATGGTGTTATTCAGGTTGAGCACAGCTGTAGCCATGGAATAACAAATATAACAAACTTTTGATACCAGTTCATTCAACTTCCTCCAATAATTACATAGAAACAAGAGGCTGTCTGTCTTGTCTCATTGTGCTACCAAACAATAACCTCAGGCATTCATGCACATTGAGTAAAACGACTCATAACCCTTAAAGTCCAACGTTATACCAGCATGCTTTTCTTTCACTAAAACTTGTAACACTGCTATCTTAATATTAAGTCACAACTCATAGGATGGGGCTAAGCTTGTGGGAACTGTCGACTTGGTTTCTTGTTTAATCAGTGAGTTTTTCTGCAGCTGTAGCCCATCTGGTCCAGCGTGATGTGATTATTCAGATAATAAAGACTCAGACAAGTCTACCTATTCTCTTTTGACCTTTGACATCTACAGCTCACTGGATATTTTATATTTTTCCCATTCTTCTCTGTAAACTTGAGATATGATTGTTGAAGAAAAATCCCTGTAGTTTCTGACAGACTCAGGCTGGCACCAAAAACCAGGCTATGTTTAAAGTCTCTTAATTCACCTTTCATCTTCATTCTGATGTTTTGTTTGAACTCCAGCAAGTTATCTAAAAGCACAGAGTTGTTGACATATCTACCTTTAAAGAATTTAGTTTTTTTCCATTAAAAAAAGAGTTCAGGAAATTTGCAGCATGTTTTAGAGCTACATTTATTGAACTCAACATACACAAATTTGTTCTTATAAGTGTAAGTAATTTATTTATTAGCTATTTTTGTTTCAGGGTGGTGCAGTGGCCTGGTTGTTCTCCCTTGGCTCTTTGAGGAAGAATGGCTTCAAGTTGCACAAAAGTGTTGATGTTGTATGAATATACTTCTGGTTGAGCCCTCCTCCTTCTGCAGTTTAACACACAACTAAGCAAACTCTATCATCACAAATACTCCCTTTGCAACAAAAAAAACAACAAGCTTTTTAGCTTTAAACTTATCAGAACAAGTTAGAATATTAAATAAAGGCATGCTTTAGAGTCTCTACACTCATCTCTAACGATTTATAATTATTAATTTAGTTGATGATTTCAATAATCTATTAATCACGATTAATCCGATTAATTGTTTCAGCCCCACTGTGAACACCACAGCTGGGCACATTCAAGCAATTGAATATGATATAAAGAAATGAAATCTTATTGGAGTCCAATGAAGAGAAACTGAAGTCTTAACAACATTGAGTCTTTATGGCTCATGACAAAAACTACACCTATACAGTCAGGTAAAAAACAAAACCGTACAAAAGCATTTGGAAGGACTGTGTCTCCCCTCTCACCCTGAGGCACAGTGCTGTCTCCTATGCTTACAGAAATTTATAACATTGAAGACAGGCAATGTAGGGCCTACTTCCAAGACCCACCATCAATTCTGTTTCTCAAAAACCAAGGGTCGCAGGACTTTAGACTACATTACTTCTGGCTCCATTGCATCACCTATAGAAGCAACAGGTCTGTAGATGATGGCCCTTTATTGCATCCTGCAGCCCCTGGACTCCTCTGGAACCTAAAGAATCCTGTTTGTGGACTTCAGCTCTGGTTTCAGCACCATCATCCCATCCCTGCCACAGGATTAACTCTCCCAACTGAGCCAGCTTCACTATACCTGCATGCAGATCACAGACTTCCTGACAGACAGGAAGCAGCACTTGAAGCTTGGGAAAAAGGTCTCTGACCCCACCAGGTCGCCTCATGGCAGTTTTCTTTCCTCTTTGCTCTTCTCACCGTAAACCAACAGCTGCACCTCACATCACTGTTAGGCTCCTGAAGTTTTAGGATGAACAACGCCCCCATTGGGCTCAACTGTGAGAGTGATGAGTCAGCCCACAGGTGGGAGATTGATCATATGGGTGCAGCCTGAACAGTCTGAAGCTCAACACTGTGAAAACAGTGCTGGTTATATGCTTTAGAGAGAACATAGATCCATCCACCCAATCATACTGTGTGACTCTCCAGATGCCATCATGGACTCCATCCACCTCTCTCAACAAGAAGGCACATCAGGTAAGACTGAAGCGGACCCCCAGGGCCCAGGTCCACCAGACTCTATCCCATTTGGAAAAATCAAATAAACACAAACATCTCAGCACATCTTTATATTATTGCAGTTGTATGTTTTTAATATCTGCTGTGGTCCTTTCCCTCTCTCATAAGCTGCACTACTCGTCTCTTTTCTCATAATATTCCTTTACACTTTCATTTGTTTATTGCAAATGATATATTTCCCAATTTATTTTTATAAACATTATGTTTGTCCGTGTGTAATTCCCAATTCCTCCAATGTGTAAAACATTATTTGGCAATAAAATTATTTGGATATCTGATTCTGAAATGAGGATTATAAATACCACTAGATGTATGCATATGTATGAATGACTGTTCATCCTGTGATGCCCAGGGATGCCGTAACTTAGAGATAGGAAGAGACATATTCTTTGTCTCAATTTTCTTCTTACAAACAAAGCTAAATGTCCTTATTTTCCTTCCTTCCTTTTCTCTGGATATTTTTTAAAATATTATCATGTTAACGGTCAAATAGTACCAAATCATACCAAACTGACCATGTAGCTCCTGCAGCTAATTAACCACAGTCTTTTTTAGAGGAAAGTTTTTTGAACAATGAACAGAAAAGCAATTAAGAAAGACAAAATTAATACTTGGAGGACAAATAAAAATGTGCAATTTATTTATTATATATTATTCTGTTCATTAAAGCTTCAAGTTCACTTTGTGTTTGTTCTTCCGTCAGTTTTATGGTTTCTGGTTTCATGCAGTTAGAAATTGAAATGTGGTTTTAATCTTCTCCCGATGTTGTATCAGTGTGTGTATGCCCGGAAACATTAGAGGCCATTCTCAGCATGATCACACCCGAATCACCAATAAGGAACAACAACATCCAAAGCAATAAGGAGAACAATTCACTGCAATTAGACCCAGAGCAGCAGAAATATCATCAAACATCTCTTTGTGTCCTCAAGATGCAGTGGAACTGGAATACTTAGGAATAGGAGTGAATAGATAGAACAGATGAATGCCGCACTTTAAAATACAATGCACTTATTTGTCTTTTTTTGCTAAACCACTTAGATAATCTCTTCTAATGATAAAAAGCTAATATACAACTAAAAGAAGCTAATTATGGGAACGTTTATTGGCTTTTAAGAGGTAATTGTAACCAAAACCCATACATTGCAGTTTAATAGGAGCATTCTGTTCAAATATTCGCTTCATGAATTATTGAATGAATAAAACTGGAAAGGTCATGGTGTTCTCTAAAAGCAGTTTTCATGGGAACAAAGATTATGCCTGAATTCAAAACAATAGATCTGAATTGATCACTTTTTTCAACTTAATTAAAGTAATACTCTGGCTGCACCACAAATAAAGACGACAATAAACAAATAAACCAGAATAAGCAGGAAATCATCAAGAGTAAAGCAGCTTTTGTCAGGATTTCCCTCCTATCATATTCACATCTTAATGAGAAGCGATGAGTGACTGCTCGACAGCCGTCAAAGAAATTAATTGGCTCGCTTGCAACGTCACAGTGAAAATGCCCGACAAGCTAATCAGCTCAGACAGGAAGCGGCATGCCGAAGTTTGATGAAATGAGCAGATTAAAGCTGGATTAACGTCCTCCTGAGGTAAGCACAGCTGCCTGTCACAGACTCCTGTTCAAGCATAATCCAGTGTAAGGCAGAATAGGAAAGTCTACAGATCTACAAAGCTTTACTTTATGAAGAAAAACTTTATCTAACTAATATACATCTGTGCAGCCATTTACCATATCACATGCTCTAATTTGGAAGTTATGCTTTATGATACATAGCTAGATTTTTAAGTTCCCTAAAGCAGAGTTCAGGAAACAGTTCAGTTTAAAGCAATCAGCATGAATGTTACTTAAAAGCTGGGCTTTTTGAATTCATGTTGCCTTTTAGTTTTGTCTAGTCATACAGAGAACATCCCATTAAAGTTTATCTATTTTTATTATATTTGGACAGATGGACATTACATACAAATTTGAACAATAACAAAACAAATCAATAAGCTACTTTGAAAAAAATCTAACTTTTTCCTTCTGTTTTAACACCCAATGTATTAATAATAGTAATACAGAATAACCCATTTGGTTAACAGGTACCAGTTAGTTAAAATACTTCTTAAATATAGTTAAAATGGTCTTACTTGCCTTGTTGATTTTAAACTTTAATATTTTATCATTCATCAACTGTCCATTCCCTTTAATTTTGCAGGCTCTTAGAAGAGGGGTGGGCTGGCAATGTCCATGACCATTGAGTAAGAGGTGGGGTACACCGTGGACTGGTTGCTGATCTAATGGCAATATAGATTTACCAGTTAAGGTGATGTTCTACCTCACCAGACATGATTTAGAATGTGAAAGAAAACTTAAGTCGCTGAAGAAAACCCATATACCGTAAGCAGAAAGGCCCTGTGATAGGACTGGATTCTAGGTACATATTGCCACAAGTCAAAGTGCATCCTGCAAGCCCAGTTTTTATTTTTTCATATACATGTCCTAAACGATTTCGCCACAAATTTGAAAGTGAGAAAAAAATTGCCTCTTATTCTTTTTAAATGTAATGTGACCAAAATTGAGAGCCTCTGTGATTTGAAAATTAAATTTTCTTAAAATGTGATTACATTAGAAATGCAATTAATTGCCAGAGCCTAGCTGCTTAACAAAACGTGTTTCCGTAATTCGAAGTTTTGCTCACACAATTTTAAACAATCCATTTGTGAAATCACTTCATCGTGACATTTCTCGAAGCAACCAGAGACAAACTTGGCTGGTTTAGTAGAAAACATCCAGAACAGCTTTTTATATTTAGAATATTCTTTTACTGAATAACAAGTGCTGTTTAACATGTGTTTTACTTGACAGTGAGAGGGGAAAAAAATGTGGGAAGAACCTGAAGAAGGGGAAAGTTCATATGAGATAAGAGCCTTAGGGAGACACAGCTAAGTTCAGACTTGAATAGACTTGATTTTTGTTTGTCTTTATAAGACATTTCCCCTTCATATATTCTGATTTACCAACTGCTACCTTACAAACCGCACTTTTCATCAAGAAAATGTCAGAAAGTTTGCCTCAGTAACATTGTTCCAGTCATTCAGCCATGAGGAGAGGAGGGGATTGGATTTAGAAGGTTAATCTGGGCTCACACACCTTCCCAAATCACAACAGTGACACAAGATAGAGCGAAACACTCCGGCTATCAGCTACATTCCTCCCTCTCGATAAACCTATTGCATGAGTGTTCAGATGAAGTTCAAGAGCATGGATACACATAGAGATTCAGAGATCTGATGAAATGTCCAAGGTTAGACAAACAGACATCCTCCTCCTCCTGCAAGTCAGACATTTTTTTCCTGCCTACCGTAGTTTTTTTTTTGGTGGGGAGAAAAATATTAATTTTCTTTACTATCTTTAACCACAGCGTATGAGATCCATCCATATAACCTGGACGACAAGCAACAGGAACACTGAGGGTTCAACAGGGACCCTCTTATAAAACAAGGAATCTTATAGACATCCTCTGACCTTCAAGGCTTTACCCGTGCTGCATTTTAAAACACAACAGCCTCCACTTGTAAAATAGTTACAACTCATATGAGCTTAAAACAAGAGTAGTGTTTTCAGGAGTCTACTAAAGCTCCTTTTGTTATTTTGAATTAGTGCTTAAATCTGCAAACAATACCAATCCATAACACCAAAATTGTTTCTTCTCTTTACGGGTTGAGCTTCCCCTAAAAGCTACCATGCATTCAAATACACCCATTCATTGAAAAAAATGGATATCTATCTACTAGTTCTGTGAACTGTTAAAGAGCATGGAGGGAGGGTGGAGTTTCTGAAGTCATAAATTACTCTGAGTATACTTTAAAAAGTGAAGTTTTTGCTTAAAAAGAGAACTGAGGGAACTTGAAAAGGGGTTATTCGACATGCTGTGTGCATAGTTGTGCCAGTGATTTAAGGTCAAGGACTGGAATAAAAACTGCAACCAGCTCCGTGAATATCAGCAGAAATAGCTTTATAGGGACATTTCACTTCTGTGAAATAAAAAGGACTATCCAGGACAAAAAATTTTTTTTTTAGATAAAATCAAGTCATTCTTGTGATTCAGTGCAATGCAGTTTAAATGTATCCAGTAGAGAGGACAGTAGAGTAATTATACATGCTATATTTTTTGCCCATTTTGTTGTAGAAATATACAAAATATCCTTAAAGTAGTAAGGGAATGGTTCATAGTATTTCATATATTGTTTAGAAAGCTTTAAACTTGTGTTTAGCCGCCTTTAGTCTTTATAGAAGCATTTCTAGCAGCAATGACAGCAACATCTTTCAGGAAGATCTTTACCAGCTTTGTGCATTAACTATTTTTGTTAACAGTCCTTGCTCTAAAATGGGCTCAGACAGCTTGGACAGAAAGTATTTATTTAAAAACATTTTTAGGTCTTACCCAGATTGTCAAATGGATTCAGACTTGGCCTTTGACTGGGCCATCAGGGATATTAAACCTCTTCCAGTCTGAGCACCCTTGATGGATGGAGAAGATGTTTAAATAAATCATTCTGTTGTTTCTTTGGTGGGTTTAGTGCTTCCCTGTTTTTCTTTTCCAGCCTCTGATGAATTTCTCTGGCACCTCTGAATAAAATCTTTCCCACTGAATGATGCTGCCATCACTATATTTCGCTATGGATATAGGGGTGTAAATCACACCCATCATTGCGATTCAATTCAGTATCAACTTCCTGTTGGATCGATGCATCGATACAAATTATTATTATTATATACACCCCTATATGGGTATAATGTGTTCAAAGGTTTTCCACAATATTTACTGCTTTGCATGTAGCTTTCCTGTCAACGGATTCTTGGACCTGAGTTGTTGGTCTCTGTACCTCCTCCAGATTTACCATAGGTCACTTGGCTGTTTCCTAATGTTCTCCATAGTATTGCAGTAAATACCACACCAACCAATACCAAGGAGTACAGAGACTGAGACAAGGCCAAGACCTTTAGAGGCCAAGACTAAGACTAAGACCATTTATTTGGTTTTGGCCTCTAAAGGTTTTGGATTTGTCTCAATACTCCTTGGACTTGGTTGGTGTGGTCTTGAATAAAACACTAGTTCTCCTCATTCAGGCTGTCAGTTTAGGTGGATATCCATGTTTTGGTGGGATTTCAGTTGTTTTGGTTCTTACTCTTCATTTTGTTTGGCAGCCTAACCCTGTTTTAATCCAGTAAATCCCTCGCCTGTCTGTTGTTTTTCTGGATCCGATAATGCTGTTCTTTAACAAACTACTCAGTCCTTGAAGAATGCCAGTATTTAATCAGAGATTAAATGATACAGATAAGGATTGTATTAGCCGGTGAGGATACGTCTGAGCTCAGATGGGGTCTATTTTATTTTATTTTGGGATGTGAGACTAAAGAGGAAATATATGTGTTCAGCATAACTCCAAAAGGGTGAATCTCATCAAATTCCAATGAAATACATTGAAGGCTGTGGTGAAAGTGCATGAATACCTTTAAAGGCTGCTGAGAGTCAAAGTCTAATAAATTCAGGATTCTGAAAACAAGCGTGTTTGGACCATAGACCATAAACATAGACCCTGTTTTTTTGCATCTAACAGAGAATAGTAACTCTATCCAAACAACTACAGCCGGGCTTCATTGGTGCGTTCAAACAAACTTCAGGCTTCCTGAAGCACGTGAGTGTTGTTGCTTTCCTTTTAAGCTGTTCCGCTTTGCTCTTCAAGACAACACTTCTCCTTTAAGGGTCCACTTCCTCTGACCTCTCAGGCAGCAGCCCGGGGTCTACTTTTTGGCTCCGTTTGGCAACACAACACGCCCTGCTTTCAACTAGAGATTAAAATAGCACAGTGAGGGGAAAGCCAGCTTATGGTGCTGCTGCCCAGCAGGTCACCAAATTGGCAACAAAGACCAGAACCCAAAACAAGCTATGTCTGACATTCTGTTACTATAACAGGAACGCTTGGAAGGATCTGAGAGTAGATTTTTTTTCCTCCTTTTGGATTGAAAATGAAAAAATGTCCAAATGTGAGATTTGTTGCACAGATCTGAAGGTCAGCTCTTCTTGCAGCATTCGACTGATAACTAGCTCATATTGTGGATAGTAAAGGTGACAAAAAAGACAAAGCATTTACTATATTCAGAATAAAGGTCAGTGAGGAAGAGATACACCTTGTTCCACACTTCTATGTCGATAAAATGAGGAGAAAGGACAAGAAAAGGCAGTTTGCCAGCCAGGAAGTCTTTTACACATTACTCTGCATGTCTCCTAAGCAGTAATTACAGATGTCCCACACACAGAGTAGCTGGTTTAGTTAAAATAACTCCACTTCTTTTATAACCTTGAGATGCATTAGAGATGTATTAAATTAGCCTGCCTAATTTGTATATAATTAAACTACAGTGATTTATGTTCTTCCAACAAAGTGCTGTTTCTAAAGCTAAACTTTATTGTAATAAAAAAAGATGATTTTAGTTCTAAGGGGTCCTTTACTTTCTATTCCAGCTATAAAACATATTTACCTCCCCAGATCAGGAGAGAGGAATCCATGTGTTCCAGCAGGGTGCAGTCAGCAGATCCTACATTTTTCATTCCTATGTGTTTCCTTTTCAGGGCTGAAACAATTAATCAGATAAATTGTGATTAATTGATTATTAAAAAAATCATCAACTAATTTAGGAATCGATTAATCCTTGACTGGACTATTGAGACTCTAAAAAGTGCCTTTAGCAACCCACTTACAGCAGTTATTATACCAAGATTGTAAAAAAAAAATATATGTAAACATTTTGCATTTATGATAAAAAAAAAAAAATTGTCTGTAAATATGCTCTATCTACAACTCTTTAAGTGGAAAAGTTACGTTTCGACCAGTTTAATTTTGTAAGAATCTTCTTTAAGAAACCTTTTGCTATCCAATTATTAATTAAATGATTATTAATTAAATGATCAACAGAGTAATAGATTTGCAAGATAATCATTAGTTGCAGCCCTATTCCTTCAGTTTAATGGCAGTTTTATTATGAAACGTTTTGGCATTTAAGAACAAAAGATTAGTTTAGATTTATCATGTGCATGTTCCACAAATCAGGAATCAAAAGGGTTTAGACGTTTGTTTTCACTTCAGCAATGTGATGTAAGCTATTACACACCCTGCTTTAGCATCTCAGCCACCTCAGCTGTTTCAAAGTCCAAGAGATGCAGGCTGTGTAAAGCAGGTGGTGGGCCATCATAAAAACATAAGCAGCTGCTTTTTGTTAACAGTTAAACTCTAATCTCAAGGTCAAAAAGGTTACATTTTTTGCTTTTTAGTTTTATGAATGAGTTTGGATTCTCTGTGGTATTGATCACCAACTTAAACAAACCAAAATGAGAACAAACTAAGTACTTTTTTTTTCTGAAAAATTAATATTTTTAAGATAATAAAATATGCAACAAAGTCTGGAAACGCAGATGTTTTTTATGCTAAAATTTCCCTTTGCCATTATTAAGACTTTAAAAAAAATTCTAATTCCAGACCTATAAATAAATGCAGAGTGACTCTGTTTTCTGAGGCCAGACCTTAAAATGGCTTAAAATAAAACCAATATTACTCAAATAACCTGAGACAGAAAATGTCTGAGGGAGTCTGACGGCATCCAGAATATGATTATTTTTAAATTGATGAACCAATCCATGTTCTGCTAGTTGACTGTCAGTGGTAATACTTTAATGGAGCCCAACACTGAACTACTCTTTTAAGAAAGGTAAGGTGCATGTTAAACTTTTAAAACTATTCATTTTGCAGGATGTTGACAGTTTTTTACCGCTTGAACACCAACAGAGTATGAAAAGGTCGACTCATCCTTACGGTCCAGCAGATCTGGATCATGTCTAGGCAGATTTCCAACACATTTAATGGTCCAGAGCATAAGCACAGGGCAAAGAAGTTGTCTTGTTAAAAAACTGCAGCAGGTGTTGAATCAGGGAGGGTTAAACGTATGGAGCTAAATCAATCTCAATTTTCATGAATACACATGTGGGATTCATAAATGCACAGTACAAGCTCCACACACAAACAGCACGATTCACACAAGCACAAAAAAATACACACAAAGTACAATCTCCACACACACACACAGCACGATTCACACAAGCATACAAGATTCACACATGCACAGCACATGATTCGCCAAAGTATTTCTGGTTCATAAACAATTATAAATTAAATTAGAAAGTACCATTGGTCTTTAAATTTCACTGCATTTGTGTGTGAATTTTTGAGACTCTCCTGACATGCCTCGAGACACAAATGCATTTTTTTAAACAGGGGATAGTTTGCAACCAATCACAGCGCTTCCATATATAAGCCAATCACAAGAAACTACTTCACGAAGGATAACTATTTGCTCCGCGTGTCCGAGTGTTCTGTCAACTCGACATACTGCGTCAGGCCAGCATACCCTTAGTAATATGCATTACATAGAGTTTCCTCTGTCTCCGCACGATGTTCTATTTCACAATTTAGTCGGGTTTTTGTCATAGTTTGTGCATAAAACAAGAAAAAAAGTCATTCACTAGGTTTGTTACAAACATTTGGTTTTAAAACAATCATTGCATGTGAGAATTAAGCATTTATAGGGAGAGGATTCTACAACTCAGTTAACAGGATATGAGATTGACTTGTTTTTAGTTTGTTTAATATGAGCGACATGCGGATCATTTTATTTTTATTTAGTTATATCTAAGTACATCAAAAACTACTGAAATTATTTTCAGACTAAACATCAATAGATTAATTTATTTCGCCGGGGGAAGGGAATGACTTTAGGGTTAGGATTAGGGTTCACATGGTGATAACAACCTAATGAGCCTACTGGCACAATCTGAAGACATTCTATGGTACTGATAACCACTAATAACGATCATGTGCTTGCATGTGCAATACTAAGTGTATGCCGGCCTGACGGGGTATGCTGAGCTGACAGAACACCAGCCACGTAAAGATCCGCAATTGTAATCACAGTAAACTGGAAAAAGAACATTAAGAAGATCCAGTTTGTCAAATTAAAATATGGCAACCATCGGTAACTACAAATTAGAGAATAATTCCTAGATATTCCCAAAACCTAAGACCGTTTAATTAAATTATTGGATGCAGCTTATCGGTACTTCAAAATACCAGGAAGCAAATTTCTCATCTCAATCAAAATTTTTATTTTATACTGAGAGGCTTAAAAGTTTCATCAAATCTTGTCACAACAGCTTCCAAGAGTCCATCAACTTCAAAACAAACGTCTTATTGCAGGCATGGATGCAGAGATGCTGAATTTGGAGGTGGAGAACAAACCAATATTGGATGATTATTCCAATTACAAAGACCCACAACGAAAAAAATATGTTTGGGCAGAAAAATGTGATTGACGCTGATGGTGAGTTTTAATATGTCATATTAAATTAAGTGTTCATTACCGCGTGTTTTTCTCCTTTGAATTAAATAATAATATTGCGCATGCTCTCCTCAAACTCCAAGGAAGTCGGAGTGAAGCAAGATGGCTTTTCTTTAACCAGGAGGTCTGAAGCGGAGTGGTGACAGGATGTGGAAGATGGAGGTCAGTTATCCCACAGGAGTAGTTTCTTGAGATTGGCTTATATTAGGGAGCTCTGTGATTGGTTGCAAACCATCCCGTTTAAAAAATGCATTTGTGTATCGAAGCACATCAGCAGAGTCTAAAAATTTGCACACAAATGCAGTGAAGTTTAAAGACCACTAGTACTTTGTAATTTAATTTAATTTTAATTTAATTTAATTTAATGTTTATGGACCAGAAACACTTTGGCGAATCATGTGCCATGCATGTGTGAATCTTGTATGCATGCATGAATCATGCTGTGTGTGTGTGGAGCTTGTCCTGTGCATGTAGGAATCACATATGTGTATTTGTGAATATTGAGACCAATTTAGCTCCATAAAAACGAGATAACACGAGCTGTCAATTAAGAAGAGCTGCTTTGTCACTTCTCAAGCGACCTGAGGTCCTCACATTTGTCTCCCCAAAAGTAAGGTAGGCGGTGTCTTTCCACAGCATTGCTAAATTTGGCCTTACCACTGGATGCTACCATGGTGGTAATCTGTGCTGATTCAGAACTGACATTTCCTTTTGAACAGGAACCAATGCCACTCATCTTCACTCCTTGCCTCCCAGACATGGCAATGATCCAATCACAGCTTTCTGCTCTGATGTTGATGGAGGTGTTAATAAATCTGTAGTCTAATTCTTTCAATCAGGAGTCAAGTCATAGAAGGGAAAGGATATAAAGAGTCCAAAGAGTGTGGATGGGAGCTGCAGACATCATGTGGTTCTGCAATGCTCAACACACAAAAATACCAACCCTCTAATCATATTACTTGGCCGGCCCAGGTCATCATCAACAGACAAGGTCCACTTTCACGGCTATATGTTCCACATTTAGGTCAACAGCACAATACAAGGACTAGGCCTGAAGCAACCCCTCGAGGAATCCTCCATCCAACTCTGTCATGTGAGGGTAACGCTGTCTAATGCAGCCTCTTCACTAGCTGTTGTGACTGTCGGAGACTCCAGAAACTATCTGGAAAATCCATCCATCCATTTTCAGACACGCTTAATCTCAAGTGGGGTCGCAAGGGGTGCTGGTGCCTATCTCCTGCTGTATACGGGCGAGAGGCGGGGTACACCCTGGACAGGTCGGCAGTCCATCGCAGGGCAACACAGAGACAAACAGGACAAACAACCATTCACGCACACACTGACACCTAATGAGACTTTAGAGAGTCCAATTAACCTAACAGACATGTTTTTGGACTGTGGGAGGAAGCCGGAGTACCCGGAGAGAACCCACACATGCTCAGGGAGAGCATGCAAACTCCATCATGCAAACTCCATGCAGAAAGACCTGGAACAGTACATCTCCATTTGAACTGCCACCACAACTGCATGCTCTCTACTGCCTCTTGAGGACACGGCAGTACCTTGAAAACTAGATTGCTAATGAATTTTTGACTGTTCCTGTGTATATTTTTTTCCTGAAATTTATTGTTTTAACATTTAGTTATATGATCGAGTAGAAAAAGCCTAATCAAAGTTAACTGATGTAAAATTAACCATATTAAGCTCCTTGTGGAAGCAATCATATCCTTTGAACTTTCCCACATTTTGTCAATCTCTAGTTTCAGCTTATTTGATGGTGGTGGTTTTGTGTTACTGACAAGAACAAAATAGAGCACCATTGTTAAGGGATGGAAAATGAGGCTTTTAAACTTTTCAGTTCATAAAAATCCCAAAAGTAAGGATTTTATTTATATTCAGTCTCTGTAAGTCAATAACTTGTAGAAAGCACCTTTGGCTCCAACTACAGCTGCAGATATATACCTGCCAATTCTGCACGTGCTTCTTTGCAAAATGTCTGAAATATTTAATCAGTAGTTAGCTTCAGTAATTATCACACCAGCTATTAACAGCTTCCTTGGCTTTCTTACTGTGCTAGTTGTACTATGCTCTTTATGTGAGTTTTATCCAATTAGACTTTGGCATCTAGTTTTACTTGGGGACATCTGACCAAGGCACCTACTTTTAAAAGTTCACTCTGTTTACTAGATGCTTTGTGAAGTATTTGAGCTTCCTGGTGCTATTTGCAAGCTGAGCTATTGATCTCTGCACCTCCTCCAGAGTTCCAACTGGTCTTTTGGATTCTTCTCTAAATAATTCTCCCCCATCTGAGCCGTGCCTCGGTGAGAAGCCTGGGATTGTGTTTTATACACTGCCTCAAACTCTTATTGACTTTGTTTGTTTGCTTAAGCTTTTACAGAAGCTCTTTAAAATCTTTATTAAACAGCTGGTTTGTAAGGGGAATGAACTGCATACATCACTGAACCTGATAGTTGACAGAGTTTACGGGCCTGGAATATTTTTTTTTTCAATCTGCAAATATAGGGAAAAAGTGTAACAGACCCTAGGTTAAAATCATATCAGAATTCTTGTGTTTTCATTTAGACAAATGAAGAAAGTGCTACTTCAAAATTCAGCACATCAGATATATATATATATATATATATATATATATATATATATATATATATATATATATATATATATATATATATATATATATAATCAGCAGGCCTGATGATCCACTTAAAGAAACCAACAGCAGATAGAGTGGTAGTGGAAAACCAGTGACAGAAGGACGAAACATGATAAAAGGGACATCAGACGACGACAGCAGGAGTAGTACTGACAACATCTTCACGTCACGACAGGCATGAAGGCTCTGCAGCGTATAGCAGCCACACTTTGATGCAGTTTCCACAGATACTCGGAAAAGGATTAACATTACAGCCATGAAATGATGATGGATTCTCTTCATGAATGTTTCATAAATCAGGGATGGGCGTATTATTCCCAATATAGCAATACCTGATGGTGCACATTTGAGTATCAAACCAACAAATTTAATACTCAAAAGATATTTCTTAAGATTAGCTGGTGTTGTTGACATTTTCAATAACAGTTGTGCCCCAAATACCAAATAAAACACAAAGCTTATTTAATGATCCCATCTTTTTGAACAACCTAATAATATTGAATTTATAATAACTCCCTAATAAATTATACATCAGCAACTTGGTCGTTAACATCTGGTACACATTTTAAGGAAGAAGATTTTAACACTTCATGACTTGAAGCAGAGCATAATTTCCAAGGTATGCTACAGGTTTATGGTTAATGCCCATCCCTGACATGAACAGCCACGACACAGACACGATGGTGTGTTTATACCTCTCACGGTGTCGCGGGTACATTTTACAGCTCTCAGATACTTCTGCAGCACAACCAGAAGAAAGAAAGTTCACATTAATAAGTTAAATGGTAAATCCGTATAGCAAAGCAAAGCATTAGACTCATTATACGTTTTCTGGCACTAAATCTTCACATCAGTCCCTAACTTTCCCACAGAGAGCTGCTTCGCATTTTTAAGTGGCATTAATAGGATTTAGGTCAGATAGGCTTAGAAAGTGAAAAAACTTTGAGGTAAGAAAGAATACAGTTATAGCTTTTCTTTGATGTCTTTCAGAATATCAGAATAAATACCAAAGGATCAGACAATAAAAATGAAAGCTCCTCTTCAAAATTCAGGCTATTTTTACAGATTATTTCTACATAACAAACTGTTTGAAGTAGTGGTTCTCAGTTCGAACTCTCCACCAAATCTTACACTGATATGCAGTTTAAGTTTAAAAATATGCAAATGTATCCAATGGCATTTAGGTACACCTCTTTGACCTCATACAAAATAATAATATCGGTCTATCATATATCTTTAGCCAAATCATTCATAATAAAAAAGTCAGTTGCACTAAACCATACAGTTATCTTCTCCTGCTTAGACATCAGGGCCATGGGGCTGATCTCCAGCAGTCTATAGGGGAAAGGCAGGGACATCCTGGACAGGGCACCAGTCATCACAGAAAAAAAAAAAAAAAAGAGACACACATCCATATGCAAACATATGCACACACCCACACACACAATCCTAAGGGCAATTTAAAGTAACCAATGAACCTAGTGGTCATGTTTTTGGACTATGGGAGGAAGCAGGAGTACACGGAGAGAATCCACGCATGCAGCAGCAAACTCCATAAAGTAGGACTCCAGGAACCAACCAGCATTCTCTTGCTATAAGAACACAGTCTTAAAAACTGCACCAGTGATTCCTAAATCTAAATGCAGCAGCTGGAGCGGACCAACATAAGAACTATAGATCAGTCCCTTCAATTTGAAAGGCATCTAATATTTATCTGACAACTGAACACAAAAGACTAAGATTGAACAGTGACAACAACTTTCTAGGATGGGGGTCTTTAAATCCAGTCCTCCTGGTCTGGTGTCCTCCACATTTTAGATGCATCTCTTCTTCCACACACCTGAATCAAAAGGCTGAATTACCTCCTCAGTATGCAGTGAAGTCCTCCAGATCAAAGTCGTTAATCAGGCAGACTCTTTTACAAATTGGAATCCGGTTCACTTAACAAAAACCATCAATAAACTTGTCGGAGAAGTCAGAGGTGCCAGAATTCTGTACAGTGGAGACCTGCTAATTAACTGCAGAGACAGCGCCCAGCAAGGCAAAGCAATACGGATCAACAAAATTGACGGGATAAGAGTTCAGTGCAGCCTAATGGAGAACAAAAAGATCAGCAGGGGAGTCATTGGAGGAGTTCCTCTAAAAATTTCTGAAAAAGAGATTCTGGAAAACATAAGCGGTGCAAAAGTAAAAGAAGTAAAACGGTTAAAAACAACAAGAAACGGAGAAAGATCTGACAGTTTATCAGTGCTAATTAAATTTGAGGAAGAGCAATTACCAAGCAAAGTATTCATCGGTTACATAAGCTATAATGTCAAAATCTACAATCCTCCACCATTGAGATGTTTCAAATGCCAAAAATTCGGTCACATTGCAGCAGTTTGTAAAGGGAAACAGAGGTGTGGAAGGTGTGCAGGAGAACATGAGTACGGAAAATGTGGAAAAGAAGCTATAATAAAATGCTGTAATTGTGGTGGAGAACATACTGCTGCCTATCGCGGCTGTGAAGCAAGCAAAAGGTCTGAGGAAATTAAAAAAATGAAATTTGAGCTCGGAATAACCTACGCTGAAGCTGCAAAAAGGATCCCATCTCAGTCAGAAAAACCCAAACCTACAGTTCAACACACGGCAAATTCCAAACCTCTAGAGAATCAAAAAATTGATGAAGACTCACTTATTGTTAAAAAGACAAATTTTGTTCTTTTCATGGTAGAAGTAATTAATTGTACTGCACAGACAACAAAAAAAACGGAAAAAATCAAAATAATAGTGAAGGCTGCAGAAAAATACCTGGACATTAAAGATTTGAACTGGGAGATGGTTGGAAGTATGATGGGAGGACCGATGGGACCATCAGAAACTGGCAGAGTTAAGATGACCTAGAGTAAATTAAAATTATATGGGCAAATGTGATTTAGTATTATGTTGGTTTAAGTTACACAGGTTTTTTTTTTTTTTTTTTTTTTTTTTTTTTTTTTTTTTTTTTTTTTTTTTTTTTTTGGGTGAATCGTTTTCTGTTTTCTTGCTTTACTCCATATCAGTTGGTGGCGGTAATGCACAATTCACAAGCCTGCCAACCGCCATAAAACCCCATAAGAAGAAGAAGAAGAAGAAGTCCTCCAGAGTTCAGCTCGTGAACTGATTTTATCTTATTTGATTTTGTGTTGAAGCAGGGACACGTATAAAAGGTGCAGGAGAACAGACCTGGAGGACTGGATTTGAAGTTACCTGCTCCAGAGTGTGGAACTGCATGTTTCTGAGTGACTAAATGATATTCTCTGTATCCCTTAGGTGTTAAAGATGAAAAGATACACAGAGGTGAAAAGAGCAAAATAACACTATTTTCTCAATATGCCAAGGCATATCTGTGAGGTGCAGATGGACGAGAGTAACAGTGTTGGACAGGAAACATGTTCATCCCTGGGTGTGATTCCTCTTTCCTATGGCACCAAAAATAACAACTTTAATGGCAGCTATACCAAATAGGTGATGATGTCATTCACTTTCTTATACAGTGAGAAATATGTTTTTGAACACCCTGCTATTTTGCAAGTTCTCCCACTTAGTAATCATGGAGGGGTCAGAAATTGTCATCGTAGGTGCATGACCACTGTTAGAGACATAATCTAAAAGAAAATCCAGAATTCACAATTTATAATTAGTATTATATTTTTTTAACTATTTATTTGTATGATAAAGCTGTAAATAAGTATTTGAACGCCAGACTATCAGCTAGAAATATGACCCTGAAAGACCTGTTAGTCTGCCTTCAAAATGTCCACCTCCACTCCATTTATTATCCCAAATTAGATGCACCTGTTTGAGGTTGTTAACTGCATGGAGACACCTGTCTCCCATTCAATCAGTAAGAATCCAACCACTAACATGGCCAAGACCAAAGAGCTGTCCAAAGACACTTGAGACGAAATTGTAAACCTCCAATAGCTCGGTACCATGTATTGTGAGATTTGGGGGAACAACTTCCTTCTCGCAGTAAGAGCATGTACCAAATTTTAACATTGCTTTTCAAAGGTGTTGCAGCCGTATAATACAATTAAATGGTTAAAAAATGCATACATTGTGATTTCTAGTTTTTTTTTTTTTTAGATTATGTCTCTCATGGTGGACATGAACCTACGACAACAATTTCAGACCTCTCCATGCTAACGGGGAGAACACTCAAAATAGCAGTGTATTGAAATACTTATTTTCCTCACTTTAAATTGTTCTACCACAGCAAGTCAAGACAAGCCTCCAGCCGATCCAGGCTGTCAGAGAGTGAGAGAGAATTCAGCAGATAATAGGAAAGTTAAATGGAGTACTTCAAAATGGTTCTGTTCTTTTTTTTTTAGCCTTTTTTGTCATATGGAATTGGTGAGGTCTTTTTGTAAATCTTACAGTTTCACAAAAGCATCAGGATGAAACCAGCTTTACTGTGCGTAATCCTTTGTGTTTACTTGCTAACGTCTCTGTTATCATTGCAGTTTCTAAATCTTTATTATAAAAATCAGAATCTAAAATTTGGGAGTCGGCCACAGAAAACTTTACAGAAAACTCAAATCTGCAGCAAAATGATGTTGTGTGCATCTTTAATAAGAACTGTGTGGAAATCTGCTCAGAGCATTAAAGCATCTTGGCAGATAAATCCCACTTTGTTTATGAAACTGGAGCCCTTCTAACTCAAGGACTTCCTCTTTGTGTTGAGTTTTAAGGAGAGCTGCAGGCTGACAGCAGGGTACCGGCTCAGAAATTAAAGGAAGCATTTCCACAGAATCTCGCTTTCACCAGGACTAGAGGACCTATCCAGATAAAAATACAGAGTTAAAACTCAGTAAAAGCAAATGGGGGCCATCAGATTGGATGTTAAGCATTAAAAAATTTTCCTTCTGCTATGTAGATCAATGCTGTTATTATTTGAGCTGATAAGAGTCCAGAGGGGTTTTTATTGGTACTGGACCACAGGATCAGGGCTACTGTGTTGATGTGATGCCTGCACTTGCACTTGGTGTGGCACACTGATATTGAGGTGTACTTAGTACTAAGCTGTAGTATTTTCAGTGTTATTCCTGTGTATGAAATCTATTTTGTACAGATGTTTCAAAGAATCAAAAGACTTTGCACAAATATGACTTTGATGCATACAATGCATAAACGTTTTTTCTTTGTTATCCTTAAATAACCATCACTAAAATACCAAAATATTTAAAGATGAATTAAGATTAATCTATGACTCCTTTTGTTATCCTTAGGTTTTAGATATGGTGAAAGCATTTTAGCTGGGGGAAGGTTAAATATAGATTTTTTTCAGTCAGACCAAACTCCAAGTTATCAAATGTCAATTATACTTGACAAAAGTTGTGAATGTGTCAAAATCTCAGTATTTTCAGTGTTTTGTTGTTGTTGTTTTTTGTTCTATTTTTACCAACTATATATAAAACAAGTATATTTTTATTTTCCTCTTCAGCTACATAGAAAAATTCTCCTAATTTTGATTTTATTAAAAAATGTTAGCTTTTCCCATTTTGCCCACCACTTGAGACCTTAATTATCACCTAAAATAAAGTCAGGCAAAAAAATCTTTAATTACGGTATAAACAGAGAATCACTTAGAAATCTGTGATTTTTTAAATTTATTTATTGGTTTAATTGCGTCTGGAAGATATTGGCTTTTGAATGTATTGCTTGCAGAACTGTCAACGATAACTGGAATCTGTAAAAAAAAAAAAAAAAAATTCCAGTTCTGAATCAATTCTAATATTTATTTCCAAAGAGCCATTCATGAAACCAAAGATTGACTCTTAAAACAATGGTTTCAAAATTGTGCTTACAGCCAGCATTAACTACCACTACTTTATTAGTTGGCTTTAGAATATTAATAATAATCAATATGTTGCATAAATACACAGTCATGAAAAATATAAGACCAGTGATCCAATTTGAGATCGGACCGAAATGAATCAGATCAGATTGACAGATTCTAAATCCTGAGAACTGATTAATTTCAATGTTTGAAATCTGAATATACTCAGCCCATGGGTTAACATAAAATCTACTCTACATCACACAGAGAGAGAAAGATATGCGAACCTCAATAACTATGATGCCAGGATTCTACTGCACAGTTAGTTGGTTTTCTAACTTAGTTAAAACCAGTGTGGCTGCAGAGCTGTGTGTCACGCCAACTACCTTCCCTTTTAACAACACCTGTCCCCGTTTAAACTGTCATCAATCACTCATAATAGAAAGGCAACTTAGAACTTGTTAGTTGCAATATATGAATTAACATCACTTAACAGTGAACAAGAGCCCTTTTTTCTCTATTATTAAGTTGGTGGCTGCCATACCTATTTTTCTATCATTCAATCAATCCATCAATCAATCTTTATTTATGCAGTCGTATTAAACACAGTAAAGTGACCAAAGCATTAAGTAATAATGCTTTTAATAAGCATTAAAATACAATTTCACAATGATGATAAATAAATCAATTAAAAAAAAACAGAATTTACTATAAAATAAACACAGGCCTAACCATCAACCTCCAAATATCCAGAATTCCATAATTCACTATAGATTTCATTTAACAAGGGATTACATTTGTCTCTTTTAGAGTTGTGTGCATTGATTTATTTTGTTGGCTAATATAGAAGCATAACAGAAATAAAAGCAATGAAAAAGTTCAGTTCCTACTAAAATTCTGAAAAATAGTGTTCTGGCAAACTTTATGGACCTAAAAAAACTTTTTATTCTTCTCATAGAAAAACTGCATACAGTATTCAGTGTGTCTGGCTTTTCCAAGTGTGCAAAAAAACAAAAAGGAAAACACCAGTGAGCTATAAAGAGTCCTGTTGCAAGGGAGATCTGTTAGGATGGATTTTATAGGTATGGATGCTTCTCTTCAATAATCTGGAAAATTCTACACGTCTATTTTGCTATAAATATTTTGACAGTGTTTTTAGTTTATCCAAAAACTACAAAATATTAGCTTTTTTGCTTATTTTCAGGAGCAATTAGAACGTGCAGAAGAAGAAATTAACCCGTTTTTCTGTCATTATCAAAATATATATGTTCATTTTTGTAAAAAAAAAAAAAAAAAAAAGAAAATCTATTTATTTTAAAGACATCTAATAAATCCCTAAGAAAATTTGGAAAAAAATGATTTTCATTTCTAGAAATAAGAGAGAAAACAGGTATCCATGCAAAACCAACAGAAAAAAACTTATTGGAGGAGTAATTGGAGTCCTTTTCTGGAGACTCCCACTCTGGAGGTCAACATATAAAACGCATGCAGCTAAAAAATTCATGCAGAGTTAAGGAGGCAGGGCAAAGCGTCACTGGGTGATTTCCAAAGCAAAAGCCCAACCAGGATCCCCTTCACAGACCTCAGATGGAATAAGATCAAAACTGCCAGCAGCATCTCAGTGAATCTGTGCATCTGTGAAGATGATGCAAAATGAAAAGCAAGAAAATGCAATTTATTTTCAGTGTGTTTAACTGGCCTCTGGTTATAAATTTAATCAAAATCACCGTCCCAGGTAGAGCTGAAGACGCTGCCTGGGAGCGATTGCAAAGGCAGTTAATTAATTAAATTGTGACCTTCTTGCGGTCACAACTGTCATTAAGGTTTAAACAGACGTGTGAGGAAACTAGGTCAGGCTGTGCATAAAGGATCCCCCTCTCTGAGATGTCTTTTATTGTATAAACAAAGAAAAAAAGCAGTGTCACATGTGGACTGATTAGAATTACTCCAAAATGCAGCAGTTAATCTGGATAAATTATCTACATATCCATAGAGGGAGAAAAAAACAAAAACAGACCCGCCACAAAGTTCACTTTCAGACATTTACTATTTTGCTTTTAGATCTCTATACTCACCCCATACTCAGATGATCTGGATGCTGATTTTATTCCTTTCAGAAGTCTGTCTGGCCCGCTTTCCCCTCTCCAGAAAAGCCTGACTTTCTTCCTGAAATCCTTTTCTTATGTTACATTTCTAAAGAGTGAAATCACAAATCACTTCCGACTTCAGATTCCCGTCGTTTCCCCCCAAACGGTACTTCTCTCCTCTGAAGTCAGGCAGTTGTACTCCAGCCTGTGTGCCTGCCTGACGTCCTTTGTCCGTGGGGTTTCCACGGCCAGGAACAGCGCGGATCCCGTCGTACCCGTGCGTAATTACGCACCAAAAACGTTTGGTTCAGCTCTACGGGCGGAACATAGGCAGGAATGTCGATGAAAGTCGGGCAGCGGACTGCTTCTGGCTCAGACCTCCTCCAGAACTTGTGTGCCGTCCTCCCCTCCCGCTTCTGAGCCCGATCACTGGGATCCCATTCAGCTTCCTCCGAGGGGCCGAGGGGCCCCTTCAGCGCCATCTGACGGACACAATGTGAATTCTTCCAACGCTCTACCTCATGCCAACCCTTGAGAAAGTCACTCTGAAATAAGATCAGTGACAACTGCCTTCTTTCGGTACTAATTTATGAGGTGCGGGGTAACATAGACTGAGAGAGATAAAACAGTTAATCATTAAACTTAGAGACTTAGACAAACTTTATGGTCATTTTGTACACAGAGTGTATACAAAACCATCCTGGACATTAATAACCTACATTCTACATTCAAAGTTAGATGGATTCAAATATATTTGAAAACAGAGGCGTAGCCAGAAAGTTTTAATAGGGGTGGCCAGTCAAAAACCGATGTAAACTGAGGGTTGGCCAAAAGCGGAAAGGTGCCAGAACCTAAGGGTCCATGTGTTCCAACAGAAACGAGCAAAACAAATATGGATATTTCCTAAATAAAGACAAACTATACAGTCCTGCTATTTTCCTTTTATTTACAAATAGATGCATATATTTAAACATCCATGCTGTCTAAAAAAAAGGTATAGTTGACAAAATGTCTGGGGCAAGCATCTTTTCCATTTTATTTATCTACAATTTCACTGAAAACTCCTTGATGACTTGCAGAGTGACATCATTTTCTCTTTAACCCATATAACACAAAATCAGGGTCTTAAAAGAGCATGGATTCTGTACATATAAACCATAATGATAGTATTTAGATTTGCATAATTAACCACAGCGTTTTAGGTGTCAAGTAACTATTAATATATCATCCATCAATTTTCTTACACACTTATCCAAAGTGGGGTTGCAAGGGGTGCTGGTGCCTATCTCTACGTAGATCTCCAGCTGTCAACGGGAGAGAGGCAGGGTACACCCTGACAGGTCACCAGTCCATTGCAGTTCAACACAGAAACAAACAGGACAAACAACCATTCACACTCACACCTAATTAACTCAGTAGTCATGTTTTTGGACTGTGTGAGGAAGTACCCGGAGAGAACCCACACATGTTCAGGGAGAGCATGCAAACCCCGGGCCGGGAATTGAACCCAGAACCTTCTGTTCTGCAAGGCACCAGTGCTACCCACCGTTCCACTGATCAGCCCACTATTAATATATGAAAAATTAAAATGTTTAATTAGTTAACATTACTGCTGCCACCGTCTGTATTAGAGGGAGATAAATGGTAGGGGTGGCCACAAGGGTGGCCAATGATTGGCTAAGCGTGGCCATGGCCACCGCTGGCTCCCCATCTAGCTACGCCCCTGTTTGAAAACTCCTAATTTAATGTGGCATTGGATTCCTACACAAGTCTTTAAATCCTTGGGTGGCCTAGACTTTTTATTAAGATGTAACAAAATAGAAAAGCTCCCTGTTAAATTATCTAGTTTTCACAAACAACTACTTTTATCCTGGACATTAGTTTATAAGCATAACTTTTCCCCTCATAACTGTTTTATTTGGAATAAGCAAAATATATGTTTCAAGTATAAATCCCCATTTCTTAAGATCTGGGTGGGTAATGATATTATATTTGTAAAACAATTGTTTAATGAGAATAGTAAACTGTTTAATTATGGTTTAATCATGTTGATTTGATATCCCAGCACCTCAAGCATACGACTGTTTGCAATTGTATATTTTGTATTTGTAAATATAGTTTATTAAAAAAAAGAGTATATACAAAGTTCGTTCAGTACAGCTCTCAAGATATTTCCATTTCTAAAATGCAGCAGTGACAACATGTAAACATGGTGATCTAATGTTAACATAAGACTGGTATATAATTAGGTTTCCCCCACCCCCATTTTATTCAACATTCAGCGGTCTAATGGCAGTGAGGAAGAAGCTTTTTTTGGAATCTGCTGGACCTGCATCGAATACTGTGAAGCCTCTTAGTAGAGGGCACCAGGGGGAACAGTCTATGGTGGGGGTGTGAGGGGTCATTTATGATATTACGGGCTTGGGACACACAGCGCTGGGATAAAATGTCTTTAATGGAGCGAAAAGGAGCCCCGATGATCTTCTCTACTGTTCTCACTAGTCTCCTCACCTTCTTTCAGTCTGAGGCGTTGCAGCTTCTAGACCACACAGCTGGTCAGATATCTCTCTATGGTGCTTTTGAGGAGGTGGTAAGGATGGGTGGGGGGAGATGGGCTCTCCTCATCCTCCTCAGGAAGTACATGCACTTTTCTGCCCTTTTGACCATTAAAGCATCTGTAAACAATTAAGCATAAAATAGTTGACTCCATGATTTAAAGATTATCTAGTTGGATAATTTTAGGATACAATTGCAGGGAGCTCAGTGACTTAAAATATCATTAGTTTTATATTAATTTAAGTTCATTATTACAGACCTTGAACCCTGTATGCTTATAACTTAGAAATAATAACCTAAATCCTCAGTTTCTCAGGAAATTATAGGTTATCACCCTGCTGCATCAATGAGGCATGATATGGAGGCATCAGTCTGTGATCCTAATGACGTAGCCTAGGTTGCTTTGACAACAGACTTCCTCTAATCTGAATTGTTGGGTTTTGTGTCTCTTCTACTCTTTTTGAGAAGCCACATAGATTCTCTTTGTGGTAAACTGTAGGTCAAGGTGGTTTGCAGGCCAGTATTTAGTGATTCCACAATAAATAATGTTGGTATTAGTGCTTTTGGCCATGTGGGCAAGTGCCAGGTCTGGCTGGAAAATTAAACCAGCTTCTCTATGAAAGCGTCCATAAAGCTGTCGTCAAAGGTGGGAAAAATTGCTGTAATATTTCCTGGTAGATGACTTTGGATTTGATTAAAGTCTGGCTCTGTGCTGAACCACTATTTCTCCAAAATGTATGAACTTGACTTCTAAGTGAAATATAAAATGTTTTTTTTATATCTGCAAAGAGCATTTCAGACCTGGGGGACAAAAATCTGTCATTCTCTTTCTCCTTAGCCCAGGTAGAACACATGTGGTTATATCTGGATCAGGGATGGTTTGACATGGCAGTGGTTATTCCTTACTTATGATTCATTTCCTAACATACCTTTTTTGTTCCAGTTAACTTTCTGTTAATATCCTTTGATACAGCAGATTTACAGCCTGTTTGTTCTGCAATGCAAAGGTCCTGTGCGATTTAGCCTCCTTGGATAGCAAGTCAGTAACTCTGCTGGACAATAGTCAAGTCAGGCACCTATGCTCTGAGAGTGTGGACTATGACTGGCCATAGAAAGACATTTCTGTTTTGAAAGTGATGTTTTTATTGGTCCTATACAACAGTTATTTCCACCCGATGCAACCCTAATGGTCCGTGCAAGGGGTACATGGAAATATTTTATTTCTTAGGCAGTAAAATAAAATAGGACTGCGATCTGTTTTGCTTTGTGAGAAGTTGAAAAATCAAACAAGCTTTTATCAACCAAAAAATATATTTTTCTTTAAGTTCACCTACTGCTTTGACACATCAAAACCAAGCAGAGGAACATCCTGGATGTCGAGAACAGCCTGTGATCAGCTGGTTTTCACGCTGAGCTATCAAAGCTCATCAAAGCAGCTCAGGTGTCCTGAAGAAAACAAATAAAACTAATTAAGTCAGTCTGGTTATAATTTCTGTTCTGTATTTTGTTTCCAATTCATGCAGTTTACATGTGATTATAAGGGAGTTACTCGGTTTTATAAATACAGGTGTATATTATGATTTTATTTTGCATTTATTTTGATTCCTTACCATCTTCTAGGCAACATATTTATGTTGTTTTTTTTTATTAGAGATGTAAAACATAAAATGCCTAAGAATTAAATGCTCAAATTAAAAGATTAAGTAAAATAGTTTTTATTTATATTATTTATTTTACGTTCCACTTTTGGAAAATCAGCAATACTTTTGACTGAGAGGGGTACTAATGGTAAGACAAAATGAACAAAGGGGTACACAAGTCAAAAAAGGTTGGGAAACACTGCTCCTTTGCAGTTAGCCACAATCATGAAATTCTTATAAATAGATAAATCCTTTAAATACTACATATGTTTATTGAGTCTATACAACATACGAGTTTCACTATTTAAATCTAAGTTATTTATATTAATCAAAGTATGTTTTCAGATTGTTTTACTCCTACTTCACTAATAGGCAACTAATTACTAGTCACTAATTAAGGAGAACAATACAAGTCATAGTATGTTTATTTTAGTACCATGAGCAGACTAACACAGTGACATTTCTCTGTTAGGTTTTGTATGTCTGTATAAGCGGATTTAAGAACAAGAAAGATATTGATTCTAGGAACCTTAAGTCAAACTAAACAACAACGTGCAGCTTGTGTTACCTTTTTGAAGGGCACCTCCTCCCAATCAGACTTTGAATTCCTGAATTACCTAATCCCTTTGAGGACTGTGTGTCTTTCAATCACTAAACACGTAGTTCAGGTGGTTTTTGGAGTTGTTTTCAGAGATGACAAACATTTTCAGAGCTTCTAAACCGGTGGGAAAAAAGGACAAATTTATATAAAAGAATTCACATCATTATTTTTTTCTTCTCTGTACATCAAATGAGTTCAAATCATTGCTTTATAGTTACAGAGTGCAGGCTCTGGTTAACAGCAAAGTCAACTGTGATTTAAAATAGCTGCAGTTAAGTTCTGGAGGCTCAAATGTAGTGGAAGAGCTATGGGAGCAGTAATCGTGCTGCTCAGTGGCCTGTTTCAGCGATGCAGCTGACTGCTCCTCTGGGCTGCAGGGAGGCAGTATAGGGAGCAGCGGATCTCTGTCTCGCAAACAAGAAACTAAAGCAGTGTCTTGCTTGTAGAAATACGCTTCTTGGTTGGTTTTTGGACAGTTTGCTGCACAGCTGGGAACTCAGAGAATGACATAGTTGAAAGTCTAGACTTCTGCCTAAAACATACAGGAAATAATCTCATCCAGGAGTCTGAGTGTGCCGACTGAGATCAGTCATCTCAGAGGGGATTCTGATCCCTCTTCAGTCAAACAGCTGATGAGTCATATTCAAAAGCTTTCATGCACACCATGCAGAGGGAAACAAAGATCTGTGCAATCAGAGAAACGATGCTCTGTTCAAATATTTAATGAGATAAGACGGCCTATTCTGGTCCAGTGCAGATTTCCAAAGAGAAAAGCTATAGTTCATTTCTCTGTTCAAGCCACTCAGTCGAATCCCATCTAATAAAGAGGAGAATTTGTGTTCTTTGATTATCTGTCTTTCATACTGCATTTTTTTTTCAGTATTATATGGCCTATAAGGTTATAGAGATCAGCTCTGAATTCACCTGCAGATATTTTACCTTTTTACATTTAAAATCTCCTGGGTCACTGAGTGTTTTCAATTAATTTCAATGTGTTTGACAAAAAGCCGTCTTGTCGACTCTCCTATATTTGGATGACTCTCCGTATGCGTAAGCGTTCTTCCATCTGCTCATCCCACATCATCAGCAAACATGTTTGACCCGACACATCTGGAATCCATGTGCGCTTAAGTCATTTTTGCCAGATGATGCTCTCCATGCATCCATGGACTGATTCACTGAAGCCTGTTCCTTTTAGTTCTGTCCTTTTATCTTCCTATCAGAGTCCATTCTAGTGTTTCTAATTAGTTATCTTTTCTAGGTTTTGTAATTAATAAAGGCTTTTTACCCAGTGGGGTTGTTTTCTGAATTTTCTCTTGTGAAAAGCTCTCTCTCTATGGCTGATATAGATAACGATCAGCCCAGAGTATTTTGCCCTGCACTGCATATTTTATTTTTAAATGTACATGACACCTTGTCATGAAAAAACTAGTGATGAAAACAAAAACACATTTTATTTCTTTTATTTATTTATATAATTTTTTTAATTGCTGTTTAAAAATACAACATAATTTACTAAAATTCAAAAACAGGTAATGTTAAAATAAACAGATGAGCAGAAATGTTAATTTAGGTAGATTTAGAAATGTATGGAAATAAAATGAAATCCTTGCAAAATGAAGAGGAAAAAGCAGCCATAAAAATTAAGAATATAGTTTTCTACTTAAAAAAATACCCTATATGATCTTTTTTTTAAATAATTGGATAGAGAGCGAATATATTATGCAGAGCTGCATCCTTCACCTGTCCTGCAACTCTTATATTTTGTGATTCTATTTTCTTCTGTTGTAAAAGTGATACATTTCTGTCTAGAAAAGGAAAGTCAGAGCAAAATGTACAGATTCTTTTGATTTACTATCATATGACAGGAACTTATCTCTTTGCTCTGTTTTCATTTACTGCTAATTCAGTTTATTGTCACAAACTCTCAAGGGGTTCCAGTAATGTCAGATAGCTAAAACCGATAATAACAAATGAAATCAAATCAAACTTTATTTATAAAGCGCTTTTTATGCCATTGGCAATACACAATGCTTTACACAGTATTAAAAACAAAAGCAAGTCCAGATTGAAAAAAAAAAACAAGCCTACATACAAACAAGTACACACAAGAGACACACACCTACAAACACCTGCATACTTGCCTCCACCCCTTTCTACGCATGACATGAACCCTGATTGCCATCTCTTAACAAAAATCATAAAAGTTGGATCGTTTCACACCAGGAGCCACCCATAAGTAAAATGCATTGGAATAAAATATAAAATCAGTAAAATAAGATCTAGTTAAATTCAATCTAAAAGCTAGGCTATAAAGGTAGGTCTTGAGCATAAATGGCATCTTTAAATCATTGCACAACATAATTTCAGTCATTTGAATGCTATTGATCAAAACTACAGAGTATACTTCAGATATTGTGGTTTGATTTGAAACCATAAAATGATTTTGAAAAATACCAATAATTTTTTTTGACTGTTTATCCTGACCATTTAAAACTATGTAAACTTTACTGAAATTTATAGATTACATATTTTGACCATGTTCTGGTGTTGATATAGTTTTACTATGTTATCAGTATGTGTCTAAACTATACTGAAAAGCAAAATATGCTGTTTTCAAAAGTTTGTATGGCAATGTTATAACCAGTTATGTAATGTAAAAATAATAGAATCCAAAATTATACATATTATTGTCAATTAATTTATTATTACAGTTAATTAATTATTGATAGTAAACCTGACTTTCCCTTTTACATGTAGGACATTAAATCACACTATTTTGTCTTTTTACACATCATCTTGCAGAATACATTACCATTGTTTTTTCTCTTAAAAAAAGGAGGAAAATTGAGAAAGTCCCTTTGTAATCTTCCTCTTTGAACCCCAGTCGGCCTCGGCAGATGGCCGCTCACACTGACTCTGGTTCTGCTGGAGGTTTCTTTCTTGTTAAAAGAGAGTTTTTCCTCTCCACTGTCGCTACAAGCATGTTTTGTGTGAGGGATTGCATTTGAGTCAATGAGTCGATGCAACTGGTTTTCCTTAGATAGAAAACTTTGAATCAATTTGACTGTATGATACGGTGAACTTTAAAGTACCTTGAGATGACATTAATCTACATTGAATTGAATTGAATTAATCTACATACAATCTAAAATTGCTAAAAAATCTGATTTTGACAGACTCTTTTAAAAACGTAGTCCTTCGTCTCGTAAATATTTTTCTTAAATGCTCTGAACTTCCATATCGTTGCATTTTTCACCATATTTCTTTACTGCTGAGCTGCTGCTCATTTACTGTCTGACAGATATACAAAATGACATTTCATTTTTCTATACACTATGTGTATAGAAAATGAAAATAAAGGTTTTCTAAGTCTAAGTCTAGAATAGCCTTGCATAAATCAGTTCGAGCTGCAGGAAGGCAGAGGAAATGCTGAAGGTTTATTCATAGCAGATGGGGATCAACAGAAGGCTGAAAATCCAGGACAGCACAGATAAGTCAAATCTGAATATAAAATGGGAAATAAAGGTTACTAACATTTTATGTAACATAAGTCAAAGCTATGAGAAGATGAAACCACCAGGTATTTGGTGTGTGGTTTTTGACAAATAGATGATCATTAATCATGACAAAACTAAATAGTGTTACAGTTACATGGACAAAAATAGAAGACTTATTGATCTGAGGCTCTTTGTCGCTTTATCATTAACCTCCATAAAAGATTGGCGAGAATGCATGAGTAAAACACAATGTTGCCAAAAAGAAGATGAACCAATGTAGTAAACAATGAAATATAGAAATAGACAGAAATACAGTTAAATTTTGTAAATTATAATAAACAATTAAAACAGAGTATTTAGACGGAATAACAGCTGCCAAGAGCAGATGCTAAGCTTTCAACCCTCAAAGCATAAATAGCTGAGGAGTATTCAGTGACTACACCATTTACTGCACACTAATCTGGGTCATTTTGAGCATTAGAAAATGAATATCTGATTTGACAGCTGTTCTCATTCAGCTTTTCCTAGACAAATATCAATAATACAGGAAATAAACTGAGATTCTTCATTGAATAACTTCATTCTCTCTACACCACTTTTTGTTTTACTTTATTTATCCGTCCTGTAGCCAGTGGGTTGCTGGTTCGAACCCCTGTTCCCTCTGTCTCGTTCATCATGTCCTTGGACCAAGGGTGTAACTTTGTGATGAAAGTTGGTGGGGACACTGAAAGAGTGGTGGCTGATGGACCGACAGCTTGTCGACACAAACGCTTTCAATAGGGTTTGTATTTTCCAAAATTGAGCTCAAACATGTATTTATTGAATGCTTTCCCCTATTGTTTCCTATTGAACACAATACAACCAAAATAAACTGATATTTATGGGTAGTTAGACATTAATGTATATTTTTTTTAAAAAAAGGATGAATAACAGCCAATTCTGATGCCAACATCAATATATCATGCCTCCCTAGTAATTACACTGCAAAAAAATCTAAATCTAGATAAGTCATTTTTTCTTAAAATAAGTGCATTTGTTCTTGAATTGAGTAGGTAAAAAGATACATTTTGCCAATGGAACAAGACAATTTAGACTTAAAATAAGAAAACACAGTTGAATTCTCTTATTTCAAGTGCATATTATCTAATTATCTTATTTTAAGGGTAAAAATACTCATTCCATTGGCAAACTATCTAATTTACCTACTCAAATTAAGGGTGAATATACTTAATTTAAGAAATTTGTACTTATTTCTAGCTCGTTTTTGCAGTGCACACAATTTCAGTTTAATTCATCAATCCATCCAGAAAAAATGTGGATTGGTTGATTGGATATTTTCCCTTACAGCTACATCAGTGATTATCCTCCTTCAAAGCACCAAAATGAAATTTAGAAATGTGTCCCACATATTGCAGAGAGCCAAAATCTATTGAAATTATTGGTGGGGACTGTCCCCACCAGTCCTTCAGAAGGTTACACCTGTGCCTTGGAAACTTTACCCTCCTTGCCTCTTTGTCTTAATAGAAATATTCTTATTAATCACTTGACCAGCAGGAGGCACTAATTAGAATGTAGTATAGTTATTTAAAAATGTACACACATGGTATATGTAGAAGATTAACAGACCTTTATCTATATACACAGCAGAAATGGTAGCAATTATTATTAGTTTACAGTGGGTGGAGGAGGTCAGACCAGACAGGGTGGTGATTTGCACAGATTCTAAAGCTGCAATAAAAAGCATTCATTCAGGAGGAAATAATAGGAAAGACCTTATATTAGATATTCCTCAGAGTTTGTTTAGGTTATTTAGGTATAGAATAGATGTTCAGTTCTGTTGGGTTCCAGCACACGAATAAGTGAGAGGAAATGAAATAGCAGACAAGAAAGCTAAAGAGGCTTTAGGAAAGCAGAATATAGATCAGATTCCATTTGGGAAAGGGGAAGGTAAATCAATAATTAGAAAGAAAGAAACAGAATTATAGCAAACAATATGGGATGAAGATGAGAAAGGAAGAAGATTATATAGGGTTAAAAAATCTGTAATTGTTAAAAAATTATGGAGAAAGAAGCAGAAGGGAAGAGATAATTTATACTAGATTAAGAACTGGACATACCTACTAGAATGAGTTTTTGTTTGTACTAGGGAAGAGAAATAATGATTTATGTGAGGGCTGTGAAAGAAAAGAAAATGTAGATCATGTTTTGATGGATTGCATTAAATATGCATCTGAAAGAGAGAGGATGAGGAAAGTAATTATGGAAAAAAGGGAGAGAATGGAGTATTAAAGGAATTTTAGGGACAGATGGAGATATGGAGGAAAATAAACTATTGTTTTTATTTTTACATAACACAAAAATAAAAAAATATAATATAGTAGATGGAATTATAGGGCTACACACTAATGTACAGTAGGTGGCGGCATGCAGCTATAAGTTGTTTACAATCTGCCAATCTAACACAGAAGAAGAATGAGCGCTCCTTCCGTAAAGCGGCACTTTCTGACGTAACATCATGGCGGCTGTAGAGCCAACACGAGCATGTGTCACCTTACGCTAATGTAGAGTATTTTATCTCAGCGGTCAGCCTGTCCATTCAGTGTCGTTTTCTCGTTTTTAAATAGTTTGAAAATGGCCGACCTGTCGTCTTTGGGTCTGTCAGACTGGTTGGTGAGGCAGTGTAAACAGCTGGGAATCAACAAACCCACTCCTGTTCAGGAAAACTGCGTCCCAGCCATCCTGGAAGGTAACTGCTATTCGCCTTAACTGGAGGAACTGTAGCTGGATTTTATTTGTTTAGAATTTAAAGAGCAATTAGAAAGTGAATCGAAACGTGGCAAAAGATGGGCCATCAGGCATTAAAATTATAACCGCGACGTCCCACAATGCAACGTGGATCCCGAGCCCTATTAAGAGGTTTTATTAATGAAACGTTGAGATCTGGTTTAAAGCTCATTTTTCTAATTTCCTCACGTTAAAATTAGACCTGTTTTTGTTGTTGCATTTTATACGACAACACCAAGAACTGCTCTACTGTTAGAAAGAAGATACCTCTGAAAAGTGTGGCATGTATATGTTTTCACCTTCATTCATTAAACGTGTTTTTCTTCTCGCTTCCTCTTATTTAGAGGCTAATAATTTAGTCTATTCTTCTCTGAGTAAATGGATCCAGGTTTGTCTTAAAGGATCAAATGTGTCCACTAATGTAAATTTTAATTCTTCATGGATTGATTAGATTTAGGTGTTTTTTGGATTAGTCCACTTGCCGTAGCTCAGGATGTACTAATGTCTTGCCTTTAAAAATGCTGGAATTTAACCCTCTGGAACTTTATTTAATTTAGAAATAATCATATAAAGGAAGCTAAAAAAAGCACGCCAGACTTTAAAGTTTTTATTGGTTAAAAGGTTAAAAACTTTGTTTAATTTCCCTTCTACTTCGCAACTGTGCATCCAAGTAAAAAGACAAAGTGTGTCAACCCTAAATGGGGGAAAAAAAGATCAAATGGCTGAAAAGTTTGTTTTCTTTATCAGTGGCCATCTATTTCTTGATTTTTCTCTGACATGATTGATGTTTTGTCTCCCCCCCCCCCCCCCCCCCCCCCCCCCCCCCCCCCCCCCCGTTTATTTATTTTTAGATAAGCAAAAAGAAAAACCTCTGCACATTTTAGCAAATGTTCCTGCATCTTTAGTACTGGGTCTAAGAGCAGATGGTGTGTTTCTTCCCTCAGGACGTGACTGTATGGGCTGCGCCAAGACTGGAAGTGGAAAGACGGCGGCGTTTGTGTTGCCCGTGCTGCAGAAACTATCAAAGGAGCCCTATGGCATCTTCTGTCTGGTGCTCACTCCTACCAGGTCAGACACAGGGCTTGGAAAGGTCAAAGGGTTTTGTTGATGGACACAAATGTTTTCAAAATGGAAGCTAAAACTATGTAGACTTAAAAAAAAAAAAAAAAAAAAAAAAAAAAAAACTTCAAATATAATTACTAATTAGTTGTTTTTTTTTCTCCAAACAACTTATTGGTCTCCCTTAGCTCAGAGTGACATCGGTTCAGCTCTCATTAAAAGTGTTGTTTTACTATAACTGAAACGTTTAATGTTATGTTTTAATTGTTTTTTGTTTTTTTTTTTTGTGAAACATGATTATTTTACCAATATGTTTATATAACATGCTTTCATATAAAAGTCACCTCCCAAAGGGGATGTTTAAAATCAAGTATGTCTTTTTTTTTTTTTTATCATGAAACTTAAATGAGAAAAAAAAATTTAATATAGTAGGAAAGAAGAAAAAAAATAAATTTTTAAACAGAGTTAAAAGTATTAGTTTTCAATAGAAGATAGGTGCATAAACCACACAATAAATAAAAACATGATGGTACTGGATGCCACAGATTAACAAAGCTTTGCTGCATTTTGGGAACCCTTTGTTTAGGATTTTCCAATCACAAGGCTTGTGATATAAAAGAGTCCAGACTTGATAAACAGAGAGATTAGATTTCAAAAACTGAATCTATCTTCTTTTGTTTGCCTCACTATAAATAAAGTATTGTTTTACTTCTGGCGCCTTTTTGGTCAAGGGAGTTGTAAAGTTGGTCCTTCACAACCAGGCTCCTTTGTAAGTTGATCTAAATCTTTTTATGGATTCCAGATTGAATTTATGACATCAGTATGACCCGTTTAAAATGATAATCTCTGCTGACAATTAACCCTAATAGTTTAGACACAAACTGACTTTCTATTTGCACCATATGTCTCGATAGAAAATGCATTTACTTGAAAACTAGTTAAGAACATTACTAGCAGTTGTTTGTGTCCCCTAGACATTATGCTGCTTTTTGTAACGTTTTTGTTTCGTGATGGTTTAAATGATCTGCTCATGTCATGTTCCTCCCTCTGTTTTTATGTTCTTCCCTTGTTTGTTTTCTTATTGATTCCATCTGCTTTTTAAATCTGCACCAGTTTTAATTTTAGATATTTTTAAATTGAGATTTTATCACCAGAACCTCCAAATTGAAATGTGATTTGTTTGTTTCAAAGTAAAAGGAGTAAAGTTTTCATATATTCTCAGAATTCTTTTTTTAAGCTTGTCATGTGATGTCTTGCAGGGAGCTGGCCTATCAGATTGCAGAGCAGTTTAGAGTTCTGGGGAAGCCTCTGGGTTTGAAAGAGTGCATCATCGTTGGAGGAATGGGTAATTAAATGAGCAGCATCACTGACAGACTGTTAACGTATGCCTTACATCCTGTGTTTGTTTGATGTTTCAGACAGAGCAGGTTTCACACATTAAAACATATTGATAAAAAAACATATTAATTAGCAAAATACTTTCAGTTTTTTAGATGTTTTAAGCTTTACCCCTTATTTGGAGCCAACTTTACTCCTGTCTAAACCATGGTTCTCTGCAGCTTTAACCCTGAGTGACTTGTTTCCTCTGTTTTAATGATGTGGACAGACATGGTTAGCCAGGCCCTGGAGCTAACCAATCAGCCTCATGTTGTCGTAGCAACACCGGGTCGGCTGGCCGATCACATCCGCAGCTCCAACACTTTCAGCATGAGCAAGATCAAGTTCTTGGTGAGATTTTGTTCAGCTTTATAGAACTTGATTACATTTTTTTTTATTAATTTGCGTGGATATTTTACTAAATGAATTAAAAAAAAGTTCTTTATCAGCCTAAATCAGAAGCACTTTACTCCTTTTTCAGTTTTTGACCACCCCCCTGTGTCTTCTTTGTGGTTTATTGCCTTTTCCCCCCCCAAAGATTCTTGATGAGGCGGACCGGCTGCTGGAGCAGGGTTGTACTGACTTCACCAAAGACCTGGAGGTGATCCTGGGCGTCTTACCAGCCAAACGTCAGACTCTGCTGTTCAGCGCCACGCTGACAGACACCCTGCAGGAGCTTAAGAGCATCGCCATGAACAAACCTTTCTTCTGGGAGAGCACATCAGAGTGAGTAAACCTGATAGTTTCCATCTCTACAGATTTGTCTTCGTCTTTAAATTGGATATTTGGATTTCAACAACATTCTCAGCCTAAATCGTTTTACTTGTTAAAATAAAACAGGTCTGGGAGGAGTATAAAAGTTTTTTTTTTTTTTTATTTACACTGCGGCTAAATTGCTTGCAAATAAAGCAAATTAAATCACAGCATAACTGTGAGGTGGAAGAAAGGAAGCTTGGGTTTTCTCATGTTTTTTTTTTTTTTACAATAAAATATTAGAGTATGGTTTTAGGTGCTAGAACTTACCTAAACATTTCAGTTTGCACTTTCCATTTTGTCTAGACTTTGCCTGGGCTGCACTAACATGCATGAATATTATGCTTTTATCTAAAATATTCCATTATAGGTTTGACTTTTTGCTGCTTTTGTTATACTGGAGGTTGAACCTTCATCCCTACCTTCTGCAGCCTGCCATGAATACCCCATTTTCCTAAAAAAAAAAAAAATAATTAAGATTCAAGATGCTTACAAATCTGAGTATGAGAAATGTAGTTATACAGAGAGTTGACTTAGAAAGCCTGAATTCAAACTTTTAATTTAGAAAAAATAAATCCTTTTATTCTCATTACACTCTTTGGTTATGCACCATTTTTTATGTTAAGCTATCCTGTTGGATACTTTATCTGTAGTTACAAAAGTTTGAACACTTTAGATGCTTTGACTATGTATGAATACATTTCAAGTCTAACATGCAAAAAAAAAACCTTCCTCTTGGTGAACTCAGCAGCTTGTCCAGTGACTGGTATTAAAGATTTTTTTGCTATTATTGTTAGAACGAGGACAGTGGAGGAGCTGGACCAGAGATACATCCTCACTCCAGAGAAGGTGAAGGACGCTTACTTGGTCCATCTGATCCAGACATTTACGGACCAGCATGACGACTGGTCCATCATCATCTTCACCAACACGTGCAAGTGAGAAGCCTAGAAACATACTAAGATACTCAGTGATCCATTAAACAAGTGCAGCTTTGGTTTCTTTTAAGCAGTCTGCATCATTGCAATGGAGCTTCATATAACAAAGGAGCTTCTTTTGATTTCAGGAGCTGCCAGATTCTGACTATGATGCTGCGGGCTTTCAACTTTCCTACAATCTCTCTGCACTCAATGATGAAACAGGTAGGATCCATCAGAACAGCCCAGTGGGTTGGAGACATCAATCTTTTGATTGTGACATCTTAGCAATACAAACCTCTATTTGAATCTTCAAACGGAAAAAAACCTAATTCGGGGAAGACCCGAGCGCCTTTAAAACAGATGCCTCTCCTTTCCGTTCTCTAGAAACAACGGTTCGCCAATCTTGCCAAGTTCAAGGCCAGCGTCTATAAGATCTTGATTGCGACGGATGTAGCTTCCAGGTAGATAATTCTAGAAGACTCCACACCTTTCAGGATTCAGTAGGGGGTTTGTTCTAATTCCTCTTCTTCTCTCCTTCCTCTGGTTTTCAGGGGGTTGGATATTCCAACTGTGCAGGTCGTCATTAACCATAACACCCCAGGGCTTCCAAAGATCTACATCCATAGAGTGGGGAGAACCGCAAGAGCAGGTACAGGGAGGAATCTGCAGCCTGTTGGGGGAATTTACAGAAAGCGAGAACTTTTCTGAAATCACACGTCGGTTCTGGAATTTTCATATTGGATGAATGTTATTTTGAAGAACATTTCAACTTGTTATGCAGGGAGAAACGGAGTGTCCATCACACTGGTGACGCAGTACGACATCCATCTGGTCCATTCGATCGAGGAACAGACAAGTAAGTCACATCAGGAGAAGCTGCTCAAGCTGGAAAGACTGATTGGCCATGATGTGATGTTGGATAGCAGATGAGATGAATTCATTCATTCATATTGCATTATTGAATAGTTTTGCAGTTGTTTCCCTGATCTCAATGAGTTGCAGTAATCTGAATGGGTCATTAGTTCGGCCGTGGTCTGCTTGATCTCATCCTTCAACTATTTGTTTGGATTTGATGGATTTTTGTTGTCATTTAAATCTACAAAACTGTTCATGAACCTATTTTATTATTTTTCTTTTAGAAACTAAGTTGAAGGAATATCCTATGGAGGAGAAGGAAGTCCTAAAGATCCTGACTCAAGTCAACGTGACTCGACGCGAGTGTGAAATTGTATGAACTTTCCTTAAAATATTTATATTTTGTCGCTTTATAATTTAAAAAGGTTGGAATGTCCAAAAAAAAAAAAACTATGTCCAAAAGAAAGCATTCTTCAGTTGTTGATGGCTACTTCATAGTAAAAAATATAAACAAACTGAAGTTTTATTTATACTTTAATTTGTTCTTCAGAGACTTGAATCGACAGACTTTGATGAGAAAAAGGAGATTAACAAGAGGAAACAGCTGATCTTGGAGGGGAAGGTAAGAGTATTGTTCTTTTTTACTGCTGTGGATTAGCAGTCGCCTCTCAATAAATTGGACTACAAATGGGTATTATTTAGTCATGTATATAAATTCATTTCACTCATTTAAGGTTTTTTTTTTGTGTTTTAAAGTTGATAAACTCTGAAAGTCAAACATCTAAAACCAATGATATGTGGTCGTATTTACCACAGAAATGTTGGCCTAGATAAACATGTTTTGCTGTACTTTAGCTTTTATTCACTCGGTACTACTATCAGTAGATGTAATGTAGAATGTTGTTTAATGTCTTTTCTCTTAATCTAAACCAAAATAGTATTTGACACCAGTTCCTGCTGCTGATTTCACATCTTTGTGTCGTTTCAGGACCCAGACCTGGAAGCCAAGAGGAAGGCAGAGCTGGAGAAGATCAGGAGCCAAAAGAAGAAATTTAAACAGAAAATCCAGGACAGCATTCAGAGACAAAGACATGGACAGATGAAGAAGAACCGACCTAAAAGCAAAAAGGCAGAGTCGGCAGCATCATAAAAGCTGCCTGATGTACATAAGTTTTATTTCTGTAAAATATCTGCAAATAAACTTGATACCGCTGAAGCTCAAATTGACCACCTTTATTGATTCAGTTTAACAAGGGAAACCACCGTCTCATGATGGAACAGCACTGCAAAGAATATTCACTGCTTCAAATGTTATTTACATCACGTTAAATCCATAAATTTAATTTCTGAGTATTCAGACTGGGTGCAGATGTTTGAACAAATCTACTGAATCACCTCTAAAATAATCAACCGACCTCACAGCAGATGGAAATATTAAATATTAGGGCAGAGTTTCTTTTAAAGCTATCAATATGGTAGACCTTGGGTGGAGCAGGTTAAAATAACTTATAGCACAAATAAGAACAGGATGTCAACAGAAAACATCTACCTGGAGCAGGATTGTCACGTGTGTGCAGACATGAGAAGCAGGTGAGGACTACATTCTTACCATGTTCAGAAAGTGTTGCTTAAATAAAAACTACAACCTCTCGGATAGTTTGAGGATACAGAAGTCCAGGTGAGGAAAGGAGACGGCCTTAGCCTCAGTTCCGCAGTCAGCATGTTGCTACTAAAGACTTTTTTTTCCTTACTCAAGACCAAAAAAATTAAACATTGAACTGATCCTGATGCACACAGCAGCAACCAATTTAACAAAAGCATAAGGTTACAGGTTCACACTGATCTTCAGGAAGCTAAAACATAAATCTAAAAATGCATAAAGCAAAGCACAAAAGCGTTGCACAAATCTTAACCCACTAAAGGTAAAATAACTTCTACCAGCCTGTAATTTTACTCCAGAGAAGGAAGGTGGCTTTTAGTGACAACCAACATTAACGCGGCTGATTTATCGTCACCAGCTCTGATTTACCAACACGAAAGCTCTGAGTTACATGCTCCAACAGGTTGTAGTATGCTGGTAGTTTGACTCTTTACTACATTCATGTGTGCTGCAGCTGTTTAATCTAAAGGTTGAATGGTTTCAGGCACTGATTTTACTTCATTTATATCTTATCTGCCATCATCTGATCAGTGCTGATGGCTGATTCCTGCTGCTTTGCGTATCCAGATGTAGACCAATGATCCTTCAGGGCGTTTATAAATTATAAGGTTACTCATACCCAATTACAACTACAAGGTTGTTTGGTGTGGCTGTTCGTGTTAAAAAAAAAAAAAGGGAGGGAGGGGGGGATAAACAAATACAGCACTCTGTTTCTTGGATCTTTAGTCCAAATAAACAAAACACATTGTCTTTAAAAAAAAGAAATTTCCAACTCTGGCAATGAACTGACCTCTATTCTTTTTCTCCTTGAGCCACCTTCCTTTTCTACCTCTCCGTGGATTGATTGCCACGACAGCCAGTGGGCCTTTTCTATGGTTGCTCATTCCTCTCCCAACTCAAGCAGGGATTAGTTTGATGGGTGTGGAAAAACCCCCTACTATCCCCTGAGAAATCCCTCAGCTCAAAGCATTTTACCATCTAAGCATACAGAGTATAGTTAAAAAGAAAAGGAAAGACATCTGGTCATGAAGCACAGCAAAACGTCAACAACCCCTGCTGTCTTGAGATTACCATAGGAAAAAGCCTTAGCTGAAACATCAAATGACACCGAGCCAAATATTCATTGCTGGTCATGTTTGATAGTTTCAACTTCTTTTTTTTTTTTTTTTTGCAATTTTGTGCTCTGTGGTAAGAAAGGTATCAGAGAAGAAGAACTGTCCCGTGATGATCAGGACATCGGCGGGATTTACATCTCATGCCTGGAAAAAACCTGTCTGAAACCTGTGTGCCATGTCCACCGCTGACACACGGTCAACCTCGTTGAAGACCTTGTGAAAGAGCCAGTGGTTCTAAAGGCAAATGAAGGTATTTCAACATCAGACTTGAGAACAGAAACCAGTGTTCCTACGTCCTCTCTCAGAGGGTGGGTCGCCTGCTGCTTCCTTTAGAGGCTGCCGAGGTTTTGGGCCCAGTGGATGAACCGAATTTCTGAATTCTCTGGGACATTAAGGCAGGTTGACAGACAACCGACCTCCAGCATGGGAACTTTTTTTCTCCTTTTGTTTTATGCTGCTGGTTTTAAAGCCTTCGCACACCATTTCAGTCCAAATTGAGAGTTCTTCAAAATTCCACTGATTGGCTTTAATCCTGGAGCTTTCCCAGAAGTTGCAAGTGTAAAAGGTGGATTTTAAGTTGGGGAGCTGAACCTCTTTTGGATTCTCAGGAGAGACCGTAGATCTCTCGTCTGTTTCCCTCAGCAGCCCGACCAGATGCCGCCAGATCCTCGACTTTCCTCCTTCACTCAGCACGGGCATCGGTTCCTGCCTCTCGCTTGTTCACGCGGCCTCTTTCCATCTCGCTGCCCGTCTGTTAGTGCTCTCTTCTTTTACCCTCCCATTTCTCTTGCTGGTCATCGGTTTGGTTTCGCTATCCCGTCGCTTTCACTTGGAGGTGCTTCGGATGTAGCAGAGGAAAACAGGTATCCATTTTATGTTTGTATTATTTCCCAGATTAAAAAGCTGATGAACTAAGCTCAGCTCAAGCCTAGCTCCCCTCTTCAGGCAACCTGGAAGACACCAAGCAGGTTAAGAAATTAACATTTTTATAGCACTTTAAAACAACTCTTCTACTTTCAAATTTAAGGTGGGAAAGAAAATGGAGAAAGATAAACTTAAAGAATCCCTGAGTAGATCAGTTTGTGTAATTCTTGAATTGCACTAGTTAAAAACAAAATAATTCTTAATGGGACAGATGTTGTGAATGAAACGGTGCCCAGCTTAAAAGAGATCCTGTGTGTCGCTGAATGTGTGCATTGATGACTGAAAGACATCTTCTGCCTCCATTTATCCGTTTTCTACAGTGTGTTGAATTCATGTTAATGTGTATTTAAAGACATTCAAATTAGTGGAAAAAATTGCAGGGGGGAATATAAAAAAAGTCTAATCAACCAAAACTTTCACAACCCCATGCAGTACCTCTGCGGATCCCCTAGGGGTCGCAGACCCCCAGTTGAAGACCTCCGCACTAGGCCAACACTCCCCTTGCTGGCTTATACTTTTACTAGGATTAAGGATTAAATAAACACACAATAATAAGTGACTTTTGGCCCAGAACAGAAGAGCTGTATATACTTACACTTTAGTACTGTGACAGTCCAGTCACCCCGCCATGCTGGTATGCACGTTCACCCTGGTAAGTTGAGTCCTGGGATAAAGCCACGTCAATCTGGGACTTAAACTCATCGCCCAGGTAGCTATCCTGGATAACATGACAACAGCTCTCATCAGAAACACTCAATTCTTATGAGGCCTAATTAGCTAAAAATCACTGACTTTTTATTCATAAATATTAAAACAAAATTTAATGTCATTCTGCCTTTGTTTAATGCTGACATAGTATCCAGATAATGCAGTTATTCTAGGTGCTAGAAAATAACTTTGTAAATACATTTCCATTTCAACAAAGCTTTGCTTAGAAGGTACTAAAATAATCAGCTAACACTTACTGTACTTCAAGAACCTCTTAGTGGTATTAATGAAACATTTTCCATACATTTTGCAGCCCTAACTAATGGTTTACATATTTTTGTCATATTTTCATTACATTTTTGAAAAATTAAGTTGAAGAGAAATATAATCCAAAAACACACAAAAAAAACCAAAGAAATGGAAAAAACTAAAGCTGAGATATTTAGCAGAACATAAACATTATTTAACAGAAATATTTGACTAATCTCTGTATGGGACTGTGTGTTACCTGGGATAACTCTGGCTGGGAGAGGCCAGGTTGGCTCATCTGAGAGGGCTGACTCATAGAGATGTAACCCTGAGTCAGCGGCCCCTGGGAGAAGGACTGGGAGGCCCCATCCTGGCTGGCCTGGCTGTTTGGTCCGTTACCCTGACTGGTGCCCTGGTGCGCCGAGCCACGGACTCTCTGTCTTCCACCACGCCCAAGCTTGCCCTTCATAGCACCACGGCCTTGATTTATAAAAAATATAATTTTAAGAAGGGGAGAAACAAGAAAACTTCTACAACTTGATAACCAAATTAATTATCCAAATGAATAACATTTATACCAAAAAAAAAATAAATCCCAAGTAAGTAAACACGTGAGGGCATATAGTTAGCCATTATAAAACAAAAAGTCATCATAAATGCAAGGCGTTACTCGTACATAAACAGAACTTTGGACACTGAAATTTAGTTTCAACTTTCAGACACATTTCTTCTTAAATAGGAGAGGCTTTCTTCTTTGATTGCAGTAGACCGATATAAAAGATGTCTGGTACACTAGTAGTAGCATAAGCAGCCATGTTTAGCTTTTAAAAAAACGTGAAAATGTACCTGGAGCAGGACCATTAGTTTGACCCAGATAGCTGGGTGGAGGCATTGGAGGCATCACCAGGTTGAAGGGTATAGGGATATTCATCGCAGCCATTTGACCCGGTCCGGTTCCAATCATCCCAATCTGATCGTGTGTTTGAAAGTACATGTTGGATGGACGTCCAGCTAGAAGACAATTCAAAAAAATTAGTTGAGGCAAAACTTAGACAACTGTAGCACCTGCTTTTATATATATATATATATATATATAGTAATAAATACCAGCACTGCTGCGGTCGTAGGCGGAGCCTGGAATGAGTGCCTCGCGGGCATCATACATGGCGGTGCTCATGAAACGTCCTCCCTAAAGTTCACAGTATGAGAGAATAAACAACATCCATTTTATTTCATTAAAAGAAAAAAGTTGATGAATCGAAGAAAGAGAAAACACAAACATCTGAGCAGGGCGGATTTTAGCATTAATGTGAAATCCTTCAGAGGTTCTGTTCAACTCTGTTTACTGGCATCTATTGACTGCATCTATATCCTTTTCCTCATGAGGGAAATGTATTTAACATCCAAAACTAACTGTTTTTCATCTTCAGGATATCAACATAATACCTACACTCATTAAATAAACACCCTAATCATATAAAGACATCTTAAGCAGGTTAAATATAACTTGCTCATTTTTAGTGGGTTGTTTTAGACTTTGGCATTTAAGCTCCAAGTTTTAAATACTGAGCCCACAAGACTTCAGACCTTTAAAATAGCACCCAACCCGCTGAATGATAGTTATGGACCAGGACCGAAGCCAAAGAAAAGAAACAAGGTTTTTATCTTAAATTACTCAAATATATTTTAAGAAGCAGGCCTTTTTTCATGTAGTCTGAGCTCAAGGAACAAATGGAAGGAAGAAACTATAAATGTAATGTAAGTGCACCACAAATTTAAAGACAACTGGAATTTCCAATTTTAGTTGGGCGATCAAAATATAATTAAGACTGAGGTTATGACCCATAAAAGTGTCTCTAATATGCAGCAGAAGCCTTGGTATTGAATCTGGAAATATTTGGGTCTTTTCTACTTTCGTTACTTAACAATTAGGTCGTTTTTTGATAGTTTTTGAGATTAAGTTTTTATAGGAATGATTAATAAAATCTACTCTTCTCTGTATCGACTGATTACGGAGCTTCTTAAGAGCAGACAACTGTATGGTTCAGCAGCTTCTGGTCAGTGTGGGGCATTCACAGACAAATAAAGTTAATTAAACATAACTAGGGTTGAAAACGTTATAGTCTTTACCATCAGCTATTTATATTTGATGCAAAAGAGTGTGCTAAAGTTTAAGTATACTATAGTTTTATTTCTGAAATGTAAACATCCAGAATGTGTGTCAGCCTGCTATATAAATCCAGGATGGTACTAACAGGGTTGATGGTGTTGACCAGTTTGCGAGGCTTGCTGAACTGCATGAGGCTCTCTCTGAGGTTGTTGAGGGGTCCCTCCACCAGGACCTTCTGCTCCTTGTAGTAGTTCAGCAGGTTGTTCCACAGGGGCTGTTTGGAGAGAGCTTTAGGGTTCCCCACAATGATCACACCATACCTTCAAAGACACACAGGACAATGGACCAAGGTTGCAGCAGAGCCTTTCATATGAAACCATTTTTTCCAGTCCCAAAGTGATATCTAGGAATGAATGTAACCTAAATATAACAACTCAAACTAATACTTGACTTAGTAAAGCTGGGAAAAAATACCGACTTAAAAATCAGTTAAGTATAAGCTCTAATTTTCATTCTCTAGTGATATTTACTTTGCTCTGGTCAGTGCCACATTGAGACGACGGGGGTCATTCAGGAAGCCAATGCCCTGATGTTCGTTGGCTCGAACACAAGAGAGGATGATGAAGTCCTTCTCTCTGCCCTGAAAGGCGTCCACGCTGGCAATCTCCACTTGCTGTTGAGAAATAAAGAAAAGATTGCAGGATTAAAATGAAAGAATATATATTGTTGGATAAAACCATCCAAGAATTACATGGAAATATGAACCTAAGTAAAATTATAAGGTTGTTTTGTAGGTTTTAGCTTTAAAGAAACTGTACCTGATACAGCTTGGTGTGAAGGGAGCCACTGAACTGCATGTACTGAACCAGGTAGGAGCGCTGCCCTTCATAAGGCGTGATGATGCCAATCTGATCTGGTTTAGCTCCAGCCTTCAGCAGTCTTGTGGTTATTTTTTCCACGTTTGCAGCCTCAGTCCTGAAAACATCAGCATCAGTTTAATTCTGCACTTTAACAGCCAAAAAGGAAAATAAATGTTAAATGTCATGCCTTCCTGTTTCTTGCCACCAAGTAATAGACCTCGATTGATATGAACAACAGCAGCTCTGATAAGAGTTTAGCAGAACCAGAATTGTGGCCTCATGTTTTTCTTTAATGTTTAAATACAAAGGAGTGTATCTAGAGCAGTTTTATTGTGTGTGATGTTAGATTATCCTTTCCTTTTTCTATGTGGCTGGTCTTAATAACACTAAAAATGCTCCAAGTCACAAAAATCAAGACGATTTTACAGTATGCTGGGCGCCTCTATCACAGTTACATGACGAGACACAGCTGTGACGTCAGAGTAGTCAAACGTCCTCAGATTGTTGTATGGAACCACTACTTTACACATTGTTAAGCACTCTGAAAGGATTGTTAAAATGTCACTACAATAGTCTATTTATTGCTACCAATTGTAGGAATAGCTTTGGATTGGAGAAAAAAAAGTTTAATCATCAAAAAAAAAAAAGTTTTGCGTCAAATTTCGATTTGGAAAGTAAAAAGATTAGACAAAAATCAACAGGACCAACAGTGGCGTCCAAACCGATAAAGCAAACTATGTTCAGATCTCTTCACGGCAGATTCTATAATCAACAATCCTGCTCTCACAGCGTCAGTTGGAATTTAATATACCAAAGTTGCAACGGCTTGTTTTCTCTGCTGTAAAGCTTTAATAAAGTGCCTGATGGCAATACAGCTGATTTTAAGCATTTATTTTTTAATTTCATAAAACAACAAAACCCAAGCTAGTTGCACAGTTTATTATAGCCGCAGCTCCAGACGGATTTCCATATCATTATGGTCCGGGCTCCAGAAAAACAGGAACCACGTTTGACAACAGTCAGTTGCGGCAGGCGGAGACCAACAGCTTGAACCCCACCCACCCAGAGTCATGAGCTGAACACAGTGCTATGTTTTTTTGACCCGGACAGCAGAAAGGACCCAGTGCTTGGACCGCTCGCTGCAATCGATTACTGAGGGACTGCTTTCCCCATCCAGGCACAACAGCAGAGCACAGCCTGCTATCCAGCACTGCACACAGGGCTCCAAAACTAACCGCCAGCCAACTGAACCGAACCCAGCCACCACAGAACCAATCCGAATCCTGTGATCCCCTCTTCAAACAAAAGGTTAGACTCTGGTTTAACCTAATTAAAGCACAGCACCATCTGGAAAATGTTCTGAAAGTTAATGAACTTCCACTTGCTCAGCATAAGCCAAATAACATTTAGCAGCAGTGATTAAACCAGCAAGCATGAATAAAACCACTAAGACTGACTGCTTCGTATTCGTCCTCGCTAAAGAACTCAGTAAGGTGAATAATTATCGACTCGCTATGTAAAATGACCACTTCCTAACTAAACTGACGTCACAGCATCCTAGAGCGTCTCAGTGGGTCATGTGGTCAAATGAGGAATTTAGCTTCATCTGCTATCTTTGTGAATTATTTTATGCTATAAACAACAAAATGCTGGACATTTTTTCACTTGTGATGCATTTAATTTTGTACATACTATCAAATGAGAAACTATAATTATTAGTGCTGTCAAAATTATCGCGTTATTATCGCGTTAACGCGAGGCCATTTTAACGGCGATAATTTTTTTAACGTGAGATTAACGCTATGTGGTTTTATGGTACAATTTTCCAAGTACATCCCGCTGCAGCCTGCGAGAAGGCGGGGCTATTTTCCCCCAGTCTATGCATTTCTCAAAGGCTTCTAGAGCGGAGAGCTCCTCAAGGGAAAAAGACGCTCATACACTTGGTGACGCTAGTGCCTTTTCTTTAAGCCCCACCACCGACAAACAAGTTGAGTGTCTGGTAACTAGTAGCAACCTGAAATACGCTGAGAAAACAGATTACTGAGGTGAAATGGAATCTGCTTCGGCACACTTGCTGTCTGTGTACGCAACAGGTCGGTATCGTGTGTGTGTGTGTGTGTGTGGGTGGGTGTGTCTGTGTGTGGGTGGGTGGGTGCTTGTGTGTGTGTTCTCATTTTTGTTAAGAGGCTGAAAAGTAACTTTCTAGAGCATAGACTACCTCCATCTAGTGATGTCGGTCTATTGATTTTGATGTATTGATTGAAAATTGTTCATTATTATCTTGGTTAATTAACATCTAATGTTAACTCTACTGCATTTTATAGAAGTAGGGTAAAATGCTTGTCTTTGTTCAAAAGACTGTATTAACTGTAAAGACTGTCTTTTACATCAGCCTGTTTTCAGGGCCTTTTTTTTGGCTACATATTATTTATATTATTATTTTTTGCTACATGCCTCCCCATCTTCTTGCCATATGTTTCTATGGCATAAATCAGTGTCTGTGACCTGTTTTCATTTTAAAAAAAGAACATTGGCACAAACCTAGCCTGTATGTATTTTTTGTATGTCATCGAGAGTATTTAAATGATTTTCAATCAGAAAAAAAATTTGCGATTAAAATGCGATTAATCGCGAGTTAACTCAGGCATTGATGCGATTAATCGCGATTTAAAAAAATTTATCGATTGACAGCACTAATAATTATATGTTTACTATTTGAACTTTAAGCAATAATAGGCTAAACTCTGTTTACATATCTCAAAATTTTGATTAAAATATAAAAAGTTACCACAGAAAATGTTTGAAGTTACCTGTTCAGATATGATGTTCCAGAACTGGCTATCTCCTCTTGACCTTGGGTCACGTAGAAGAACATTGGCTTATCCGGCTGTGGCCACTGGAAGTCAAAACCTTTCTTGATGCGATCAGCTGCAAAAAGAACAAGATTTGATTTCCTTAACCTTCCAATAGACAAGTGATAACAGACACACAAGAAAAAAAAGACACCTGATAAAACCAAACCATTTTGGCTTTACCTGCAGTAACGCCATTCTGCAGGGAGCCCTCATAGAAGATGTTGGAGGGGAAGGCACTCAGAGCTGGATGCATACGGTACTGGACCTGCAGGCGGATTGGCCGGATCCCCAGAACCACCAGTCGCTCAAACAGAGACTGAGACAGACCCGCCTTGGCTGCTTTCTTACACATCACAACAGGACCCAACTGGCAATGGTCACCCACGAGGATCAGCTAGAAAAGTAACGGGTCAGACAGCTGAGTCACTTCATCAAAGCATTAAGAAAACTCTTATTGTAAGGTATACATTGAGAATGTATACCTTACATTCTACCTTAATGAGGGGAAATGTAAAGATGCCATTGCAGCATTTATATGCTGCATGGCCATGATGATACCTGCTTGGCTCCCAGCACCACGGGCACCATACACTCAGGCTCTGTAGCCTGGGTGCTCTCATCAATCAGAATGGATCGGAACTGCATCTTGGCCAAACGGGGATCTCCAGCTCCAACGCAGGTGCAGCAGATCACATCAGCGTTCTAGGGACATGAAGCAGACTGTTAAAACATCTTTAGAAAAGCTTTATTTGATTCCAAAGTCTGCTGTGTTTTAATACTTTTTTGAGATTCTCACACCAGAAATAAAAATAACAAAAAAACAGATCACCCTAGGGAAAAACAGGCTGAAAGGACAAAAAGGAATAAAAACCACAGTATTTAAAAAGTGGAATATTATGTCACCAAATACATGCTTCAAAGAAGCATTTGATTTCTTTTGACATTCAATTTATTTATGACATAAAGCAGTTTTACTGCATTCTGTGAACTGTAGATTGGTGTGTGGGGAAATTCCTGGAAGAAATAACTCACATGAGTTACCTACACTGTTGACAAAACAGAGTTTCACTGAAAGTATCAAAGCCACGTCTTTTACTGTTTTATGGCTTAAGGGATGTCATAATCATATTTTTTATACAGTGAAAATTCTGAGCAGTTACCATAAGCAGCTCCCTCTCAGCGGTGCGCTTCAGAGCCCGATAGCGCTTCTCATCAGCAGATGACAGCTCTCCAGTCTCATCTTTCAGCTGCTGCAGCTTCTGAAGCTCCGGCATGCTAGAGATGAAGAAAAGCTAAAACCCATCAGTGTCTAAAAAAAAATAAAAGCTTCACACTTAAAGTTCATTGCTGTTCCTGATATAAAAGCCTTCATGTGATGGTTAGGGGAGGGTACCGAATTTCTGTGCTTTTTATGAGTATCAAAACATTGTCTTTCGGTGCAAAGTTTTAATGATGGGCTGTAACGTTAACGTGATTGCTTCACTCAGGAAAACTACCAGCCGACATATCTGTCTACCAACATTATAGATTCATATATGCCAATCGTCTTTATCATTTTTTGGAAAGGCCAAATCAACCACAAGCACATGAACAAACATAAAGCTGAGGATCTTTTTGTATGTGTCTGCCATTCCTTTCTGCCACTGACCTGTCCATGTTACTAATTTGGTTGTGGAGAGCCAGGAACGAGACTGGAGACTCTATAGCCTCTCGGCTCTTGGCGCACAACCTCACAACCTTCAGGCCGGTTTTGTCGATCTTTTCAGTCAGCTGATCCACAGCGATGTTGCTGGGAGCACACACCAGAACTGGCCTGTAGGATGAAATGAAGCAAGAAATGTAAAACTACTTCAGGGATTAATAAATGGGCGGAAGTATAAATAAAAGGGTGAATTGTCTGACCCATTGCCCTGGCGAGACAGGTGGTACACAATTGTGGCAGAGGTGACAGTCTTGCCGGTGCCCGGCGGCCCCTGGATGAGACTGAGTGGCCTCTGCAGCACTGTCTTTACTGCATAAACCTAAAGAGAGAGAGAGGGGGGTCATTTTTAATTAAAAACTGTGTAACTATACAAAAAATATAAATAAATAAAAATAAAATTAAAGCTGCAGCATTTGTCACATCTGGTCTGACTGTAGAAACAGGATTTGGAGGATAATCAGTGTTTGGTTCGGACCTGTGAGTGATTGAGGTCAGGCAGGCCTGGAGCAGTGAAGCGTTTCGGCAGCTGGCACTTAATGGTGACATCTTCAACCTCGTGGCCCAGAAGTTTGTGGTAAATGTAGCCAGACACGGAGGTTTCGTCAACAGCAAAGGTCTTCAGAGCGCTCTGCATCCTGACAACAACGAGCACATAAAACATATTAGGACATTCAGGAAAAGTTCCCGTTCAAAGTTCATTTATAGACTGTTTATAGAAAGATCAGGCTGTTTTAGGAAGATCCCTGTTGTACTGAAATACTATAGCGCTGTTTAAATCAGGTTTGTGCACAGCTTTAATCACAGACTGTTCTTTAGTGACCATTTATTAGAAAAAGATTGTGATGATAATGTAAAGTGGTAAAAACAAAGCTACAGAGAGAGTGCAGATATTTTGTTGTTTTGCAAGGACGCGAGGCTTTTCTGGACCGAGCCAATGTTTACATAGAGTGAAGAGTGGCTTTAAATCTGTATAATCTGCTAAGGCCTGTTATTATTGACTGATGTTAAAATTTAGAACTATAATTATAGATGGAAACCTGGCACTTTAAAGATATAGTGGAGCAGACACTGAGACCGTTGAGCAATATTTTGTGGCAGTACATATTTAGACATTGTAGAGCAGTGCTGTGAAATCACTGAAAGTGAGGTGGGTCATCTTCTATGTACACCAATTAGACCCTCAGCAGCATAAACTGATAGTGGGGTGAATATATTAGATGGCAATGGAAACTGCTCCTCCACATCTATTATGTCAATGATACATACTTAATATTTGCAAAGTGATTATTAGCTCTAAAACAAAGACCTTGTGCATGAAGACTTTTGCTTGATTTTGTTTAAGGTTCAATCGGCTAAAAGCAAAAAGTCACACACAAACGTCTGTCATTACAGGGATGGGTATTGTTAAGGATTTATTGACAATAAATTACCTTCACTTTAAATCCTGGACTGTAATCTAGTGCAGGATCAGAGATAGCTTTGCATGTTTGAGACTGAATGCCTGTTTGTGTGTTCAGTGGAATCACAGCAACACTCGCTGTTTGCAGAAGACCTTAGAGTGAGCAGTGCTTACTCGTTGTCACCATAGTCCCAAATAACACAAAATATTGTTAAGACTTCTTGCTAGAGGGCTCTGAAAAGTCGCCCAACAGTTGGCAACAGGGATGGATGCAAACCAGTACAACATGTCAACGCAGAATGCTACATCTCCCTTCAGTCCCTTTGCATGGTTGCTTCTTAAAGAGAAGATCTGCAATACAATGTTTGATTTGCAGCCTCCCCGGAAATGTAACCTTGCAACATCAATGATACACGAAAAACAAACAATAAGGATGAAGTGTATAGGTCTGCCAGGAATGTACGATGGGACCCAGGGGCATCTTTAATACCAGTTTTTGGAAATCTACTGTACATTGTTCTCATGTAATTGGGTTCACTAGAGCTTCAAACAAGTTATTGTCTGTTAACAATAGTTTCCAAATAGTCGTCATGAGGGTTTCTACACATCTCAAGTAAATATTATATCCTTCTTCAGACTCAACTATCCTGAGATCTCAGCTATTTATTATTTATTTAAGATGCTGCAACAAAGAAATCATGACAGGACACCAAAAAGTATAAAGAAATTAATAGAGAATAAAAAGCAAATAACAATAAAAATTTATTTAAAAAAAGAATAATAAAAAGCAAAAAATAGAAAAATATTTTGGAATAAAGCCAAATATTTCGATACAAATAATTTTCTGGATAGTAATATTTTTCTTTACCCATTATTAATAAAGACTGAAATCAAGAGACTTTTCCAAGGTGAAATCAACTTTTCATTATTCAATTTATGAATTAAACTTTAAAATATCAGCACAAACCTGTCAAAGGAAGTTGACTTCCAGACAAAGTCCACCTGGAAATTATGTGGAATTTCCACAGGCGCTCCGACGCTGCTGCGCAGCTCAATGGCAATCTCATCTCCATAGTCTTTAAAAAAAGTTGTTAAGGAAAAGCAGATGCTATCTTCAACCAGTTTTAAACATTTACTTGTGTTGAGGAAGGAGTATAAGATGTGCAACTGTAAAAAATATAAAGGATACTGTCTGGGACTTTGATGACATGACCAATGCCCTTCCACAGAGGAGCCAAGTCTCCTTTGTACCGCAGGCAGATCTCATCACCCTGCATCAGCCGCATATCTGGGATTGACCAAAAACAACCAAATAAGTTCCTAAACTGTTTATGCTGTTAAGTAATAATAATAAAAAATAAAAAAAGTCAACCATGTCTGAAAATGTAAGACAGCAAACTGGTAAAAAAACAAAAAAAAACAAATGTAGGGATGCCACCAAAAAATGCAGGAAGGAGGGAGGCAGCATGCAACTCTCATGATTGAGGGGAGGTAGGTAGGGGCTACATCGACACCACAGAACCACTGGGAGGAAATAACATTGAAAGCATTACCACCTGAGTCCGTCTTGGGAAGGGTGAAATATGCAATCCGCTTTTTGTTTAACCCCAGGTCCCACCTGACGGTTATATTGTCTTGAGTCTAGAAGAGAAAAAGAACTTAAAATCAGCACAATTATGTTTTAAATGTTTGAAAAGACAATTACTATCAGGTATGTTTTTTTATGAAACATTTATTTATAAATTACATACATTTATTTACTAAGATCCAAACTTTCATTTTCAAAAACTACATTTTACCTAACTCAGCCATAAAAGGTAACTGTCAAAATACTCTGGAAAGTTGACTAATTTTAATCATATGGATTGTCTCTTCAATAAACAGCTAAAAAACAAACAAAGAAAAAAAAAAAAACAGCATAATGTTGTATTCGCACTGAACATGTTTTGAGCATCAAAAAACACTCAATGAGTAAATCATGGACGCTTGTGCACACTGCAGTTTTCAGAAGCATCTGACATGTGTTTTAGGTCTCTTATGTACAATGGCAGATGCAATGGGTAGAAAACCTTTGCTTTCTTTGCTGCAATAAGTGAGAAAATTGTAGTTCAAGATGTTTCAAGCAAGCATGTAGACTTTATAACATCCCCCATGAGGTCAGTTTATCAAGACAATTTTTCTACTTTTAAATACTTCTTCATTGTTTGGAGCAGCAGACCCCTGCATACCAGCGGATAGTAGTACTGGGAATCCCTGGTGACGGCTCCCTCAAGCGAGGCCATCACTCTAGGGCAAAAACTGCAACTGTACTATACTATACTATAGAACATAATTAAGCGAAGTGAGCAGAGCACTCTCCCTTTTCCTTGTAGATAATTAAAATAAAACATTTTTGGTGCTTTCATGCTGATGGCTTTGCAGGAAGAGAGATCACGGCTTGGATGCAGTGCCCGAATCCTAGATCAGCTTCTCTGATTGGTTGACCCACTGTATTAAGTTGCAAAAATTCCAAATTTTCAATCCCAGGATCTGGAGCTAGGAAAGCATCAATGCTTGTAAGCTTAACACGTACCGAGTCCTATGCTTGAAACATTTCAACAAAGTGCACCACACAAGGAAAAGGAAGCCAAGACACACGTCTATGACAGACTCTGCAAGTAAACTGGACGGCCCTGATGCTCAAAACACGCTTTTTCTTAATGCTAATAAAACCAATGATGATGATGAGAATTTGAGTGTTTTGTGAAAATACTACAGAATACATTAAAGTACAAGACTTCTTGTCTCTGTTGGACCCAATATAATGTAATCTATAAGCTCTGTGGATAAATATGAGTTTCAGCATTTATGAAAATGACTACACCTTAATAAAAATCCTTGGTTTAATCTTTTTTCACTGTAGATTTTTGGTCTTCACTACATTGATTAAAACCAGACAAGAAAGGTTACTGCTTGATATTAACAAGCATTACTTTTTTTTATGCTCTACTAAATATATTTATCCAAGTAATTTATTTGAATATTGTAATTATTTTTAGTAGTCCAACCAATTAGGCCTACAGTGGCTTTTTTTCCAGATTAAATTTTCCAGATAATTTTTTTCCCATCATCATTGACTCTTTTTTTGTTGTTTGTTTTTTTTAAACTTGGTTTGAGAAGATCAAGGGAAAATTATTCAGTTTCAGTAAACAACTAATTGTTGCTGTCCTATCGATAATGTCTTAAGGCCACAAAACTTTTAATATTAGCTGGAAGTTAAGAAAATATGAATCCAGAAGGTAGTAAGGCTATGTTTTGGAGAAAAAAAAAGAAGAAAAAAACTCAGAATTCCACATGCAGTTGACAAAATGACAAACACTTATGTCACCTGTGACTCCTTGAGTTTTTTGTCATAGTCAGCCTCGAGTTTGACCAAAGGGCCAAAGATGTTTTGGTACTGGTAAGCGTCTTCATAGCGTAACAGCACATGCTGAGGCTCTTCATCCACTCCAGGTTTCTCCAGGTCTTCCAAGGTAGCACCAGGATTGTCCTAAAAATTTAAAGCAGACCAATTAATATTTTTTTCCCCTCATGGTTTCTTTTCAAACTAGGAAGATGGCATGTTTTGCCTCTAGCTACAGGATGCTTTAAATACTCATCTCCCCACTGAGAAGCAATCTGACTAACCTTCCAGAGTTCCTCCAGCTTATTGATCTGCTGGGCAGTGATCTGACGGGCTCGGAGCTGCTCCTGCTCTGACGGGATCTTCACCAGCCATGAAAGAAAACAGCGGTCCTGGATCAGTGGCTGCCACTGTGAGCTGTCCCAGTTGATGTCTTTCAGGCTGCTCTGGCTTGCACAAGGCTGCCTACATTGAAACAATAATATGACCAAGAAAATATATTGTTAAAATATTTTTTTCAAACATTTAAAGCATAATCCATTAAATTAAATGAACAATTTTGCAGATATTTTCTAATCCTTTGGCAACACAAACTTACTGGTCTCCATCAACCCAGCACCTGTTAAGGACTGCTTACCCTGCAGCTGAGGCAGGTGGCTAGGAGGCCGCATCCCTCAATTATGTGTAGACAGCACACTGGTCTGTAATCTGAAGGCTCCAACTAATCTTTGATCTATCTTCAATTAATAGTTTTCTAACAACCTAATTCATTTAAAAAGTTCTCTTTAATTTTTTTTATTACTTCTCAGATTTATTATGGGTTTCACACTGTGCTTCATTACTAGCTCCCTTTTCTTTGACATGAATCAATCCTGGCCATTTATACCCCAAATAAAATAATAAATAAACAATAATAATAATAAAATAAAAGCCCTCAACAATGTCTTATTGCAAAAGACAGCTTCCATTTGGCTTTTGGTGTTAGTTTCCAGCCTTATTTTTTTTTTTTTTAGTATTCTTTACCATGGCAGATGATCAAGTATTGGACATGAATATTTTGGCTCAAATCAAATCTAGTTTTGGGAGCATCCAGGAAGCTTTTTGAATTGAAAAGAATTCCTGGATGGGAGGTGAAACATCTTCAAACTTGGAAGCAAAGTCCAGTGGATTGTTTTTAATTATTGGAATTTCATAAATATGTTTAAACTGATCACCCATTATGAAACAAGTTGCTTGTTAAAACTACATTTTACCAGTTGGCCAGAAACACAGAATCTGTGAAAAACTATTTACAGGCCTGTAAAATTAATTAAAAAATCAAAGTCCTACAGTAGATTTCTTTTCGATCTTCAAAGTCAGATTCTCAGATGTAGTTTGTAGGAGTTTAATTTCACCGAAAGTAGGGAATTTTGCTAAAGTGATGCCACAGCAGCTAGTCGGTGGGTGGTTTCTCTTACCTGCAAAGAAGCACCACCACAGAGTCCGCTTTAGCTGGGATGAAGCCAAGCAGGAAGACGTTGCGACAGCCACAGTTGTAGCACTCCAGCACAGTCTCCCCCAGAGGCCCATCTTTGTGGAGGGTCACTTCTTTACATTTGGCCCTCACCATGTGGTTCACAATGTGGCTGGAGGGGACATTTTTTACAGTAAAAGAACAGATACAATTAGAAACTATGCCAAAATCTTTTTTACAAATGTATCAATTATTGTTTGTCCACTTTAAACTGTGAAATAGCTAAAATTTAAGTTTAAAACACCCTTGAATTTTAAACCACATTAAGGAGGTCTCCACTTGTAAAGAAAAGGAGAAAATGTGCAGCCTCAATCCTATTTATTATATACAGCTAACATCATCTGACAATCAGAATTACCCAACAGCCAGATCGCTATAAGGCAAATGTTTCCAAAGTTCCAAACATTAATATGTCGATGATATTGCAGTACACTAGATTATCAGAGGAATATGAGACCACAAACCTGCCAGAAGTGTTACCACGGCCGTTACAGAACCACTTCTTGCTAGTGTTGCAGTACACCACACAAGCTGGGTCATGGATACCACAGTAGCTGCAATACAACAGGAGGGGAGATAAGCATAGAATATTGTAAGAACAAAATATTATAGACAAGGACATTTCTTTACAGGTTTGCAGGAACAGGCAGGACTGAGTTCTTTCTATCAATCAATACTCGCAAAAGAACATTAAAAAGGGTTTCCTGATTGAAATTAATAGTTTAGACTTTTCCTGGCCAAGACCAACCTTTGAGGGTTTTTTTTTTTATTGTTTAAAAAAAAAAAAAAAACAGGCAACAGGTCAGAGATGTGTTTTGTACTTAAACACAGAAATCTATATGTTCATCATTATAGAGCTATTTTCTTTAGATTGCATTATATTGTATAATGTATTTTAAAATAAATTGAATAAAAAATACAATATATGTTATTTTAAAATGTAAGCACGGACTCATCTCACAAAACTGCTTACAACTTGGTTGTATAATTCATGTCTGATCTGCCTGTCTTTATTAAAACTCAACCGCAACCTCTTTTAGATCCCTGATCCATTATAAACCCATATATAAAATGTATACACACACATACACACACACACACACACACACACAAATAGTTTGCAGTTTAATTTTTCTTACTGTGTAACGTAATAGGAAAATAAAAGTTCTGTTCTCGGAATACAACAAGGCATTTTCAAGGCCACAAAGAAACATTTTCATAAACATTGCTTGAAATAAGACGATGTAAAACACAATGTTTTGTCCAGTGACACTGGGATATGTTTTTTTTAAGCTAAATCAAAAGAAATGACTGATCAGTCCAAGTGCTCTTCTATGATATTTTCATACTTCTAACTAACAGGAAATACTCCCAGGTGAGCGCACTTTTAAGATGTCTGTCAGGGATTTCCCCATGTCTGTCTCCTTGTCTTGATAACCACTCAGGCAGCACATAATGTACTCGGTATCCAAAACAAGATAAAAGCTTTTGGATGCTTTTTAATCAACAGTTTATCTGCATCGGTTTCTACTACAACTGTCTATAGACAGACAGTGGAAGATCAGCCACTGTCTCTGCAACTGTGCTGCTGCCGCCTTCTCTATGAATCAAATTACTTTCAAACACTGTCTTACCTCTACAGCAAAGTAAAGCTCTTACATGCTGGGTACTACCGTCCAAGTTTGAAACAGTAGCAATAATATATGATAATGGATGAAGTTAAACAATACATTCCACTTGTAATAAATACAAAGGAACATGTGAAGATCAAAGATTGATTGAAGTCGCTAGTCTGTTTTGTTAAACAACAAAATTTTCATCAAAATATGCAACCAAAAACATTATGTTTCAAACAATAAGCTTACTTAAGTAACGTGCATAGAAAGAGAACATACCAGAAAAAAAGAACATATTTAGAAAGAACAAATACATCCCAGCTTGGATCTATTTTTTTTTTGTGTGTCAGCTACCTGCATGCGTGTATTGGAAGATCTTTGGTGTAGTAGGTGTCTTCTTCATCCTCCTCAAAGTTGAGCTCCCCCAACAATTGACTGGATTTGGCAACAGAGTCATCCATTCCTCCATTGTGAAGACCCTCATCAGGACCATTTATCTGCAAAATACGCAGGAATTAACAAAATACGTATAGGTTTGATCTCATATCTGCGCCTTTATTTAGTTATTTTTTTTCATCTAATAGTTTTTTTTGCCAGCAGTGCATTTATTGTCGTTCAAACATATTTTCCTGAACTCTTCTAAAGCATGTTTACATGTACATAAGTCAATTTTACTCCAAACAAGCTTATCTTTTACTTTTGGATACAATTTAAGTCGTACACCTGTGGAAGGTACGAGCATTATCAAACACACTCAGCGCTAACAGATCAGCTAGCGGCTGAGGAAGGCGCACGATGAGGATGTGAACACGTTGACAGATTGTCAGCGATGGAAGTAGCGTCATCCTATACAACTGAAAAATTATATACGTTATCGAGATTGATTTAGGTAGTAACGGATAGAGATAAGACAAGTCGACCAACTTGAAGTATGTAGCCAACGGTCTTTGCTAACGTTAGCTTATGCTAAGCTAAGGAGGCTAGTATTTTAATAATAGCAGGCTAGCAGCAGCTAGCTAACGCCAGCACCGCGCCTTATGGTTAAAAATGAAAGCTTCAAACCTGTCCGTCCAACTGGCTCTGGGTTTGGCCTTGCGTTTGCGTCTGGCTTGGAAGGGTGAAGTCAGTGAAGTCGAACTCGGAGCCCTGAGTGTCCGCTCCGAGCAGCTCCGCTTCTTCGGTGTCCAGGAAGGTGAGGGTCTGGGAGCTCGGCCCGTACGCCTCCACACTCATTTTCGACCCTTAACTTTCGTTTTAGTCCGAGGTTTCCGGTGCTTGTATTGAACAACTAAATAATGAGCGCTTATAATATGTTATGTATATTTCAGGAAGCGTCACCAAGAGCCTATATTTGAACCGATCAGAACCGCGGTAGCTTTAGCACGACAGCAACGGTGACGGACTTCCCTGCGCCGCGCGACGTATGACGAAACTAGGAGATAGCAAGGAGGGAACACAGATAGGTTAGTGAAAGAGCACTCACTCTGTGAAAAATTGTTTCGAATGAACAATAAAGCATAGAAACATGCGCAAAACATAAATTATCAAGTGATAAGTGCGTATTCCCCATCATTTGATAATACTTACTATTTCCGAGGGTTTGTACATCAAAAGTGTAACTAGAGTTATATCTCTGAGGCTGAAGATTCCTAGGCTTCCATGAAGAAATGCAGGTTTAACCACATTTTTTACTTTCAATATGGATTGGTTGCTGCTAAGACAGTAAAACATTAAAAACGAGTTATTTCTCAGTATAAATTTAGCTGTAAATTAGAGATCAAAAATAGTTTATTTACTTATAGAGCAATAGACTGTTAAGACCAAAGCAATATTTATGTCAGAATGGTCCAGTCAAAGTCCAAAAATAAATCTATGCTGTATTTCAAAACTGATATTCAGACCTCTGTCCACTCTCTGTGAATTTGAATAATTTTAGAAGCAAATTCTCCAGGTTCTATATGAGCAAATTTCAAATTTGTGTTTGTAACTTGACAAAATATTCAAAGGTTTGAATGGTGTGAATACTTTTACTCAAATGTATAAATGCTCTCAGGAATCATAACAAATAAGCTGCAAGAAAAAACTGCAGAAATATTTTTTATGTAATCTTTTAATTCCTTTATTTTAAAGCCTTTCTTTTACAAGGTGAGATTGAAGACTGTAACAGTGCATAATGACAGACATTTCAGAGGACAGTCACTCAAAGCAAAAGAGCAATATTATAGGTATGTAACTAAACACACTAGGAGATACAAAAAAAAAGTATTTGTGAGGTAGACATACGTCTGTACAGACAGCATCAAAAATACATCTTGGATATGAACCATGGAGAATTAGTAAGGCCTTTTTCAGAACATCAATAGCAACAAGGCACAGGAGAGTCAGGGATCACCTCGAAGGTTAGGCAGAATTTCTTCAGACAGCTTCTCCACGACCCTCACAAATCCAGACAATGAACTTACAAACTCAACTGCAAAGATTTTTAAACAACATAACAATGGCAGGCTCAATTTGATGGGTTACAGGAACATTAACTTAATTCATTATCCTTTTTTGTGACCACCAATCTTCCTTTAAGTCAAAAATAAGCTGACCTGTAAAAATTTATAATTTACAAAAAATTGTTTAATCTAATCTGTACAAAATTAATGCAGTTAGGAGCTGGGTCCTTGCAGCTTGAATTAAAATGTCTGGTCTACACAGTAAAACCAAGCCTAAGACAGTATAAAGGAAATCCCGTTTGCGAAATAAATCAGAACAAAAGCTCTAAAGTTCCAGGAAAAAAATAAAACTCACCAAAAGTTACACAAATCTCACATCATCACATTTGTTTGAAAAAGAAAAAAAAAGAAAAACTAGTTAAAATAGTTGTGGAAAGCTACATGATTCCTTTTAAAGTGACAGGAAAATAGAAGTATACAACCCCTCAATGTTTGACAAATGCCACTTCAGAACAGAGAAAAGAAATGTACAAAATCAGAAAGTGCAACAGAAATAAAAAAGGCCCAGTTCAGACTGAAAACTCTGCATTTAACCTCAGTAAATCAGTTTCTCTCTTAAAATCGGTAACAACAATATTTCTGACTTACTGAGGAGGACATCAGAAAATTTGGAGCAAAACTAATGGCTGCACTACTATGAGAAAAAAAAACATTTGACTTAATTTATTTTCTCTAAACAGATTAAGATTTTTTTTGGTGAATTCAGTTTACATCCATAAGCATCTTTGCACAGTTTAATTGAAACAAATTACCTGATCATACAGCATCCTTGAGTAATTTGATTATTCCATAATACAGATCTAAAACCACCTCACTTTCCTGCATACAAATGTAATTAAAAGGGTTTTGATTCTTTAATACAGCCAGATGCAGGGGAGTGTTCAATTTCTTGCTTTTTTGTCATGCCTAAATGTTTCAGAATATCAAATGAATTGTATTATTGTAGAGATAGATCAAGAATAAATGCTGTTTTTTTTTCATGGGTTTTGTAGTACTAATGCATTAAACCCTTTATTAGCTGATCAGGAAGAGTTGAAGCGAGGAGGGAAGGATACAGAAAAAAAATGTAACCCATTAATGACCGTAGCATCTGCATTCGGTTTGCCTGCTCTACCACTAACCTATGTGCCACCCAAACCCTTTATAAGATTATCTAATTTTTAAAACGAAAAAGATTTCCAAAAAAACCTGGACCTAAGTAAAAAAGTATCTTCCACTCACTTTACACAGGGTAGCTTGTTTTTACTAATAATGAAACGATACTTCCAATTTTCTTTTCATTACTTAGATTATCTCTAATTAAAGTTAATTTGATAATCTGAAACTCTGAAGGGGAACAAAAAAGCAGGAATTTGTAAAGGTATAGTGGAGGAGTTTCTTTTTCATAATCAAAATAAGTATTCCTCCTAATTGTCCACCGTTCTGGTGATATGCTCTGTTGATGTGCTCGTCCCCATTTTCCCTTATTTTCCATAATTTTTGACATAGTGGAAAAATTGTAAATCTTTTTTTTTTTGTTTGTTTAAAAGTTGCAAACAGCAACTTTTAAACAGTGTGCACAAGGAGAAATGGGTTTAAGAGGGTGGGTCTTTTCAAAAATTCACAAAAATCCTCCACTACACCTTTAAGAGAGCAAGTACTTTCCCCCAGAACCTTATCCGTTTATTACACCTTAAGATAAACCCTTTTGTTTTAATCTGTCAGGAAATATAAAAGCTTTAATATTTTCTCAACAGCTGTGCAGCCATACAAAGAAAAAAGAAAAAAATCATCAGGATAAAACTTTCAGGCAGATTCCACTGAGCGAGATCTGTAAAATTACATTGCACAGCCCAAGGCCAGATCTCAGTGGGGTAGAATTATTTACTTATTTTTTCGGTCAGAACTGGGCCAACAAACTGGGGAAGTCTGAGCTGGAACCAACCCGTTCCCTGATTTAAATAACCTTTGTAAAGGAAGGTAAATTCACAACTTCTTATAAAGAAAACTGACCCAGAAACAATTAAACATCAAAAAGGAAAGACTGACGAGTTTAGAGTCAAAGGAGTGAAGGAAGAAGAAGCTTACAGCTAAACATTTCTACTTAAACCATATATTATGTACATGAACGTCTAATCATTTAGGTGTAAACACCTGCTACCTTCAACATACTGGGATGAAGCAACGTGGAAACGTAAAGAAGTTCTGATGCTACATTTTCCCTAATGTGCCTTCTATAGTCATCACAGTAACCCTAACCCTATAAGGTGCATTAATAGAAGTCACATTTGGGTGTTTAGATCGCTTTTAACGTCACGGTGGAGACTCTTTACATGTAATTCCTTAGTGGATATTTTTCATATTGATAAAACTTCCGAAACCAGGAAGTTTAACAGGATAAAAGATAAATGTGACCAAAAATTGCTTTCAGTCTGCAACTCTAACGGAAGAAGATCTATGAAATTCAGAATCACACAACCTAATCATAAAAAAACATTTAAATGCTACAAAAAAGCCATGTCTCAGAAGTTCAATATGTCCAAGAAAAAAAAAGAAAAAACAATAAAGAGAAGTTTTGGCTACTTGTGGTCAAGTGCAATTTGTCTTGTGTGGCAGGGGCTGGAGAGGCTGGTCTGATGTCACTTAGTGAATGTGCTGCTGGCAGTGAATCTTCTCCTCAGCCTGGTCCAGGAGCTCCAGCATCTCCCTGATGATGGCCTGCAGCGCACGGGCCAGTTCCTCCCCGCTGTAAGGCTTTCCGAGAGGAGGCACGTGAATGAAGGCAGAGCGACCGTGGCTCAGGTACAGAGATGTGTAGTAGGTGAAGTCACAGAGATATCTGCATAAAACAGCATAAATATAGGGATTTAATCCAGCAAACCAGAACAAAAACAACTGGAAGGCTGAACACACTTTAAATGTTACAATAATTATTTAAAATATACAACTGGATCAGATTTTACGTTTCTCACAGAACATGAGTAACATAATTTAAAGCAGTATGAAACACTTTCCTTTCAAAGAGCTAGACTCCTTTCTATCTTGAATTGACCTTGATCCCTCATTCTTTAGGCCTTTAAATGTTTTATCAAATCTCTGGACTCTGGCAACCTTATACTATTTGACCATGAAAGCATCAGACCCAATTAATGTCCAAAGTCATTAGATAAAGCTTTAGGCAATAAAGAGCATCTTCATCCAACATAAAGTTTCATAAAGCCTGCTTAAAGAGAAAAAATAGAATAAATTAAATAGTTTTGCTCATTTTTAGTTATTTAGTTAAAGTTAAGACTTGATAAAATAAAAAGTCATAAAAATGATGCCACGGTATGAGAGATGGATGGTTTATACTTCTGCCCAATCCTTTAAAATGACTAAATAATGTATCTGACTATGATATGTATCACAATATGTTTTTAGATACAATTTATCTTGATACAGTAACAAAGGCAATATGTTGCTATTTTTATCATATAATTTAGGGCTGAAACAATTTACTGGATTAATCATTGTTAATCGATTACTCAAATAACTGTCAACTAATTTAGTAATCAATTAATCAATAACTGGAGAATAGAGACTCTAAAACATGCCTCTAGCTGATAGAGGAACACACCTTGAGCAGAAATTATACTACAATTATATAAAAATTTGCAAACATTCAGCATTTTAGATGAAAATATTTTTCATCTGTCAGTATGCTCTATCTAGAACTCAAGTGGAAAGGTTTTTGTTTCTCTTGGTATTTCGTACAAAATCTTCTTTAAGAAATCTTTAGCTATCGGATTATTAATCGATTAATTATAAAAAAAAAAAAAAGACAGATTAATCGATTTGCAAAAGAACAGTTAGTTGCAGCCCTAATATAATCCTAGAAAACTGCGCCAGACCTCTGTGTTACTCTGCTGCAGACGAGGAGGAGTAGCTGAATAATGGGCTGTGGACTGCAAACTGGCAGCAGAGAAAAAATGCACTTATTTTAAGATCAAATTACTTTATTTAGATTTACATTTTTTCCAGTGAATTTAAGTGTTATATGAAAGTAAGACAATCAGATGTATGTTTGCTTATACATATATTAATTAATTAGATTAGATAGATTAGATTCAACTTTATTGTGATTACACAGGTACAGGTACAAGGCAACGAAATGCAGTTTAGGTCTAACCAGAAGTGCAATAGCAGCAAGTGCAGGATAAATAATGGTTCTATAAATACAGGTCATGGGTTTCTACTGAAAACGTATAGAGATGAATACCATTATAAACAGAATTTTACTAATAGATTTGTCCTATGAATATAATATATAGATAACTAGTGTTATGAGCTAAATTTACAGCTGGATATGTACCGAATATAATTGAAGGTGGATATTACTATAAAAAGGGTTTTTACAGTTATGTACAATAGCATAATATACAGATGGCTTTTACTTTAAAATGAATAAATAAAGTTTGGACAGAAGCTATCTAAATTAAAGTGCAGTGGAAGGTAATTGCATATTACAGTTAAAGTACGGTATTGCAAATGTATATGTAAACAATTGGTACTGTGAAAAAGTAGTCGGCAGTGCAAATTAATATTCAGTCAAGGTGAGTAGTGCAAGATGCATGTAAAAAGTTGTCACAATAGTAACAGTCAGGAGTGTAGGTGAACATTACAGTCTTGTAAAAAAAAGAATAGCAAAATGCAGGTAGGTGTGAGGAGGGAGAGCAGAGTCTATCAGTGAGGGTCAGAGTTCAGTAAAGAGAAAGCTCTGGGGAAAAAGCTGTTCTTTTGTCTGCTGTTTCTGGTCCGGAGGCACCTGAAACGCCTGCCAGAGGGCAGGAGAGTTTCTTCTTACATCCTAATATTACTATTTGATGTTATACTTCTTCAGATTTTGAATTAATATTAAGGCAAATAAAAACATTCAAATAATGGAAAGTTTTCCAACTCCAGATGCAGCTAAATCCTGGTCTTTGCATTTAAACATCAGGTCCAATATGGATTCCAAAGGAGATTCAATTCAATTCAAAACTACTTGATCCCAAAGAATTATGGTTATAAGATAATACAATTTGTTTATGGTGGATTTGTGCAAAAGCAGGAGATGGGAACTTATTCATAACTTCATAGAAATGTTTAAAAGTATTGCAGCCATAAATACATACAACCTGGCAGGTACTGGGAATGCTTTTCAGACTTTTTAATCCACATGTTCATACAGTTTGAATGTGTTACACATAGGCTTGTATAATCCCCGCCATTGGTTTTCAAATGCAATATGAATAAGGCATTGCATTATGACCATCTGGCTAAACTTCAAATATTAATTGATTAATTGGATAATTGGCAAATAAGTTTTTCAGAATTCAATATGGATTCAGAGCACCCTCTGAAAGGATTCACCGTTTTTGATTTAAAACTTTGTGTGATTTACATCTTACTGAAGGAATGCAACGTAAATCATGTAGATAACTTTACTGCTATGTTGATACAGTCGCGGATGGGCATATGGGACTATCAGGAATATTCCCTGGTGGGCCAGAAGTTTAGGACATGAAGTCCTGTCGCCATTGACCTTGTAATCACGCTGTTGTTCTGTAGCCCCACAGTTCAAAGAAATTATCTTTGTATCCTGCTCTCCAGCTAGGCTTAACTGCTCAGGGTGTGACCGCCGGGGGGACCTCTACATGAGCGACTACCAGCAGGCATTGAGCTGCTGAGATCCAAATGTTTGCCCTAAACCCCCTAGCAGTGGCGGCCGGCCCATAGGGGGCGCTGGGGCACCGCCCTCCCTGATAAGAAGAGAGAAACGTAAAATATATTTTTAGAAATTAACCCATAAATGTCAGTTTTACTCTCTAGACTGTGTACCTATAAGCAAAACAAATTATATAAACTACATTTCCCTATCTACTGTCATTAATTTGTGGATTTCCACAGACAGACTCCTACCGTCTCTGTTCTGGGGGCTGTGATCAGACAGCCCCACATTTGCAGAGAATCTGTCAATCATGTACTTTTGCTAGGTGAATTTAATGGCCAATCAGCGTCTCGGAACTTTATGGTATTGGGGCGCTGAAAATACTGCGCTTTAACAGGCTTCTGAACCCAAGCGCAGGTGCAGACAATGAGAGGGACGATGGCGAATGTAACGAACGAGATGCAGCTTCCACCAAATTCGGTGAGATCCTTATTTATCTACCCGTTTGCCAGAAGAACATCCCTGTTGTAGGATATGAACATTTCATGTCATGGTTATTGTGACTGTGACAAATCCACCTCGTCGCTTAAAACAACCTCTCTAACTTTGCGCGCCACACACACATTCCTGTTATACTGTGTTTGTGAGGACCAATACACTCGCGCTGAGACCAGTAGCTCCATGAACTTAAAACAAACAAGCTGTTCCTGGTTACCTGCTGGCGTATTGAGGGTGCAAACTTAATATTTCAGTGGGGTTAGCCGTGTGTGTGTGTGGTATGTGGGGGGTGTGGGTGTGTGTGTGTGTGTGGTGGGTGTGGGTGTGTACGTGTTTATGCTATGGGGACTTGTCATCTTCAGTCTGGCTGCATCTTTGCTGGGTTCAAACCCAGTTTGGTGTAATTGAATAAGTCAATGAATCTGTGTAAAAGAATTAAGTTGTAAAAATTATTTGTTTTTGTACATCAATTGTTTGTGGAGGTAATATATGGACAAAACTGATTAATGAGAAGAAATCAGAAATAAGAGAGCCTGAGGTGAGGGGCTTAAACTGTGGGAAGAAAAGCGGCAATTTTTGTTTTCTGTTTCTTTGTTACATTACTGGTAACTGGTGGGAGGCTGAGGCCCAGAGTATCTTGTATATGTTTAGTTTCTTTTGCACCCTGTTTTGATTTTTTGAGCTCAATAAATCACCAACACCGGTAACCCGACTGAGCCTGGATTCTTGGAGGCCAAAGAACCCCGTCACAGTGACCCAAATCATCACTGTTACTGTTATTATATAGTAAATTAAATCATTACTGTTAAATTGTATGTATTGTCCAATTGTTTAATCGAATTCTTATTCCGGATTAGTTGGAGACATACACTAGGCTATATCAGCCCCACCAAATATATTTTTCACCAGCCGCCACTGCCCCCTAGCATATGGAAAGAAAAACAAACGCTGTGGTTCTCATAACTCAAGAAGACCAGCAGTGCTGTGACTTCAGCTGATGATAATATTCATCAGCCAAACATTACTTATGCTATAAATATTCAACAAAACGTCAACCCAGCAGATGAAATTGGGTAAATCTGTCAGAAACTCTTTTCTCCCCAATTCAGGCGAGAGTAAATATGTGCATCACCGGTGTTAGTTTGCTAGTGCTTTTGTATTTACAGATTTTAGGAAAGCAGTACAATTTAGATCTATACACACTTTACTTTAATTCCAATACAGTAATCGAATGGTTCTGCTATTGTCCTCCGTAATGATATAGGTCTACCATGGTCGTTTATATGAAAGAAAAAAATCAGTACATTTCTGAGATGCATCATTAGTTAATAAAAAAAAAAAAAAAAAAAAAAAAACCTACACAAAATTACAAAATCCTATTGAAACATTTAAATCAATGCTGAAACTAATTGTGGCCCAAAAATTCAAAATTAAATCAAATTGTAAAGTGCCTAACAATATTCAAAGCTATTCATGATACCCATTGGTAGTAATATTGTAATGCCTGATTAATTAACTAACCTACTATTAGCCTATCTTAAACTGCAACATGTTTTCCCTTTAATTTCAGATTAGGATTAGAGAATTTATTGTATTAGCAATTTTGAAAATGGCAATTTCCAACTCACAGGGGCACCAGACTTGTTTGCTAATTGCACTCTACAATCAATAGCCCCATTTCCACCACCGTCTGAAAACCGATCCATGCTGAGTTCAGACCAAGCTTGGATCAGGGAACTGTACCGAGCTCAGTTCCTTAAGACTGTTTACACATCACACTGGCACAGTTCCTCGCCTCCTAGTGACAATCTACGGTACTACTGCTCTCTAGTGGGAAACAAGCAAATCAACATGGCGGCGCCCGTAACATTCAGGGAGTTTGGTTGTAATTGTGATATTTTGTTGCCTGTGGAGAGCCAGGCAAAGAAGACAGCTTTTGGTGAACTTACTTGATATTTTACTTAGCTATATTTGCTGTTATAAGTGGGTAAAAAGTAGTTTTAATATGTTTTTAAGTGAGAAAGTCCACCTAAAAAATTTTATTTGTGCAGTTAGTTCATTAAGATTACGATCCTTCAAATAATATTTCGCTGTCAGAGCAGCTCAGACCCCCGTACACCCGCGGTGCGCCGTCAATGGCAGCCTTTGGCCCGGTGTAGGTACCAGATTGACTCGGGGGCCTGCGCCTTTTGAGATGCGTCAGAGCGTCCGCCATCTTAAATGTGGCAAATCTGCAGTTTCTCAGTCACTTAAACAGTATCAGAGGGACTTTAATCTCTGAATATACTTTGTATTCGTAGTATTTTTGGTTTTGTAATATTACAAGTTTATTTTTTGTATCCCTTTAGCTTCATTCTCCTGAATTTATTGTCGTTACAAATGCAGACCGCGGGCTCAATGTAGTTTGTTTGAGTGGCGTTGCCATAATGTCATGTCATCGGGAGGCGCAAGGCCCATGGCGAATTCGGTGACGTCATCGGAAGGCGCAGGGACCATGGAGAATTTCTTCGTAAAATTGTCCGTTTACAAACCGCAATCCCGCTTTCGAATAAAACCTACACCCCGCTATAATTACTTTAGTAAGCTGTCCAGACCAATCAAAATGTTTTGCGCAATTGTGCAAACGTTAAAACAATTATGTATTGTGACGTCATCAAAAGGCGCAGGCCCCCGAGTCAATCTGGCAGCCCGAGTCAATCTGGTACCTACACCGGTCGCCTCTTGGGGAATTTCCGCTACTGTTGGAGGCAGCCTGAAGGTGTTTTTCATGTACGTAATCCAAACTGCAGGCACCAGAATAATAAAAGCGGACATATTTTTCCGGCAGGTTTCGACATTTTAAGTTAATTTAGGCATTGATAAATTGTTTCAGGGGAGTGATCCTAGCTATCTGCATTAGCAGCACTGTCTGTCTCCCTGCCAGCTCCCAGATCAGCTTCTCTGGTTGGTTGATGTGACGAATCGAGCAGCAGAAGTTAATGATGCTTGTGACACACGTCCTGCACGTCAGATGCTCGGAAGCTCATGAGCCGCTTATTCAGGTGCTCAGACCCATCAAGATGCACTTCTCCTGCTGCTCAAAATGCATCGCAGGACCTTTTGCGTCAACCATTAGCTTGGATGTAAACTAGCTGCTTCTGCTGCCTCTACAGTTTCAAAAGGGTAGAGTAAATGGGGCTAATGTTTAACAAGAAATGATATCCAGCTCAACAAGCTAGTCATTTTAATAAAAAAGTGAAGATTAACAGTGAAAAAATTTCTTGCTTTAATTAGACTTTTTTTCTGCAAACACATATATCTATAGAGTATATTTGTTGCTTATCCCTGAGAAGAATAGTAAGAAAATCCCAATTGCAATTTTTGTAAAGAAAAATAAATAAACAAGTAATTCACAGCCGTACTTCAGATGTCCTCAGCCATATTAAATCTAGTCAGTTTACCAAAAACTAGTTTGTGAAGCGAATAGAATTAGAATACAGATAATACTGTTGATGAAATAATTTTTTTTTTTTTTTTGCATTTATCTAAACAGAATAAAAGCAAGAAAAGATTTTAAAAAAAAAAACTATGGAAAACAAATGAAAAGAAATAGTTAGTTACCTTCCAGCATCTTTGGACACGGATACAGCCACCCCCAGCCCGGATGCAGTTACTCTCTTGCAGACTGACTCCATGTCAATAACTGAGTTGATGCAGTCTGGGCCTCCCACAATGCAACACTGTGAGTCCGGACAGAAGCTGCTGTTGTCCAGGCCTTTGTAGCCGTGATTTCTGCCACACTTCTCCAGTGTCACAGTGGTGGCCATCCCTGAGACTCCGACATGAACTACCAGCTGAACAACAAACACACTGTTAGAAGAACTGAAACAGCTTCCCATCCTTCTCTGCTAAACCCTTATAACTTTAGTCTTAAACATAAAATTGTCTTCATACATGACAAAACCAAATCATTGTGATGACTTCAAGAAATAATTGGAGCTAACTGTGTTTATGTTGTTTCAAGGCCACATTTGCAGGTAAACGTATTTCAATTTGAACAGATAAAATCTTAACCAGTTAACCTAACATTTAAGACACATGCAGCACAAAGTTTAACCTTTAAAAACCAGGTCATGTGGGATGGTAAATGATTATCTTAGTTCTTACTCGTGGTTGGTACTGTTTCAAAAACTTTGGAACCATGAGCTCGACTTTCTTGTATTCCACAGGAACCTCGTATACATGCAGGTCAATGTTATTGCCCAGTCCAAGCTTCTTCATTTCCTAAAAAAAAAATAAATAAATAAAAGGATTTAAGAAATGCTTTACTGTTAAAGAAATTTAAAAGGGGATCAATTACTAAATGTGATTTTTTTTAATCATCCTGTGGCAAAACAAAAGCCCTGTACCTAAATTATCCATCGGTAATTTGACTTTCAAGGTAGCAGACATTTTATATATATATAAAAAAAAATAAACCTCCAGAAAATAAATTTTCTTTCTTAATTTATTAAAGATGTACTTTAATCAATGACAGATTTGGTGCTGGTTCCTTAGTGAACAGTTCTTTTAAAGCTCAGAACACTAATTATTGATGATCTTCCTTAAGAACTACAGATAACATATTTATTTAGTTTCTGCATGAATGAAAGGTGAATGTCAAAAGTGGCAAAGCCTTCACTGAAAATCCGCAAATATAGTAAAATCATCTATGACTAAATAAAACTAGCATGAATTATATTATGCCTTCTCTGGATCCATTTACAATAACAGCTACATCCAACTTCATATATGTGAGAATAAAAAGACTATTAATTTATTTTACCAGTAAAGAAGCTGTCATGTTGTAGCAATGATCATTACTTATAATTTTATCAGATTATATTATAAAATAAGTGTAGAGCAGAAATTGAGGCTAGACTGCTGTACATTAAATCCTGATTATGTAATCTTTTCAAACTAAAACAATTAAATGTGTGGTTATCTTAAGCCCTTTTTTAGCACCTTAAGTTAGCATTTAGTTCAGTTAACATTGGTTTCTGTGCATGATCCCGATAAAGTTTGCGGTTCTATAACCGTACAAACATTACCCAATGTTCTGTGATAAATAAAACTGGACCCTTACAGTCTAAGAAAGAGGAACTTTCAAGAAAAGTAATGTTCCAATTCTTGATATTTAAAGCCATCTTCATCTAAACGAACAACCAACACGATTCTCCTTACAACATCTTTTATGCTTTGTGTTGCAAAGCAGGTTCAACAGAAGCCACCCCAGTTAAATGAATATTAAAATTCATAGTACATAACATTAATGTTGCAATTTAACCCATACTAGTCTAGCAGGACTATAAATGTATTTAATGTATTCTGGCCTACAGGCCAAAAGAAGACTAAAAAATACCAAAAATGTATTCAAGGATTGGCAGAAAACACAAGCGATCTGAAACAAAAGTCATTTTAACACCAGACACTTCTCGATACAAATTGTTTAATAATAATCAAATACTTTAAAAAACAACTAGACCCAACACATGGTCACTGACATAGGCAACATTTAAATTGATAATTAAAGACCTTAGTTCACCACCAGCTCAGTGGTGGGCAGACCTGCACAGATTTTCTTCACCTCTGTGCCAAACAAATTAAAACCATTTCATCAATTGACTTGGACAGATTATGAAGAGTAATAAAAAAAAACAACAGCACATTTTATAAAGCAAAGCAAGTCCTTTCAGCATCTCAAACCAGATAAGACAGACAATGTTCATATGCTTATATTAAAGAGATCTACATCTAAAGAAAAGAAAAACAGCAATAAACGCCGGGGTGGGGGGGTTAATATGCTGACTGAGGCAGAGAGGTGATTCTCAAAAAGCAATTAGAGAAGTTTATCTTTCTTTTTTCATGAGACAGATATGCCACGCTTACCTGCACTGAGACCCTCATTATTTCATTTTTTGTTAGACTCAAACAGGATCACTGTTTTACTATTTCCGTTTTTTCTTCTCCTGAAGTTATTTTTTTCGAGGACAGTTATAAACTCCACTTTCTGTCCCTGGTTGTTTTTGTGGGGCTCAAAGAGCATCACTATTTTAACCATTTTCTGTCCTCCTAAACTCTTATCATGGGTAAAGTATTCTTTTTTAATGTTTCATTCATTGTTTTTGCACGAGTCCGTCCCGCTTACAATAAACTCCAAAACTGATTCTTTCCTTGTGCGATTAACAGATTTTATTTAGTATTTACCCCCAAAGCGGATGTGTTTTACTCTGTAACCGCAGCTCTCTCTTCCTTTCACAACCATGAAATTGGCGCTGAATTGCTGAGTAGTACAACCAAAATCTCAGTCAGAGCTATGCCCCCTTGCCTAAAATTGTGGTGGATGTATGGCTGGACGATATACAAAAAAAGCATTTCAATAAAAAAATGCATATTGATCGATATTGATAATTATCTAAAAGATTCTAGACACTTATTTCTCTGGTTTCATTCTCTGTCTATGTAGTGAACTGAGAGGCTGAGGTAGCACTTGGATGTGCGACTTGACCAGAGCTCCGATGGTGTGGCGTAGTGAGACACAGATTGCAACTTATTTTACCATGATTATCTGAACTCATTGCACAGATGAAGGAGTGCTGGGTTAGAGAAAAACTTGCAGCCCAGATTTTCATATATATATAAAGCAAGGTTTTCATCGCTATGAAGCATGTTACTGCATGGGTGATGTCCTTATGTTGCTTGGATGCTTTGTCATATTTATCACAAAGGAGGAAACCCAGTTTAGCTTGCTTTGCCTGCTTTGTTTCCTGAAGATTCATCCGATGACGTAGAACCATGCCGGGGCCGACACAGCTCGTTCTCCATTGGGTGTGAGCGGCTTTGATGATAAAAAAAGTTTGTTGTGTTATCAGACTTTGCCAGTTCCCTGCAAATTTTACAAATCACTGTGGTTTGTTTTTTGTATGACTTGCAATAGCCGAAATATTGTCAAACTGGCGAGCTACTAAAGCCCTTCTTTGGAACAATTTCCTCCACCTCTCCTGCTGCGTCATCTTCACCTGCTCTGTGTTGTGGTTTGAGAGACTGGTGCTTAGTGACGGCGTGCCTAGGTCCACGTTTGCAATTGTTTGGGAGGAACTGATGACTGTAGCATCAGCCTACATGATAGATAGACGTGTGGCGCAATAGAAAGCTGCAGTTTTCCTTTCTTTTCATTGTAGCCTATCAATCGATATATATATTGTTATTGAATTATGGTCTAGCCCTAGTTAGGTGTGATCATCCCCGTTCACTTTTAATGAGCACTAAAATCAAATTCAGTGTGTTCTGGCCTAAGATTTTGTGTCTGATTGCTACTGCAGATATTTTTCGGATTACATCCAACGGAAAGGCTTTTATTGAATTTCTATGGTTAAAAAAATTAAACCTAAACTAAAAACAAGAAAGCTGGACTGATTTTTGTGTTCTATAACTTAAAACCATTACCTTTAGCTCAAGTCCATCTGCTTTAGTTTGTATTCAGATCTGAAACTTTTTCTATCCCTATTTGTCCACTTTCAGTGTTATTTTGAGCAATTAAACCACAAAATATAAGGTTCAGGAACCAAAAAAAAAGCAGTAAAGTTACTAATAAAACATTAATAGATCTCCAGGCATATTTCTTCCGACTCCAGGTATCAGAAGAAATATTATCAAAGATCACTTCATGTCTTAGAAACCTAAAAATCTATGTTATGATTTTGCCTTAATATATCAGAATTTTTTTTTTAATATCAATACCAGGTATTACAGCACAAAACAGTTTAAAAAAAACAAAAAACTTCTATTTGATGATAACCTTCATGCAGGTCAGTCACATCTTTTTTACTTTCTGAAAGGATTCTTGTAAAGTTACTGCCGTCCCAGATTACCCATCCCAAGGTATCCATAACTCATAAACAATGCTGCTAAGCAACAAAGATTTTATCATAAATTTCATAAGGAAGACAAATCTGTGTCAAATTCACAGCCAGCGATCCCCCTCAGTCTCCATTTAGGTCAAGTCAACCACCCCACCACCCCCAACACACACACACACAGAAGTATAAAAGGTCATGTCTGTGACCCTGCCTCAATGCAGCCTTTTGTTGGGCTCTAATATCCTTATCAAGTCCGTCTAGACACCCTGACAACCACCATCATCCCCCACATAAAGCCTCCAGCAAACAGCGCTGCACAGTGTGAAGCCGGCCGGGCGACGGCCATTAAAGTGTCACATAACTGTCTGCCATACAACAGCTTCAAATGTGAACAAGAACCTGTGATACAACATGGAGAACTTTACTAGCATCAAGTGTTGTTATTGCATGTCCGCACTAAGAGAGACTCTGCAGGAAACATTAAAACCATTTTCAATTCTCATTTTCCGCGTCCATTTACCATTAAATAAATAATTGTAATAATGTTCAATAAATCAAACAGATGAAGGGAATACCTGCACTGCTACCCAGCTGGCGTTGACAGTGTGTTCTCCAAAGGGTCCAAAACCTGCAAGAGACCCGATGTTTATTTTATCCATTTAAGACTATTATCATCACTGTGTAAAAGTTAAAACACTTTACTTGAGGATTAACTACTGGGAAATGATTTTGTAAATATTATTTTATTTAATTTATAGAAGGAAAGCGTAACCATTTTACCGTTAAAATATTTTAGGCCTTAAGATTTTAAAAATAAAGTGTTTTCCTTTTAATGAACTGGAAACTAGATATGCTTTTCTAAAGTTTATGGGTAATCATTATTTTGTAATGCTCTGAATTATTAAATAAAAAACTTAAGAAAAACATCTCAAGAGCTAATTACTACTCACTCAGACTTGTTTATACAGGGATCTATGACTGACCCCCCTTTTTCCACCACCCACCCCAGGGTCAGTGGGTCCCTGGGGGTTGGGTGGAGAAAGGATCAGTCTGTCTGACAGGCTGCTGAAAAGGAGCAGAGCGAGGGGCCAGCAGCTGCCAGCCGGCCTGCTATTGTGCAGGAACCGTTCCCAGGCAATCGACACGTCTCTGCAATCTTTTGTGTCTGACTACACAAAATCTCAGTCTGGTTCTAGTTTGAAAATGAATTATTAGGACTGTAAATATTGCAATATTTCTTTGCAAAACAATCAAAAACATGTATGTTTTACTTATTAGAATCAGTAGTAACTTCAGAATACTTCAGTTTGTTGAATAGTGACTGAACAGATGTTAAAGGAAGAAAAAGCTGCTTGAAATTAAGAGGATTTAATCCTCTTAACTCCACTGTCAGGCAAAATATTGCAGTTAAAAACAAACATGGCAGGACATATTTTACTCATAATAATTTTATTAATGAGTGATTTCTCCGGCCATAAAGAGGTCAAATCATCAGATAAACCCTGAAAAATCAAAATAAAGTTAAAAATAAGACCAACCAGAAATGTATTTGAAAACTGCCCATTCAAAAAAAATGTTTATATTTTCTTGATGTCGACAATTAGTAATAAAATACAGCTATTATTATTGATAAAGATCACAGATCACTCTCTAACTAATGTTTAAAAATCGAGATAAAGTCATTAAAAAAAAAATAGTATCGCATTATAGACAAATAAACTCTAAGAAACAGTAAACCTAGACAAACACAGATCTAATAGTTTTTTTTTTTAAACAGCAGTAATAATTTGTAGACAATTCTGCCCTGTTCAATGTGGACGTTTATAAAGAGACAATAATGAAATACTCAGCAGCTGTCTAGAAGCATGTAAATAACTGCAAGTATAAACCAAAGATAACAAGAAAGCGTTTGGTTCAGGGTGGAAGTGAAGCTCAGGAGAACCTGACGCCATTAAGGCAGAGCAGCTGTCATCTTCGCCAACTTTTCCTTTACTTTATTCCCCTGCCAGAGCCTCCATGAAACAAAACTACTAAAACAACATTGAGATGAAACACCAACCTGTCACCAACACAGTCCGGCTGTTGTTATCCATTTCCTAAAATGTCGCCTAGAATCCTCAACTAACTCGGTTTGTAAACTGAAGCAGATCCGCACAGAGAGTCAAAGCCCCCCTAAGCTGACTGCTCCTTCTGCCACAATCAGAGGAATAGAGAAATCCTCCTTACGTCTACGTGCTACGTCAAAAGCCGCGTCAACACGTCGCATTCTTCTTCTTCTGTTTTTGGTAAGCGGTTGCCTTGTCAACCTTTGTTAGTTATTCCGCCTCCCACTGTACTGGAGTGCGAACGAAAGATAAGGAATAAGAAAAAAATATATATTAAAGGAATAGTACACCCAAAACATGATTAGCCTTCATTTTCTACTCACCCCCATGCTGAACAACACTCTGGAGTACTTTTTTGATATCTCAAATGCATCTGGAGATCTGGGAGGCTTCTTGCTGTCTGCTGACATTCAAATAATGGAGGTCCATGGCGCCCGAGACAGAAAGGTCCATAAAAGTCCACAAAAACGTGTCAATATTCCTCCATACTGCTCGTCCAATGTAATCCAAGTGTCCTGAGTGGGTAGCATCCAGAATTTACTCGAAACGAAGTCATTTAGAACGTTTTAGATTCTAAACAGTAGTGTATAGGATTTCCTAATAGCGCCCCCATGCGCGCTCACGATTCTACGGAAGCCGGCAGACCAAACCGGAAGAAAGTGCGCATTCAGCGTCTGCTCTGCCGATAATGCAAGCGTAGAAGAAGAAATGTGCTGTTTACCTGTGCAAAGAAAGAAACAACGAAAGAAAAATGTCTGAGGACTTCAGTGATGAGGAAGAGCATGAGTTCTTTGCCGAGCTGAATGCGCTGGTTTGGTCTGCCGGCTTCCGTAGAATCGTGAGCGCGCATGGGGGCGCTATTAGGAAATCCTATACACTACTGTTTAGGCTCTAAAACGTTCTAAATGACTTCGTTTCGAGTAAATTCTGGATGCTACCCACTCAGGACACTTGGATTACATTGGACGAGCAGTATGGAGAAATATTGACACGTTTTTTGTGGACTTTTATGGACCTTTCTGCCTCGGGCACCATAGACCTCCATTATTTGAATGTCAGCAGACAGCAAGAAGCCTCCCAGATCTCCAGATGCATTTGAGATATCAAAAAAGTACTCCAGAGTGTTGTTCAGCATGGGGGTGAGTAGAAAATGAAGGCTAATCATGTTTTGGGTGTACTATTCCTTTAAAAATACTGCTGCCGTTGGCCCTTATTCAGACTCTTGTTTTAACATTTAACATAGAAAATTTTGTAGTTTTGAAACGGTGCTTCTTTCCTCTGCTCTATAAGCTTTAATTACTTACACTGAATAACAAATATAGAAATTTTATTTGGGTGCTTATGCTATCTTAAACAGTTTAATTTGGTCCAATATTTTATATTCTGGGAATTATTCTTTATTCCAGTCCAATTTCTTAATATGTTCTTAAATGTTTGTACATCCTAGAGATACGGACAAAACTCTTTAATTGTCAGAGTCCAGTAAGTAAATTAGAGAGAGAGAGAGAAAATTAAGGCATCTGCCAAATGCAGGTTGCAATTTTGAATTCATTATCTGCCCTAATGTGCCATAACTTTATAGGCAGGACATGTACAATTGTCTTGGATAATAATAATAATAATAATAATAATAATAATAATAATTATTATTATTATTATTATTATTATTATTAGAGAATGTCTGTAGATGTCAGAGCTCTGAAAGTATATATTTACATATCCTGGAAATATTATACCACAACTGTCCACCTTGTGAGGCTATTTGAACTGCAGAGATCTAAACACTGTCCTCTTGTCACGTAGCTGCGCAAGAATTTACAAAGATACACACATTATTTTAACCAGCTGGAACAACATATTAAGCATAAAAGCAAAGGATTTCGAAGGAGAAAATAGTGCTGAGCTCAGTGAGCACGTTGCAGAGGATGCTGAGAGGAAATCAGGAGTTGATCAGTTTTGACGGATTGCATAAGCTGTAATCTGAACATAGCTTTATGGCTTCCACATCAGGTGGGAATAGTGCAAAGGAAATGGTAAGGATGACGTCTAGATAGTCACAAAAACAAGAAATAAGGTCAAGAAAAGAAAGAGGTAGAAGTTATTCAGATGGTAGTGAAATAAGAGAGGAACAAAGTAAAATGACAAAAACCAATGCAAACCCGATAAAACAAGTGCTGGGAGAGCGAGCAAAGGGGCAAGAGGAGGAGAAAGGGATAGTTGAATTTAAACAAGAAGGAGAACCCTTACATCCAGTTAAACTAAAAAGAGCAACTGAGAAGGAAATTGGATGTCGAACAAGAAATTAAAGGAGGATGAGTTATTGATGCAACAAGGACAAAACACAAAATAGATGGAGTTGTTAAAGACACTATGGCAATAATTTTACCTCTTTAGAATGTGGTTCCAGGGTCTGTGCAGATTGGTTACATAAACTTCAGGGTTAGAGAATACATTCCTGATCCAAAAAGGTGTTTTGTTTGTCAAAGTACGGAGCACATAGCAAAGCTGTGCAAAGTGTGTGGAAGTGTGACAAAAATGCCACACTTCCACACACATGTTGTAATTGTGAAGGAGAACATAGTGCAGCATATGGTGGATGCATAGTAAACAGGGAAACAAGACAAGCACAGAGAATAAAAATATCAAGAAGATTCAAGTCAGAAAACCAATGACTCACAAAGTAAAAAGAAGAAAACCATTTTCAGTACGACAGATGAATGTAATGTATGTAAGCAGTAATGTAATGTAGATAAAAATACAATGATGGTTAAAAAAAAAGATAACTTTGTGGTATCTATTTGTCAATTAATAATTTTACAGTGCACATTAAAAAGAAAAGTTCATCAAATTAAAACAATTGTAGAAGCAGCAGGAAGGTTTCCTGACATTAAAGATGCAAATTCACCAACCTTTGAGTTTAGCTTGAAATTACCAAGAAAAAAGGAATAATTGAAAAAAAAAAAGTCATACATACAATTCAGTGGAAGTCTCATAGTAAATGGTCAAGAATTTAAAAAATATTTAAATGAATTAGAAACACCTACAGATGTTTTATGTGTCCAGTAGACTAGGTTAAAACCATCTTTACATTTAAAAATTCCCAGTTACAGTTCAATCAGAAAAGACAAAAATAAGAACAGCAATGGAGAAGGTTGTGCAAACTTCATTAAAGATGGATAGGCGTATAAAGAGAATCATGTACCTGGAGAGTATGAATGTTTCAGTGTAGAAATAAAAATTAGAAGAAATTGGCAAATATAAGAATTCAAATTTTTTTTAATCCATGCAAAATGTTAGAAAGTGAGGTATTTAATAAAATTTCGAGAAAGATAAAGATAAAAGAAATTTGGTATGGTGACTTCAGTGCATGTAATGGCTTATGGTGAAGCAGACAGGCAGACAATAACGGTAGTATAGTGGAAGAAATAATCGATGTCTCTTAATAATGGACAGGAAATAAAATGCATAAAAGTGCTGTGTCATGCCCTGATTTAACTTTAGTATCCAGCTCAATCATTAGTTCTTGTGAGTGTGGTGTGTGGAGAGAATCCACAATAGGAAGTGATCAGTTTCCAGTTAGCACAATTATTAAAGATAAGTTATTTAGAAAAGATGAAATAAAGTTTACAAGATGGTGCTTTAATAAAGCTAATTGGTAATTTTTTTTAAATGTGAGTGATCAAGCAAGTCATTTAGTGACACTGAAGGGAAATGTTGATGAGTGCACTAAACAGGTAACGGAACATATACTAAATGCTGCAGTTGTTTCAAAAGCAACAATTAAGGTGTGAGTGTGTGTGTGTGTGTGAATGGGTGAATGACTGAAAGTAGTGTTAAGCGCTTTGGTCAAGTCTCCTGACTTGAAAAAGCGCTATATAAGTACAGGCCATTTACCATTTACCAAGGAAAGAAAAAAATTGTGCCATGGTGGAATGAAGATTGTAGAAGACTGATTAAAGAACGAAATAAAGCCTTTGAAATGTTACTGACAAATTTGATAGAAGAAAATCTAAAATATAAGAAGAAAAGGGTGGAAGCTTGTAAGACAATCAAAGAGGCTAAGATGGAAACATGGAGATAGCTCTTCCATAGAGCACAAATTAAAGTTATGGTGGAGGAGGTTCTTTTTCCTGGTGGATCATCTAAATAAGTGGTCCTCCGAATTGTCAATCATTCTGGTGAGATGTTTACGTAAGTGCTGTCCTATGTGCTTGTCCCCATTTTCACTGGTGTTACTGGTGTTGAGTCTGACATAGTGGAAAAATTGCAAATTCTTTTGGAAAGTAAGCTTGAGCGATACAAACAGCAACTTTTAAAAACAGTGTGCATGAGGAGAAATGGGCTCATGTATGCTCTTGCACACAGTCAATAGACGTTTCCTCTCGGGAGCGGTAAACAAAGGATGAAGGAAAGGTGGCAAAAACAATGGGAAGAAGAAAGGAAAGGAAGATGGTTTTATAGGATTCAACGGAAAGTCGGAGGAATTAGGATAGTAGAAGGAAGCAGAAGAGAGGAAACAGTTATTTCAGGACTTAGATTTCTGCATACAGGATTTAATAATACACTATTCAAAATAGGGAAACATGTGTCAGGCAAATGTGAAGTTTGTGGACAAGATGAAACAGTAGAACAAGTAGTGATGCATTGTAAGAAGTATAAAGAAGAAAGAATTTGGTTAGAGACCTAAATAAGGAGAAAGTTTGATTGGATTTGATATATATTCTGCAGAAAAAGTAAAAAAAAATGTTATCAATATTTATTTCAATATTTAAAAATAACAGGAATAATTAGGAGGATTCAGTATTTTTAAAGTAATATTATAGATACAGATATATAGATAAATAAATGTGTCTTTATGAATAGGGCCATTCTGACTCCCCACCAGTTGGTGGCAGTAATGCGCACCGAAAAGTTGTTTGCCAACCGCCATCAAACGCGACAAGAAAAGACAGTAGGGGGCGGTATGCACATGTCAGTTGCTTGCAATTCGCCAATCAAAGGAAAGAAGAAGAAGAATTGCAGGTGCTAAAATCGTGTTGTACTAAGCAAGAGACAGAAAAAATATAACGCCAATCAACCATCATGGTGAGTAAACAACAAAGAGGTTTGAATGGTGGCTTGCTTTGATTATTTAAAAAGTAAAGCTTCAGTTCAGTTCGTAGTAACCGTCTTTTCTGGTGTGTAAATCAGTAAATTGTTGAGACGGCAGCTAGCCTATATTAGCATCTTAAGCTAAGTTTGGTTTTCGTTAAGCGGAGAAGCGGGTTTTCTGTTAAAGAGCTGTCTGCAATTTTATAAATATTAAGTGTAGTTCTATAAAGTTTATATTTCAGATTTATTTGTAATATGTATTTTACACGAGTCTCTAGGCATTAATGGAAAAACCCGTTCTCTGTGTTTTAAGCAGCAGACACATATAATATTCTTAATTGTATCTTTTTTTCCTTTTTCATCAGCTTCCGTTGTCTCTGTTGAAAACTGCTCAGAATCATCCCATGGTAATTAGATACAGTGCAGCAATACCTCTGCAGCATTTAATGATTATCCATAAATGTACATCTTTGGCTGTGAAAAACCAATGGATTGGGCTGTTTCTATGGAGTATAAGACAAACTTCACTTAATTATCAGCCCTTTTTGTAATCATATTAACTATATTTTGTGTTCTGAGGATTGAATATTCACATGATGATGTTATTAATGAAAGTCAGCAGTGTCTTCAGCTGACTTTCATTCGGTTTGTGTTATTTGCAAGACAGATCTGGGTAAATTCTCTTTCTTTTATGTTCTAGTTGGTAGAGCTTAAGAATGGGGAAACCTACAACGGTCACCTGGTGAGCTGTGACAACTGGATGAATATAAACCTGAGAGAAGTCATCTGCACGTCCAGGGTAAAGCAATGTGTCATAAACATATAATTTATGTAGATAAGAGAACAGGACTATAGTTATGTTCACACTCGCATAAGCAATCGTAGTAAACTGATGATTTCTATCCAGAAACTGTTATTTTAAATGGTAAATGCCCTGTACGTGTATATCGTTTTTTTTCAAGTCAGAGGACTTGACCAATAACCCGCCATAGGAATTGCCTTTACTGAAGGCTGGGCCTTATCAAAACTCCTTGCATATGATTGGATAAGCCACTTGTCTGTCATCTTTATTGACGTGCTATTTCAACCACTCACACCGAAGCTAACCCGTGACGCTGTGAGAGAAGGAGCCATTTGGTAGATCAAGCTCTTGCCAAATCCGGTCGGGAGAAGGGCGAAAACATCGTTTCCACCAACAAAAGCCTTCAAAGCCTTTCTCTGATGTTCTTTTAATTAAACAATATCAGATAGATTGGACAACACAGAAGAAATAGCAGCATCAATTCTAACGCTTGCTTCCTCAATGCGAGCTGCCATTGTTGTTGGAATCTCACGGTCGCTTCTCCACTCCAAGACACACCCACCCTGCGTCCTGATTGGACAGACCATAAATTCGGTTGGGGAAATCACTTTCAATGAGCGGGTTCCCAGATGTATGTGAGTGGAGCTAGGCGGAGCGAGACATGCATCTGGCTGTTGTCAGGTTACTTGACCAACGCGCTCAACACTGCATCCAGTCAGTCACCCAATCACACACACTCACACTGATGGTTGCAAGTTACATTGTAGCCACAGCTGCACTGTGAGAAGTGAGACAGCTGTACACTTTGGCCACCAGTACCTCTGACCATTAGTTTTAATCCAAACACTATCATTTGATCAAGGAAATTTACACATGTAAACATAGAGAAAGCACTGCATCCGTGGCAATCAGTGCCCTGATGTCTAAAATAAGAACGGTTAGGTTTTTACAAGTTGATTCTTAAATTTTAGAGGTTGTTAAGTTTGTCTGGACTCACTGCTTTTTGATATGTTTAAGTCTACACTACTACCTGACCATGACATCGTTTTTTTTTTTTTTTAGTGTTTGCTTAAAGATCAATATAGTTAGGGAAATGTTAACCCTTAAAGAGATGTATAAAGCCGATTTCAGTATTTTGACATTGACGTCTTAAAAAAAAAATCCAGCTATTATTTGGTGCAGGACTGGTACATGACATTCTTTCAGTAGAACAGCTGTTGTATGCAACTTTGTTTTATTTTATTCACATTTTAACTTTTAAGAAACTGCCTGTATCTTTGTAAAATCTTAAGTCTGTAAACAGAAACAGAAAAAAATCTTTGAACCCACTTAAACCTATTTCAAAATACCAAACAAAGTTCCTCTATAAAGGCTTGAAAAAAAGAAACTTACTTATCTTGTTTTCATCTTCATGTCTCCAACTTCCAAATGTTTTCAGGATTACTGAGCTTTGTCTCTTTCTCATAGTCATTGTCGACTATAGTCTTGATATAGAACACAGAATTTCTTTGTGATGGATAGTTTGTGGTTGAGAAATAAAGGAAGACTCTTATTTCCCTCTCACAGGATGGAGACAAGTTCTGGAGGATGCCTGAGTGCTACATCAGAGGCAGCACTATCAAGTACCTCCGAATCCCTGATGAGATCATCGATATGGTGAAGGAGGAGGTGATGTCAAAGGGGCGCGGGCGTGGAGGGTCCCAGCAGAATAAACAGCAGGGCAAAGGAAGAGGAGGACCTGGCCGAGGTGAAAAGAAGCTCTTTTTCTTGATTGTTTTCTAATCCCTAAATATACAGCTTGAACCTTTTTTATTGAAAAATGCTCTGTCCTCTTTTTGATGCTGATACTGAATACACTGCAGCTGTGGTGCAGGTGCCATGTAGAACCTAAATCATTTAAATCAATGTGTATGCTCACATCAGCCTTGGTTGTAGTGCTGATCTGGTAACAGAGGTTGTGTTGCTCAATGAAAAGATTTAGAAAGTTTGACCTGTCACTGCTGCGACGTCTGCATCAAGGTCCTCATGGATTTTGCTAACCAAATAAGAAAAGCCCGGCCATAGATGGTAAGGGTTAACTAGTCCATTGTAAACAAAACATTCATCCATGCATTTTCTTCTGCTTCATACGTAGGGCTGGGTATTGTTCAAAAATTTTAGGTTCCGGTACCAATACCGGTACCTTCACTTTGATACCGGTTCCTGAACAATACTTTTTTCTATACCAGTTTTATAATATCAATTGGAAGAAAAAGAAGATTACACAACATAAAAAAGTACAAATCTTGAGTTTTATTTTAAGCTCTGATTTTTCCATTTACATTTTTCCTCTTACATAAAAAAAAAAAAAATCAGTGTCTAATATTCACTGTTACATTGTGAGGACCTTTTTACTTAGCAGTTTTCCTTTAGAAAAATTACCATGTCTGACAAACAAGCCCGTTGAATGGGATCCTACTGACAGCGCTGGTATGTGGGGGTCTGAGCGGGTCTGAGCGGCTCCGACAGAAATATTGTAAGGCAGGTTGAGGGTTGAGGGTTGTCGAAGGGGGAGGGTGTGCTGGCACCGTCTATCTCCTGGAGGGGGGGTGGAGTGTGCCGGACACCCCCTCTTGGTACTCCCAGTTTTAATTGCATCTGAGAGCAACACGCAACAACACCACATTCGAGCGGGCGCAGTGAGGATCGGGGTCTTCTCACACCCCTGTTCTCCGGCTGCCGCCTGGAGTCTGGGGCCTGGAGGAAGAGCGGGCCACCTGGTCCGTGGTTTTGGCTGGGGCTGGCTGCGGGGCCTAGGTGGCCTGCTGGTGGCGGGGCTGTCACCTCTGCTCTCCCCAAAGAAGGTTGGATGGAGGGGCATGAAGTGCCTGGTTGAAGGTTTTTTTTTTCTTTTCGGGGGGGGGGGCGGTTCTGGTTGGGTGGCCGGCGCGGGATGGGTGGGCCCCGGTCCCGGGGGGGGCTCTTGCGGGGGGTGGTCCGGTCCGTGTGCGGGGTGGGGGGCCGGGCTTGAAGCAGGAAAGAGATGGGTTGGTGTGGCGGTGTCGCCGCTCCCCTCCCCTCACATCCGGATTTTAGGTTCACTTATGGGGTCATCCGATAGTCCCGGGACCGACCACCGGTGTCACCGGGTTTTTGGTCCTGGTATTATTGGATGTGAGTGTTATGTGTGAATGTGTGTCTGCATTATTTTCTTTATTTATTATTATTATTATTTTATTCAAATTTTTTTTTTTTTTTTTTTTTTTTTTTTTTTTTTTCCTGTGGTACGAGTGGGGGCACTAGGGAGGGAAGGCATGATTGAGATGGTGTGTTTTTTTTTTTTTCTTTCCCAGGTTGGGGTCTCAACCGCACCCTCTCCCAAATACATCTCAAGTCTCCGCTAAGTGCGGAGCCCATTCCCCCCGTCCTGCTCTCCCTCCGCTGGCTGGCGTCGGGGCTCACCGGTGCACTGTTGGAGCTGGGGGTGGATGCCCGGGGGACTGCTGGCTCATTCCTGGCGGCCTCTCCGCTGGCCCCGGCCGGCCGGGGCTTTGCTGGGGCTCCTGTCTGGGGGTGGGGTGCCCTTGGGGCCTCGGATCCCTGGGGCCTGGGACTGGATCCGCTTCGGGGTGGGGCTGGGTGTTGTTCGGGGATTTTCGGGGTCGGTGCCGGTGCCTTCGCTACGATGCCGGTTCCTGGGCGGTGTTTCTTTCCTATGCCGGTTCTGTGGTATCGGTTCGGGGAGGGGGGGAGATGCGCGGCATGGTGGGGTGCGGGTCTTGGGTCCTGTTTTGGGCTCCGGTTTTTCCGCTCGCACTTCTCCTCTTGCCTATTTATTTTAATTGTAATTATTAATTAATTTATTTATTTACCTATTTATTTGTTATTTTTATTTTTTTTTATTTTTTTTTTTTTTTTTCTCTTCCTCGGTGGGGGGGAGCGGTTGCGGGCGGGTCGGTGTCTGGTGTCCGCTGTCGCATTGTGGGGGCCCCTTTTTTTTTTTTTTTTTTTTTTTTTTCTCTTTTTTTCTTTGGGGGGTTTGGCATGTCTGTTTTCTCGGGGGGCAGGCGGGCCTGCTGGGTGGGGGTCCTGCTGGCGGCGCGCCGCTGGTGTGTGGGGGTCCGGGCGGCTCCGGCGGGGGTAGTGTTGGGGGGCCGGTCTGGGCGGGCTGGCTGCGCTGGCTGGGTATTCGGGTGGGTTTTCCCTCCTGGAGGCATGGCGGGGCTGCTCTGTTCCCACTGATCGCGGCGGGTGGGGCTGCGGGGCGGGTGTGGGCCTGGGGTGGCTATGACCGGCGCGTGGTGGGGGGCCGGGGCGGCGGAGCTGCTCTGGCCGCGTGTCGGGGCCTGGTGCGGGCTGCGGGGGGGGTGGCGGACGTGGCTGGGCTGCTTTGGCATCGTCCGGTGGGGGGGCGGCGCGGTTCGCTCCGCTCTGGCTTTGTGCTGCCCCTCGGGCTGCTGGGGGGGGTGGTTGCGCCGGCTGCGGTCTGCTCCTCTTGCGGTTTTGCGCCGGGCGGCTTTTCTGCTCTCGGGCTGATTCTGTGCGCGGTGTGTTTCGTTGCGCGCTGTTGGCATCGGTCTTGGTGGGGTGGGGCTGCGCTTTTGGCCGGGGGGGCGTTTTGGGGGGGGTCCCGCGGCGCTCGTGGCCGGTTCGCGGCGGATGCGCATGGGGCGGGGGCCGTCTTAGTGTTTTCCTGGGTGGTGCGGTCGCGGTGGGTGTTGCGGCCGGTCGCCGGGGCTTGGTGCTGGGGGGCGGGGCGTGTTTCGGTGCTCTGTGGGGCTGGGGCGTTTCGGTCGGCGCCGTGGGGGGGCTGGTGTTCGGCGCCCGGCCCTACTTCGGGGTGGCCGGCTGCCGGCGGGGCCCGCGGACTCGTCCCCGCGGCTCCCCGGGGCGCCGGCATGGCGGTGGCTGGGGGGCTTCCTCGTGGCTGTCTCTCCTCCTGCCTTGGTGGGGTCTGATTTCCGGGGCTGGCCCCGCCTTGGTGCCTTCGCTTCTGGGGTCCCCTTGGGCGCCTGGGGCTTTGGGTCTCCCGGCGCTGGACTCAGTGCTCTGGGGGGTGTGCCTCTCCGGCTCTCCACAACCACTATTGAGCATTTTTTTCTATGGTTAAAACTTTACATGCACAAGTTCACCCTCACAAACAACTACAGGTGCTAGGCTTCAGGTACTTAGAGATTCACTTCCAAACAGAAACCCCACATTCATATCTTCAGGTAACACAGAGTACATGTCAGACTTAATAATATTACTTTAGTGATAGTTTCAAGGTGTTTGCTTTATTGTATATCTCGTACCATGTTTTTTGGTTGTGCTGTTCTTTTTTCTTTTTTTTTTTTTTCTCCATCTCATTACAGGTGTTGAAGCAGACTGAAAATGTTTTGTCATTGTCTCCTTCCTATCTCCTCTTTCTTTCATCTTTTGTCCTGTTTTTTTCTTTTTCTTTTTCCTTCTTCTTCTTCTGTTTTTCTGCTCTACTTACATTGCAGTGTCCATATGAACTGTAAAACTCCCTGCATAATTATAATAAAGCAATTTATATACATGAAACAAGTGGAGCGGTATGGCAATTGCGATACCGCTACACTTGTGAAAGTAAAATCTGTTGGGCTCCTTTTGGCATCAAGACAATTATTCTTATTGCCACCTTGCCAGACAGGACACTGAAAAAAAAAAAAAAAAAAAAAAAAAAAAAAAGAAATATTGTAAGGCAGGATGAACTGACTGCACTGATTACGTTTTCAGGTGGATTTTCCCACTTAAAAACATAATAAAACTACTTTATTCCCACTGATCACAGCAAATATAGCTGCAAGGCAAATAAAGGATAGAGTAGCTCCGCCCAACGTGCGTCAGAGCCACTTTTCGACCGCGCAGCCAGAGCAGCAAAGCTTCTTCAGCTGCGCGTCAGAAGCTGGTACAAGCAGCAAAAAAGGAAGCAGCAGACGTGATTTTGCAGCTCCTGCTGCTCCAGTTTGAAAGGAGCATGATTCACTCCGCTCTGGCTTTGCTCTGCCCACGTGCTGCTGAGAGGAGGATGGTCGCGCCGGTCCGCTCTTCTTGCAGTCAAACACCGAGCAACTTTCTGCTCTTAAATTGTTTCCGTGCACGATGTATTGCATTGCGCACTATTAGCATCAGTGTTAATAAAGTGAAGCCACACTTTTGACCTGGGGGGCATTTTAAAGGGGTTCCACGACGCTTGCAACCAGTTCACAACAGATACACATGAACCCTGGCTGTAGGCGTGACCACCTGTGTATTTTTCCTGGATGACGCAATCACGTTAAGTGTTACAGCCAATCACCGAAACTTGGTAACGAAAAACCAAGGCATGTTTCGATACTCTGTAGAAACGAAGCATTTCGGTCAGTACCATAAAAGAACCGAAGTTCGGTACCTAGCCCTATTCATACGGGATTGGGTCGTGGAGGCAGCATTCTCAGCATACATGCCCAGACTTCCCAATCCACACACACCTCCCCTAGCTGCTCTACGGGACCCTGAGGCGACACCAGGCCAGCACAGAGACATGATCCCTCCAGCGTGTCCTGGTCTTCCACGAGGCCTCCTCCCATCAGGGCATGCCTGAACACCTCCCGAGGGAGGTGACCAGGAGTCATCAAGAGTAGATGCCTGAGCCACCTCAGCTGGCTCCTTTTGATGTGGAGGAGCAACGACTCTATGAGCTCCTCCCCGGGTAACTGAGCTCCTCACCTGATCTTGAATGGTAAACCCAGCCATCATGCGAAGGATACTGCTTTCGACTGCTTGTATTGTGATATTGTCTGTTCGGTTATTACCCAGATCTCATGGCCTTACGTGAGGGTGGGAACGTGGATTGATCAGTAAGTTGAGAGCTTTGCCCCTGACTCAGCTTCCTCTTCACCACAACAATCCGTGACTGCATCACTGCCGACGCCGCACCGATCTGTCTATCGATCTCAGGTTCCATCCACCCCTCACACATGAAGAAAACCCCAAGATACTTGAACTCCTCCACTTGAGACAAGGACAAAAAACAAAACAGAAAAAAAATTATTTTTTTTGAACAGATAAAAAGTTTTTGCCCTAAAACTCACAGAAAGTGCTTGAACCCATGTTAATATTTTTTCTCTCAAGTGCTATTTTTGCAGCCTGAGCTGTAGCTGGACCAACCTGGTTGCAGCGATCAGTGCTACTGACTTTTATGCAGCATGTCCGCAATGCAGTTGCACTGCGGCCACACTGTAGATTTTGTGAGAGCAGCCCGATAATGGATTCCTTTTACCGTATTTTCACGACTATAAGGCGCACTTAAACGTCTTTTTTTTTCCTCAAAATGTGCAGTGCGCCCTTTGGTGCGGTGCGCCTTATGTGTGTTGTAACTGCGACTTTTGAGACCACCTCATTGAGGAGATGATGAAAGAGTGGCTGGATGTAAGGAGACCAGGTGTTTTTTTTCCACTCATCACCATCGCTGTTAATCTGTGACTCCATGCGTGCCCATCTCACAGCTGATGTGAAAAACATGGGGAAACAAATTAACGCTGTGCTCGCTGTTCAACCGCTCAACATCGGTGTGAACCGTACCCAGCAGGTGCAGCAGAAGCAGCAAGTTTACATGCAAAGTCAATGGTTGACGCGCGTATAGGTGCAGCAAAAGGTCCCGCAGCGCGTTTTGAGCAGCAGGAGCGTTTAAGCATCTGCCAACGCGCTGCTGCTGCTCGAGATGGAAAAATTTAAGTTTTGCTGCTGGACGCGCCTCATCAACCAATCAGAGAAGCTGATCTGGGAGCTGACAGCGAGACAGACACAGCGCTCTGATGACATGATATTAAGGCAAATGAAAAAGGCTGGATGGATGAGGAGATGATGAAAGCGCAGCTGAGGCAGGTGTATGTGAGGAGAACAGGTGTTTTTTTCCACGCATCACCATCGCTGTTAATCTGTGACTCCATGCGTGCCCATCTCACAGCTGATGAGAAAAACATGGTGAATCAAATGGATGCTGTGCTCACCGTTATCCCGGGAGGTCTGACAAAGGAACTTCAACCGCTCGACATCGGTGTGAAGCGGCCGTTCAAAGTAAGGCTGCGAGCGGCGTGGGAGCGATGGATGACAGATGGAGACCACAGTTTCAGGATAAGTGGAAGGCAGCGCCGGGCAAGTTACGCCACTGTTTGCGGATGGATTGTAGATGCTTGGACTAACGTGTTTGCTGGCTCTGTTGTTCAAGCTTTCGCAAAAGCCGGCATTATTTCTGAGGAGCCGCGCTGCACGGAAAGTGACTCTGACAGCGAAGAAGGGGAAATTGGCATGTCTGATTTAGCACAGCTGTTTAATTCAGAAACAGAGGATGATGACTTTGATGGGTTTGATTAATACTTTGTAATAAATGCATGAATAAAGCACAATCATACTCAGCTTTGCTCCCGCTGTATTTTTCTCCCTGAAAACTTAATTCAACAGCAGCCTCTGGGCGGGTCTCCTCCTCTTCACCGCGGTGGCTGGCAGGTGTTTTTTCATCTAAATAATCTAAATCTTGCAGCTATATTTGCTGTGATCAGTGGGAATAAAGTAGTTTTAATATGTTTTTAAGTGAGAAAGTCCACCTGAAAACTTAATAATTGCAGTCAGTTCATCCAGATTATCTAATTCTGTCGGAGGCGCTCAGACCCCCACATACCAGCGGTGCGCCGACAGTAGAAATCCTTTCATCAGCAGCCTCTAGGCCGGGTAGCCTCCAGGTTCACCGCGGCTGCTGGCAGGTGTTTTTCATCTAAATAATTTAAACTGCAGGCACCAGGATACCGGTAATAAAAGCAAACATATTCCGTCGGCAGGTTTCAGGATTTTAAGTTAATTTAGGAGCGATCACAGCGCTGTGTCATCTGCGATGTGTCTGTCTCACGGCCAGCACCCAGGTTTGATTAATACTTTGTAATAAATACATGAATAAAGCACAGTCACACTCAGTTTTGCCCCCGCTGTATTTTTAAATACGCAGTAGAGGTATTTAAAGGTAGTAGAGGACATGTACCTGTATATAAAAAACGCGCCCTATAGTCCGGTGCGCCTTATGTGTGTGTTAAATACAGAAATGGGACACATAACTGAGACTGCGCCTTTTAGTACGGTGCGCCTTATGGTCGTGAAAATACGGTACTCCTTGTCAACCCAGAATTTTAACAAGTGTTATCTTTTTGTCTGCCGTCCCTTCTGCAGGTGTGTTTGGAGGCCGTGGCAGAGGGATGTCTGGGCCTGGACGGGGTCAACAGCAGCCATCTGATAAGAAACCAGGAAAACCACAGGGAATGAAGAACCAACACTGACAAACAGTCCTGCACTTATGCCAACATGCTGTTAACTGAGTGATCCCTGCTTCAAACAGGAGGATACAATTAACCTTTTGCTGTTTGATTTTGGTTTGATGTTGTAGAAAATGGGTCTGCAAGAAATGCTGTGCACAATTTTTTTTCTCTTCTTTTAATTATGAGTCAGCAATTTTTAACACGGTGTTGGCAACCTTATCTTTTTCCATTTATATCAAAGTACAGATCAATCTGTTCCTATCTTGTAACAACTTAGTTTTGGCTTTTTTTATGATATTTTTTTCTCAGATAGTTTTAAAAAAGTACAAAGCAGCCAGTCCCAAAATCTGTTGTATGAGTATTTCCTCACATTTTTTTATGTCTTTAGTTGGAACATTTTCCCTTTGCAATTGATATGATGACAGCAGTTAAAATAGCAGAATTTAAGCTGTAAGGGTTCAGCTAAATACTTTTTTTTTTTTTTTTTTTTTTTAAACATTCACATAATGATGCATGGTAAAATTGTTTTGTTTTTTTAAGAAAAGGATTTTCAATTCTTCAGATGGAAAAAATCTTACTTTTGTTCTGATTTTGTAACAAAATGCATCATTTTAATTTATGTTCGGAACATGAAAATTAAAAAAAACTTTTGTGATAGTGCTTTTGTTTCCTGAAAATATCTTTGTTTTGGGGGATTTTTGTGTCCATCAATTTCAGAGCAATTGCAAATCTGTGGTATTCTTGCATCTAAGTAGTTCTTCAAACCCAACATTGTTTTTTTGTTTTTTTTAATAGAGCAATTTTAATTCCTCTAAAAGGAAAATGAAAGAAAAACAATAATAAAATTCCAATAGTATTTTTTTAATAAAGAAATCTGAAGTTTTTACTTTAAATATGGAAATAAAAGGTAGCAGGGTCGATTATAGAATTTATTTTAAAAATATTCTTTTACAATGAAGTTGAATATGTCTTAAGAGTAAACACTTTTTTTTTCTTGTTCTTCATGAAAAAAAAAACTTAAAATGAAAAAGGTGAAAACAAATAAATTTAATTAAATTCAGTAATTTAAATTATATAATTTAATTTGCCGCCAGGCTGCTCAGTGGCGCAGTGGGTAGTACTGCTGCCTTTGCTGCAAGAAGATCGGATTCGATTTCCTTCCCGGCTCTTTCTGCATGGAGTTTGCATGTTCTCCCTGAGCATGCGTGGGTTCTCTCTGGTTACTCCAGCTTCCTCCCACAGTCCAAAAACATGACTGCTAGGTTAATTGGTTTCTCTAAATCGTCCTTAGGTGTCAGTGTGTGTGTGAATGGTTGTTTATCCTGTTTCTCTCTGTGTTGCCCTGCAGTATACTAGCGACCTTTCTGGGGTGTATTTTTTCAGCTTATTTATATAGCGCCAATTCACAACACATAATCTCAAGGCAATTCACAAGTTTTCTATCTAAGGAAAGCCAGTTGATTGCATCAACTCATTGACTCGAACGCAATCCCTCACACTAAGCATGCTTGTAGCGACAGTGGAGAGGAAAAACTCCCTTTTAACTGGAAGAAACCTCCAGCAGAACCAGGCTCAGTGTGAGCGGCCATCTGCTGAGGCCCACTGGGGTTCAAGGAGACAGAAGCAGAGATACAAAAAGCAGCTGTAAAAGGCAGTCCCGGTCCAAGAAACACACAGCCAGGCAGACGAGCTCTGAGCCAACTCCCATGTCAGAGGATTAGGAGAGCACATCCAGCCAGTCACAGTCAGAGAAACAGGACTAAACTACAAAACAGGCCGATCTCCAACATCTATAAACAAAGGTGTTGATGGCAGCAGCAGGTGTACCCCGCCTCTCGCCTGTAGACAGATGGAGATTGGCACCAGCAGCCCTCGTGACCCCGCTTGGGATAGGTGTGAAAGAAAATGAATGGATGGATGGATAATTTGCAGCCTCCTGTGCAGAGCAATTCTGGAAATGTCATAATTCCAGAAAACATGCCATAACAGGACAAGCACAAGCGTATCCTGTAATCCTTTCTTTGTTTTTCATAAAGGCTAAAGTTATTGTAATAGATAAATGACTTTATTAACAAACAGAAAAACTTTCAGGTTAAAGGATAACATGGAAACCAACTAATGTAATTTAAGGATAGTGTATTAAATAACCAGAAGAGCAAAAAAAAAAAAAAAAAAACACTTCAATTAACAAATACATTTCAAAGAGTGTTTTTCTCCAAGAAGTTTCAATTCAATTGTGAACCTGTGAACGTATTTAGTTTAGTTTCAGTTACTTTCAGTATAATTTTGAAACCTGAAAGCAAAGGGTCAAATATAAGACATAAACAAACACTATTATAGTCCAATCATTAGTCAACAGAAACGTTCATAAAATCTTGATGGAAAATAAATCAATAAACAATTATATGCATTGTGTTTAGTTGGGTTAAGGTTACACTTTAATTATAGCAACGCTACTGTTTTTTCTCATTAAGTTATTCACACATCGTAAAGGTAACATGCATTTGTGTTATTTTATGAAGCATTACTACTTACAATTCACCTATCAACCCATCACAAGTTTATTCAACATTATCGCCAAATTGAAATAAAAACGTTTAATACCACAGTAACATTAAATATACACTTACTTTACTTAATCTCGCAATAAAGAGCAGTGGTTTAACAAAACAAAATTCACAATGCCTTGCCTTGATGTGACTCAATGAAACTTCCGTATTTAAGGCACAATGCAAAGAAAAACTCACCACTAATTAAGAGCGAAGAAACTTTTTTCTTCCTTTTTTTTTCAGAGAGCAATTATTCAGTCTCACTGTTCGAAAGCAATGAGGTTTATGCAGCATTGTAAAGGTGCTATATCTGATACTGATATCTGCTGGTAATTAGCACAGACAGGATGCTTCAATAACATCTGAGTTCTTTACTCTGATCAGATGACATACAGCAGGCAATATATATTTGCAAAAAACCCAAATAGAATCAGAAAAGAAACTTTACGTAGTCCTAATCAAATACTTATACAATCACAATTCACCTTCTGCATAGGATAATTAACTTTCAGCTTAAGTTTAAGCACTCGTATTACCTATGTCAAACAGGACCACAACATCAAACACTGCATCAATTAGAGTGAATAAAGCAAAGGGCACAGCACCGCTCTTCATCACAAGGGGGCTCCCTACGACCGGATTTAAACTAAATATATATTAACGCAGCAAACTCAATGCCTTTTTAACAATCACAGAGATATATATATTTATATGCGTGTTCTTGGTAGTGCATTTTGTACTAAAGGATGTAGGTCTGTCTTAAATCATTTTAAATTATGTCAGGCAATCCTTGTTCTACCCTCCAACCAATGGTTCTTTAGGGTAGTGTTGGAGCTATTTATTCTTTATTTCTTTATCCATTTGAATTGTGTTAATTCCTAAACTTATATATTTTTTGTATTGTTTACAGACTTTATTTATAGGTTAATCGTTGAATTTTGTGTATTTATTTTTTGTTGTTTTATAATTTTTTTCTTTCTTTATTATGTAAAACAGGAAGAAATGTGGGCGGGCCACCTTTTATAAATGTAGGAGTCTGGTAAGGACCAGCAGGCATTTGGGTTAGGGGCCTATGGGTTTTTACCAGTGCAAGAGAGGTGACAGAGCAAGGGAATTTTTAAACTCTGTAATGTTGCTAAACATATAGGAAATAAATCAACTGAACATCTACAAGTTCTTTTGCCTGCGTCAAGAAAACGTGAGCCCAGTGCCTAAGTAGTGGCTTATTGGAACTTTATTGGATGTTTGGTTTGACAAACAATCGCCACTATGGGAGGAAATAGTGTTCTTGCTTGACGCTATGCTTTAGCTGATTTCTTGAAGGTGGATATCTTGAGGTGAATTGTTTCACATTGGTCGAGTAGCCTCAATATCCAGTAAATCTACAGTAGAATGAAAGTTTTTTAAGGTTCTTTGGGACTGGCCACCTGCTCCCACACCGTCTTTGGATAAAATATGTCCCAAGTATCACATGGAAACTGGAAGAAAATACAAATTTGTCCACGGAAATTTTGAAGCCTGTGCTTTAGACCAGCGGTTCCTAACCTTTTTTGAGTTGTGTTTCCCTTTGGGCATTTTGTGACTTAGACAGACTCTATTGTCATTTTATGCACACAGAATGTATACAAAAAAGATGTTTAATTCAGTACAGCTCTCAAGACATTTCCATTTTTTCTTGACAGTATTGATGATTGTCCAGGTGGAATGTACAATAACTGATTATAAAATGATCAGTATTCTATTTAATCTTTTTAACTTGAGCAGTTAATTAGAATGTTATTCTTTCCAAATAAAAAAAATAAATAAAAAAAAATTATATATATATATATATATATATATTTATATATATATATATGTGTATATATACACACACACGTGCTGCCAAGAAGTTAGTAAGGAATTGATATGAATTTGAATAAAAAATAAATCTGCCTTTTAAAAAAACGCAGTTCCTCTGAGTACCTCCCCAATAATCACAATTAAATTTGAGGAATTTGGAAAAAAATATTAAACAAAAAATATTGACAGACTCAATTCATTTGTTTTAATTTGTTTCAGATTTGGGAAAATGGCTGTTTTCCACCTCCACCCTGCTTGGTTTTGAGTGGGGCAATGCTGAAGGTTAACTCAAACATATAAGACAAACTTACCTTTTAGTTGTCAAAATAGAACAGATCCAAGTCATATTTTATTTTATTACCTGAGAAATAAAATATTTTCATGTACCCCTTGCAATGCATGAGTACCCCCTCATGGGAATCACTACTTTAGACGATAAAGCAACTTGATTAGTCTTTTTTTAACTCTCCAATGTAGGAACAAAGACAATTAGATCATTAATGAAAGTGAGCAGTTGAAGGGGACAGAGGAACCCAGTGTACAGCCGAGACAGACAGTGGGAAGTTTCAAAACATTTAATAAAATAAACAGAATACAGAGAACGAAACGTGGAGCTGTGGATCTTCAGAGTCCGCAGGGGGAAGAGGGGGCACCACCCACCACTAACACTCTGTAAAGTAAAGTGACTACGATAATCTGACAGGAGATGATTTTCTAAGTGAGTCACTTACCTGGTTTAACAGTTCAGTCCATCTTCTCAGGTGAGGCAGGATCCAGCCGATGCAATGCCAACGAAATGCGGCACAGAGCCGCCTACACTGCAAAAACAATCCAGAAATACGTAAAAAATGGCTTAAATTAAGTATATTTAGCCTTAATTTGAGCAGGTAAATAAGATGATTTGCCAATGGAATGAGTATTTTTACTCTTAAAATAAGATAGTTAGATAATATTTACTTGAAATAAGACGATAAAATAGTTTTTTCTTATTTTAAAAGGAAATTGTCTTGTTCCATTGGCAAAGTGTCTTACTTACCTGCTCAAATCAAGGAAAAACACACTTATTTTAGGAAAAAATAACTTATTGAGATTTCTATTTTTTGCAGTGTAGATTGTCCCCGATGCAGCAGCCTCCGATGAACAGGCAGGAGTCGGGCTCAGTAGTTGAGAGGCAGACAAGGCATGGTACAAGGAGAACTGCAGAACTTTTTACTGGCTCCCTCCACTGAGCCGGAACTGGAACAAGGCATGCTTCAGTGGATAAGAGGGATTGGCAGGTGAGTGAAGTAAGCAATTAGATCAGCTATCGGGGCAGATCATGACAGTAGCTTATCACACCAAGAGTTACTTACTCATACACTAGGTCTAGGTTGATATTCATAATTTTTTTTTCATTAACAACTTAAATAATCTTTTGAAAACTGCTGTTTACCTTCATTTGTGTAATCAAATCTTTCCTATTGATCAGAAACATTTAGGTGACACAAAACACCAAAAACAATACAAATCTCTGAGGAAAGTACTTTTTCATAACACTGTGTATCTGTGCAGAAATCAAAAAGATATATGGTCTGTATTCCCCCTTCAAATATTCTAAATCCCATATTTTTCAATTTCTTGACTGAGCAGTTAACAATGCTAAAATTCTTGGTATCTGTGTCTGTTTGTGATGCAGTGCTGGAGCTAATCTCTGTGCTGGGTTGTTGAGTTTTCATCCTCCTCTTTTCCACCCACACATCTCTTCCACATACAAACGCCGCTGCTCTAGGCAGCCAATCACCACCTCTCCTCCTTTGTATTGCTTTTACCTGCGTCACTCTGCTCATGTTACCATGGCGATCACTGATGCTCCCCCCACACTCTGTGTCTCCGCTCTTCCAGTATGAAGATGAAGCTGACTTGTGGCTGGTGATGCAGGCAGGCTGCAGACGTCATCGCTCCCTTGGGAAGAAGGCCTATTTTTACTGGTGGGCACAGAGAACACCAGGCTGCCAAGCATATTTATGGAAGCTCATCTAATCCCTGTCTGCTAGAAAACACCACTGCAAATACTCTGGAGCTCTCTCTCCATTCACTTCTCACAAATGCACATCATTGAAACACACAACTGCTGTCATGTTGCGCCAAAATCAACTAAACACTGTAATACATGTACGCAACCCTCTGGTATTTCAATGCTTTATCTGCTGATTACAATAATATGATGGTAAAAAATGTTTGGTACCAGAAAAGGTAAGTAATGTAGCAACAGTTTTGACATAGTAAAATGATGGAAAAAACAAAGCAATATTCTGATAAAACGAATGAAACAAAACACAAAAGCTTCCCTAAACTCCTTGACATAAATGTAAACAAATAAAGGATTACAATAAAAATAAGTTTAATCATTTACGAGGTTACGAAATTCTACCTATTTTTCTAAGATGGGTTACGAAGAAGTGTTTCATCTGCAGCCAACCAACCAACCTCACCAGAAGGCATCTCTAGAAATGAGAATGTTTTATTTAGAGCTAGTCATGAGAATTATATTTAATCTATCGGAAATCTCATATTTAAGATGCCTGTACTGTGCATTTAGAGGAAGAATTTTTTATAACCTTTGACGCCCATTGTTGGGAAAATGCATAAAATCTAGCCTGGCCAGAATGATAGGATGTGTCAATATAGCTGACCTACAGTCTGGTAAGACAGATAGTGAAATAAGTTACCATTAACTAACAGGCTGTGGATTCACGATATCAGCAGCTAGGGTGTTTTTACCAGGAACGCCTATAAGAGAGAAACACAGGTTAGTGATCAAGATAATCTGACAAAGGATGATTATGAACGCGTGAGTCTCTAACATGGTTTGACAGTTCAGTCCGTGCTTAGAGAACAAGGATCATTCCAGCCGGGAAGCTGACGAGACGCAGCGGACTCTGCCAGAGAGTTCCAGATGCAGAAGCCTAGAAAGCTGCAGAGTTGACAGGAGATCAGATCCAAGCAGACGAAGGAAGGCAGGATAATCCACAGGGCGAAGTCAAGAGGTAGTCAAGGTTCAGTCCACAGAAGAATCTAGCAGGAGTCCAAAAACAGGCCAGCAAACAGATCAGACAGGGGCAGGCTGGCTCAGAGGTCCAAATACAGAAAAGGATCAGGATCAGGAAATCAGAACACTATAGGAAATGCCTGATAATTATCAACAACAAAGGCTCAAGAATAATTTGGCACTGATGGCTGGAACCAGGCAGTATAAATAAGAGGAGGAACAGATGGATCAGATGAGCAGTGATAAGAAAACAGGGCAGAGCTAGACAGGTGAATTAAATGAGCAATCAGTCCAGGCATCAGCGCCAAAATCATGACAGGCACAGCTTGATTTTAAAAGACTAAAAGGACTAACAGGGTCAGCATCATCAAGTTAAAACCATTCAGATAACTAATTCTTTAGTCCGTCAAACATGTCATGCCATTGAAGAAACCCTCCTGTGAACATTTTCTGCAGGTTTTACTTAACAAATCTTAGAATCTAACGTGTGCTCTATAAAGGAAAGATCTGTGTTTATCACTTTAAGCTTTCTCCTCCCTGATTCTTTCCTTAGAAGAGATCTTCCAAAACAAATACTTTAAATAACACTTTATAAGGTTTATGTAATAAATGATTAGAAAATATGTTTATATAATGGTATTCCTAATCAAACCAGATTGAAATTTAAATTTGGGAACTAGTTAAAGGCAAAAAACCTAAATAGATATATGCCCAGATTCATACAATTGCATGTATTTGTGTATAAATACGTGAATGTGTATAAATTTGGGCGTAAAGGGGATAAGATATCTGAAATACATATTTTATTCAGTCAAGCTAATAAATGTTAAAAGAGCATGCCATTAACAATAGTTTTTTTTTTTTGTCATTTACAGTACTTTATAGGCTTTCTGCTTTAGCAAAATTTTTCTTATTTTTGTTTTCATAAAAAAAGAACAAAAATGTCAAAATTCTTGATTTTATTCCTGGTAACACTTTTTTAGTGCAATTAGGTATAAAAAACACTTGTACACGTCGGAGTAACACACGGCATAATCACAGCTAAAATGAACAATAAAAGTTTCCGATTACCTTGCTAACCTCATAACCCACACTCGTAATTTTAAAGTTTTGTTGGTCGTTGTTTAGCAACCTATGAGCAATCTATAGCATTCAGATAACCTGACTTGAAACTTTGTGAATTGTGGGGACACAACATAGACTCTCATGTGTTGCAGAAACAATCATTCACAGGCAGTACTTTCAGGCTTTGGGGTGGTAATAAAAACCACTGAGCCACTGCAGCAGCAGCATGGTTTCTGTTCGGATGTGGCATATCAACACGTTTTTCTCCTACATGCTTTCCAAATGTTTCCCATTACCTATTAACAAAATAAAATCTTCATTAATGTGTACTGTAGACATTGATAATTGAAACTTCAACGGTGTGTTTAAATGGTCTCATGTAACACATTTAGTATAATTACTTCAGTTTTGATGAGAGTGTATCAAGATTTTCCATCAAATATAATTTACATTTTTCAGTTTCAAATACTGAAGGAAAATGCATAAAAATCTCCATTTGAGCCTAATGAGGCATGCCTCTTAACATTTAGATTAGATCACTACAGAGCTAGTGATCAACATCACAGAATGGCTTTTTATTCTGTATTCTGAGTTGTAATTGTATAAAAAATTGAATGTTAAAGCTAAATGTAGTGTGAAGTATGTTATTTAGGGGAGAAAATGGCTAAAATCGTCTTGTCTCAGCAAACTAATTATGTAAAGCCAAATATTTAAAATAAATCTCCACATTCTTGGAGCATGTACAAATATTCAATGTAACATGTTTTTTTGCCATTAGATAAAAAAACAACAAAAAAAACATCAACATTGTATTGTAAAAGTCACATGGAAAATAATATTCAGAAAATACTACATGTGTTTTGTCTGCAACAGCAAATGTTTAACAATGAAAAAACGTGGGCCTACTGAGGTTTTGTGGTTAAGAGTTTAAAATTGTCGGGGTGTATTGCTGTGTGTACAGGTGTGCAAAAACCACCACTGCACACACCAAGACATCTGTCTGTCACGGCATAGGGTTCCAACATCCTTCGTCACTGTGGAACTTCACCCACTCTTTGAAACCACGTCATTAGGCTCAGTGGAGCAGCTTTGAAGGACACAAACACATACAGATTTATGTTAATTAGGACTGCAGAATCCCTTATTTTTATTACTGATAGCACTGAAACACATTGTCAATATAAAACAATAATATTAAAAAATCCAAAGAAATTAGTCAGTAAATTATGTGTAATATTAAGGAATAGGTACGAATGAATGAAAGACTATTAAAAGGTTTATTCAAAGAAGAACTATAAAGCAGTAAAATTTATAGGAAAACGACAAAAAATGAATATACGAAACTTTACACCGAAAATTTACCTAATATAAGAGACAATTTTCCATGTCCTCTATCTAGTACACATGACCCTTGAATTATTATCATTTTAAAAATTTTATATTTAAAAAAGTTTCATATACTAAGGACATTTGTTACTCACAACATGAAAAATCAAAATGCTTTGGAATATATATTTTCTTAAACATTTGAAAGACCTGGAGCATTTAAAGGTGACCTGTAAATTAACTGTAGGAGACTTGCTTTATTATTTCCATATCTCTTCCTGATCTGACCTGTGATGACATGCTAAGCCGCATGTTGTTATTAAATCATCCGTTGTCTAGGTGGTGTCCTGAAAATAATGTAGGCTATGTAAATATTTGCTGAACTCTGTAGGCAAAACCTAGTCTGATTCAAATAGATTACATCTATCCATATTTCATAGGCTCTTCTTCGTAGAATTCTGGCTGAATGTATTAATCCTCCAAGACCCTGACAGCTCAGTGTGCAGACCAGGTAGCATTTGTGGTTTAACAGTGATGATGTTTATCATTATATATATGTAGTTTATCATTATATTCATGTAGTAAAGCTACTGATGCCTTAGTCACATTCGAGGGTAATGGTGATCTTTACACTCAATAGTTTATCAGCTCTAGTTTGTCTGCTTCCACAAATGAGAGAACCACTCTAATATAATTATAAATAACAATTTCTAGGGCAATGAAAGCATAAAGATTTAAACTAACAGTTTTTGGATGATAATATATAACATATTTATGTAGAAATGCATTACATTTCTTTGAGTAAAACTCTGTAAATATTACTAAATGTAGCTTTAATACAAATAGATAAAATCTCTGATCTGGATCTTGTCCTCCTGCTCTCCGAAATTATGTTATATCCATCCCTCAACCAATTTAATCTGTTTCCATAATAAACATGGCCAATTTAAAACAATTATTTCACATACCATTGACATAAATAATAAATAGCTTAGGTTTTAACCCTGAACCTTGCGGAAGTTCACAAGTTCTACTGCTTCTGTATCCTAATTTTTATTTTTCCATGTGGAAAGTTTTTTTTTTTAATCTCTGATAATCCTGATAATACACTGAATCAAAGTAAAGATGTGCTTCCAAAGTGTCAAAGGGTGTGCTTATCTAGATTTAAAAAAAAATTAAAAATACCATTTGCTGTTCCTTTTTTTATTTGTGATTGCTCAGGTGAGAAAAACAAACTGTGTCCAAATGTTTAACCTTCTGAAGGAACTATTTTAATTTCTTCCCAAACGGTTTCAGAGCTGTGAATTGATTAAGGCATACTAATAGCTAAATATACTTTCTTTAAAGCCATTTGAGAGATTTTCTGGCTCAGTGTCTGAGTATTATCAAAAAAGTCTTGTTTTTCATCTCTTTTAAGTATATGAATACTGCTAACACCAAATGCTGAAATATGCTTAACTGTTTCATTTCAATATAGAAAATGATAATTTAAGGGAAATTCAGCTTTGATGAAATATGGTAGTGTATTAATTAACTTGATGTATGTCTTAATCACTGTGGGCAGGATGAATCTCCTGTTGGAGTCTGATTTACAGAGAATCTGGAGAAGCCTCTGACTAAAACACTTGTATGAATGTCTAAAAAAGAGTGTGCTCAGGTTGGTTCATGATGTTTTTCTTTTTGAGCTCATTTAAGCAATTGGATTTGATGATTTTACCAAAAAGGATGATGGATGAAGAGATCACACGCTCCATGACAGACTTCTAGAGGATGTGAAGCATCTTGCTGCAAACACTGAAAGACCTTCGTCTTCTAAAAAAAATAGTCTGCTCTGTTCTTCATGTAGATGGCATTTTCTTTTAAACGTAGTTATTCTACCTCAGCGTTTATCTATCTATTTAAAAAAAAATTATTTCCTGATATTTCCCCCAAACATATTCATTAATTAGACATGAACAAAGAATACTGTCTTTTGTCTAAATAAGTTGAAAAGATTATTTTAGTAAAAGTATTTTGCTTTAATTCTCAATGTGCAATATCTTATAAGAATCTCTCTTGGAGATCATCTGCTATATATATTTCTCCTATTTGTTCACATTTCATCTTGCATTTTAAAAGTTTCTCCCCTATGCCATCTATCTAAAATAACTCAAATATATATTCATATTGTGTATTTGTGGATCACTTAAGTTATTTCTGGCTTCTGGTGCAGAACTTGTGTATTTTGCCTGATAAGAAATATTTTTACAGTGAAAAAACGGGCCTGCTACATACTCACTTCCCCCACTGTTTATGGGCTTATTTAATGACTTAGACTTAGACAAACTTTATTTTTCATTTTGTACACACAGGGTGTATACAAAACAAAATTTGGTTCAGTTCAGCTCTCCAGACATTTCCATTTCTTAATGTGCTGCAGTGATAAAATGTAAACATTGTGATCAAATGTAAACAAGACTGAGATATGATTTAAAGTTTTTCCAACATTCAGTTTTTTTTCCATTTTATTCAACATTCAGCAGTCTAATGGCAGTGGGGATGCTTCGAAGCCTCTTACCAGAGGACAGCAGGGAGAGCAGTCCATGGTGGGGGTGTGAGGGGTCATTCATAATGTTACAAGCTTGGGACACCTAGCGCTGGGATGAATTGAAATTTATGGAGAGAATAGGAGCCCTGATGATCTTCTCTGCAGTTCTCACTAGTCTCCTCGCCTTTTTCCAGTCTGCAGTGCTGCAGCCTCCACACCACACAGTGAGACAGCTGGTCAGAATGCTCTCCATGGTGCTTCTGTAGAAGGTGAAGAGGATGGGTGTGGGCAGGTGGACTCTCCTCATCCTCCTCAGGAAGTACAAGTGCTTCTGTACCCTTTGACCAGTGAAATGGTGTTTACAGACCAGGTGAGGTTGTCTGTGATTTGCACCCCCAGGGATTTGGTGCTGCTGACCACCTCCACAGCTGAGCTGTTCATTTTCTCCACATTCAGGATCAGGTTTTTGTCTTTGCACCACTCCAACAGTTGCTCCACCTCCTCTCTGTAGTCCTGGTCGTTGTCCTCTCTGATGAGGCCCACCACTCTGGTGTCTGTGAACTTCACGATGCAATTTGTGGTAAACCTGGAAACGCAGTCGTGTGTCTTCAGGGTGAACAGCAGGGGGCTCAGGACGCAGACATGAGAGGAGCCTGTGATTAGGGTGATGACATCAGAGGTGTTCTGATAATGGCATTCTTTAAGTCAAAAGTAGTTTTAATATCTATGTAAAGATTAGTTTAGATTATGGAAGAAATTCCTTCTGTGGTGGTCTGGAAGAAAAAAACAACATCTTGGGAAACTTGAATGTAGCATTGGCTTTTAAAAGAGCAGTTTAAGCTCGGGTGTCAAATAACTATCAGGGATACAGTTTAGCATTCAAATGTATGTTGAGCTTCTTTCATACCTTCTAAACTAAATTAAAAAGTTGCAATAGCTGCAGCACCACTCTAATCAATTTACCAACTAAATAACAGAGGAAAATATTTCAATGAATCCACAGAGCTTATGTGTAAATGTGACCGTGTCAAAGGAAATAAGACCAAAGGTTTCAGTTTTGTTTCTGTACCCTTAGAGTTACTTATTTTTTATTCAGGTACTGCAACTATGTTTAAGATCAAGCCTGAACATGTAATTAAGAGAATAGCTTTCAAGGCCTTTTAATGTTTTACGATATCTAATCATACCCATGCTCATTTACTAAACTATGTCTCAGCACAGCAATAAAAACAGCATGGTGTTTGGTGAGCTTCATTTTCCTCCAAATATTTCTAAAGAAGTTTACAGAAACAGATGATGGATTCCTGTACTTTATAACATGCCAGAATATTTCACATTCACCCTGCTCATGTATTTTAATTAAATTAGGCGAGGCACACAGATGCACACTGGGTTTTAAACCATGTGCCATGTTGCTTAATCAAGTACAGATAAAAAAAACAAAACAAGCATTTCCTTTGGGTAGGGTGGAAGTTGATTCATTCCAACAGATGCCAAGCATTCCTGACTATACTTCATTACAATTTGTCTGAACATGCAGCTCTTATTCGTAGTGCTGGATGACAAATACTTCTGGAGATCTTAGTGTGCTCCACAAATTAAAGCTGACTCATATTTAAAGAATTCCTTTGTCATATGACATACTGAACACTGTTAGCTGGATGTTGCTGCTGCACCTTCCATTCAACTCCATACATCTAAATATTTTGCTTTGTTGTTTTTTTGTGTCTATTCTGTTTGCATACAGCAGCTGCCATATGTGACTCCACCCTTGATAAAAATGTGTTGAAAGCCTAAAATAAATGTCTGTCTTGAACTGAGATCATCCTTCACCTTTTTTAAATTCTAACTTTTAATTATCTAATTTAATTTAGCTTAGCAATTGAAAGTACTCCTAACAATTCCTATAGTTTAGAAGTAACAATTATTTTTATCATGCTTTACTTTTCTGAAGTAGTGAATAGAAGGAGTTATTTGGTTTTTAATAGTAATTTCTTGTTTAAAGTTGATAATAAAACAAGAAACAAAGGCCAATTTCTTCAGTTTTGAAAGAGGTAAAGACAATAGTGCCATGCTTCATGAAGCTGATGACTGGCTTAATTACTCATTTAATTCACCTGTCTAACTCTGCCTGGTTTCTCATCACTGCTCATCTGATCCACCTGCTCCTGACTCTATTCAAGGTGCTTCCATCCAGTCATCTTAGACAGATTATTCCTGTTCTCTCTAACAAGTGGTGAGTGTTTTAGTGTTCCTTTGTGTTTCTGATTTGCTGATCCTGCCTCTCAACCACTGAGCGTGCCTGTTCCTGTCTGAACCCAGTAGTACATGCTTAAGCGTATTTGATTATTTCTGATTTCTTGGTCTGCATCTCAACCACTGAGCCTGCCTGTTCCTGTTCTGATCTGCTTGCCTGACCTGACTTTGGACTCCTGGATCTCTGAGCCTGCCTGTTTACGTCTTGGTCTGTTTCCCTTACCTTTGTCGATAATAAACTTGTATCTGTATTTATCCGGTTAGATTTCAGTGGAAAAGAAAGACTTGTTTTGTAGGAATTAGGGAAACTGAACAAGGCTGGTTTAGGGTTAGGATGTGTTTATATCGATGATAAACCTTCCTCAAGCTGCAGGGTTACCTGTGGTGTACCACATGGATCAGTGCTACTGCCAATTCTCTTACTATATTTATGCTAGCAATTGGAAGAGTTATCAGACAGTTTGAGATTAATTTCAACTGTTATGTTGATGATATTCAGCTATATCTGTCTGTATGTCCTGATGAAACGAACCCATTACATAGACAAAGCAGAAGTTGATAGGTCAGTCACTTCATCTGGATGGGATTAACTTGATCTCAGATAATAACATAAAAATTCTTATTTTTGATCAGGACCGTTTTCCCAAAATTTTCCGCTCAACAATTTTCTCTAATTTCCTACCGTCATCTTTTAAAATATTGCAAAAAAAATTTAGAAATTAGTCCAGGGAGGATGCTGAGCCTTGTGCATGCATTTTTACTTCAAGTTCACAAAATGTAGTTAAAAGCCTTTACCTGATCCAAAATGCTGCTGTCAGAATTTTAAAAAGAGAGATCATATCTCTCTTATCCTTGCTTCTTTTTATTGGCTTCCATTTAAATGTGGAACAGAATTTAAAATCCTCCTCCTCACATATAATGCCCTAAAAAACCAAGCTCAATCTAATATCAAGGATCTGATCCTTCCTCATCTTCTTGTTCATCCTTAGGCGGATCTTTTTGTTATCAGGCTCTTTTCCTGTGGAACCAACTACTAGTTTTAATCTGTCAGGCAGACACCCTGTATACTTTTAGGTTGAAGCTTAAAATGTTTTGATAAAGCCTATAGTTAAATTGGCTCAGGTTATCATGGACTATCTCTATAACTATGCTGCTATAGGCTTAGACGGCTGGAGTATGTATGGCCCACTTTTCATCATTCTGCTTCATTCTATCTCTTTTCTCCCATTCTGCAAAATTTTTGGTTCAACCTTTAGGTTTTTTCTTATTTTTCTCATCATAGTAGCTTCATCTGGTCTATTCTTGTTTGGCTGCGATATCGTCCTTGATGGACAAATTAGCTTGGCTGCAACCACCACTGGGATAATATATGATAAAGTTAGGCCTGTTTTTCAGTGTTTAGTCCTGTTTCTCTGAGATATGGCTATAAGCCCAGCTTTTACAGTGACTAACTGTATGTGCTCCTTTTATTATTTTTTTCATGAAAACTGACCAAAAGCTTGTTTGCTTGACTGTTTCTTTCCTAGACAGAACAACACATTTATGGACACTTTATGGATCATTGTTTCTATGTCTCTTTGGTATCTCTGCTTCTGTCACCTTGAATACCCAGCCCTTTTCTGCTCAAGGTTTCTTCCTGCTAAAAGAGAGTTTTTCCTCTCCACTGTTGCTGTATGCATGGTCAATGTAAGTCATTCCACATGCTAGCAAATATCTACTGTCGCCATATGTTAATTTAAGAGGAGGGAGTCCTCAATGCAATCAGCCGGTTTTCCTTTGATAGTAAATTTTTAACTAAACTGACTCTAATCGAATGATCTCTGTAAGGTTTCTTGAGATGATTTATCCTGTTAATTGGAGCTATATAAATTAACCAAATCAAAACTATATAAATCCAAAAGCACACAAGAGCTGAAATAGGAAGAGTTAAGATTAAACCCTATTCATGCATTAGAATGTGCCAGAGCAGGCCCAGACCTAAGTAAAATTCAGAATTTGCAACAAGACTTAAATAAAAAATCAAAAATAAAATAAAAATAAAAAACACTCTACTTGAGCCTTTTCTCAGAACAAATGGGGAAACATTTGAATATATGTACAAAGCTGGTAATGACATAGACCTAAAAGCTATATTTGTACAGTAGTTGCAGTTGTAGCAAAAGGTGGTTCTGCAAACTATACATCCAAGTCCAAGTCAGTTGGACAAATATGCCAACTTCAGTAGATATTTTGGTTATTTTTAACAACCTCTAAAAATATGTCATGATGTTTCTTCAGCTACCCCTTTGTACAAAGGTTTTTGTTTGTCAACTTCATAACATCCCAGTAAAATACCCTGAAGTATTAAGTAAAGGGCTCTTTAACCTTTGGCAGCAGTTAATTCCATTAAATATCTATATATATCTATATATATCTATATCTATATATATAGATATATATAGATATATATAGGGAGAGTTTTTTTTTTCCACCCTATCTCAGAACCATCCTTTATTCTCTCACTGTTTCAACAGTCATTATTTAGATAAAAATATTTTATTTTCCTTTGGGGGTTTGTGTTACTAGATATTTATTTTAGCACAAGATTTATTCAGAAAGTTCATGCTTGTCAATCTAAAAGATTTGTCTTTTTCTCTATTTTATACAAACTGTTATTTGTATTATGCACATCTATGTATTATGTACATCTATGTATTATGTACATCTATGTATTATGTACATCTATGTATTATGTATATCTAAGTGCATCTATGTAGTATTATGTTCATCTATTGTACATCTAAAAGGGGAAACAATGAGATTTGGTGTGTGTGTGTGTGTGACAGAGATAGTAGTACACGGTTTCCCAGCTACCGCCTGCAGGCTCAGCACCCCCACTCTACTCCGAGAAACAGCTTTTAGACAAAAATATCTCTCTCCTGTTGGTTACCCCCCCCCTTCCCCAGACACACAACACCACCTCCATTTCCGCCACAGATATGACATCACAGGTTGTACCATGTGATCCACCCGCACAAAGCTTTACAGCTATGGATGGGGCCTACCTGTGACGCACAGATCTGCTTGATGGGTGAAAATTAGAGGTGGAAAACAAGAGCCTTCCTTCTATACTTCCAAATGAATATTGATTATCTGGGTTGGATGGCACAGACAATGCATTTACAGAGGTCTTCTCTTAGTTTGAAGTGCCCAAATAAAGTTTACCAATGAAAATTAAGATCTCCCCATGTTAATGAAAACTAAAATTAAAAGAGGATGCCATTTCTTGCTCTAAACTAGCATTAGAAATTATATAACTATGAAACAGAAACTTGGAAAATCTTGAGTGGAAAATACAAAATATAGTAATCCATTACACAGTTTTACCTGTTGGATCTGAGACCACGTCATATAAAAAAAGAGAAAACAATATTGTTGTGCACTGACCAGACGGAGTGTTGAAACCAAACCAGTTTCATGTTCAACTTCCCTGAATGCTGACGTCTAGAAACAAAACGGATTAACTGGAGCTTTAAAAGAGAAATGAGCATTCTTGTTAAGTAAACTCTCTCCACATAGACATGTAACGGTTTGCAGCTGTTCACATTTAAGATTATTGTGTAATAAGTCACATTCACACATGTCAAAGCATTGAAAGCATTTGTGTTTCCTTTATTTGTTTTAATTAAGATGTAAGTAGAGCAAATACTAGAAATTACTAACATTCATTCCCAAAGTTATTTTAAAAGTTTTTCATAAAAATATACTTTAGAATTTGAGTTAAACTGTTATAAATTAGCTTTTCGGCATTAGCATCATTGGCCTGTAGATGTAATGCATTCTGCAGGGTTTCCATACAGAATTTTGTCTAAGCCAACTTGTTTTAATGAACTATGTGAGGTTCCTTAAGATGGCAGGTGGTGTGATTTTGCAATATATGAATGGATTGAAATAAATTACTTCATATGTATTTCTTTTGGGCTCAACAAATTGTTTTTAATGTGTTATTTGTCAAACAATCAAGTGTTGCTTTTTTTTTTCTTCCATAGTAACATGAAACCACATTGAGCATGCTCACTGTTTTCACTTTATTTTCCTTTTCCATGGCAACAGAGACATTATTAAAAGATTGTCTATAACAGACATGTGCGTCACTCCTCATAAGATCATTCTACACTCTGTGCCGCACTTCGATTACGGTATAACTTAAGTTAACAAAGAATAAAAGGTAAAAATACATTACACATTACAGTAATAAAAAGTAATAATTAAAAAAAGCTGGAAATTATGCAGTTGATATATTTTCTGTGTTGGGAAAACACACACACAAAAAACCTGATAGTCCAAAAGTAAAGGACAGAAATATAAATATTAGGGACAAGCTTAGTGCACGGCTTACTTTAAAAATTTTTTATCCTAATTTATTTCAATTCTATTCAGTTTATTTATATAGCGCCAGTTCACAACACATGTTATCTCAAGGCACTTTACAGAGAAAATTCAACAAGAGCATACAGTCAGATTGATTCAAATTTTCTATCAAAGGAAAACTAGCTGATTGCATCAACTCATTGACTCTTCAGCAATCCCTCACACCAGGCCTGCTTGTAGTGACAGTGGAGAGGAAAACTCCCTTTTAACAGAGAGAAACCTCCAGCAGAACCAGGCTCAGTGTGAGCGGCCATCTGCCGAGGCCGACTGTGGTTCAAGGAGAAAGAAGAAGACAAACAGAAGTAGAGCCAACTCCATGCCAACCCCCATGTCAGAGGCTGAAAAAGAGCAAATACAGTTAGTCACAGTCAGAGAAACAGGACTAGCCTTAAAAATAGACAAGGTGTCTGCCTACGGACTAAAACCGGTAGTTGGTTCCACAGGAACCAGAGCCTGATGGCTAAAAGATCTGCCTCCAAATATACTTTTAGAAATGCTACTAACCACAAGCAGAGATGGCAAAAGTACTCACTTTCCGTACTTGAGTAAAAGTACAGATACTTGTGTTAAAAAATACTCTGGTGAAAGTGGAAGTACTGGTTAAACTTCTTTACTCAAGTAAAAGTAACAAAGTACAGGCTTGTAAATTTACTTAAAATATAAAAGTAAAAGTAGAAACCACTTTTTTCATGCCGTTGCCTACATTTTAAATGGATGTCTGCCAATAGGACTAGATCTCCGTTGTGTTCATTTTCAATCATCTCATCGTCCATGCTACTATGCTAACGCCACCGCCACCAAGCTGCAATGATTTGCCGCAAATGGATACCGCCGAATCTGTCGATTCATCTTGTAGTGGTGCGTCAAATGCAACATAGATTCCCATCCAATTAGATTGAATTTGGTATTGATGACGTGAAAAATAATAACGGTAACTCCATTAAAATGATTCAAAACTAAAGTAACGAGCCAATTTTTTAAAATGTAAGGAGTAGAAAGTACAGATATTTGTGTAAAAATGTAAGGAGTAGAAGTAAAAAGTCGCCATAAAAATAAGTAGTAAAGTAAAGTAAAAATATCAGAAAAATCTACTTGAGTACAGTAACGAAGTATTTGTACTTCGTTACTTCCCATCTCTGACCACAAGTCAACGTGCCGATTAAGAGCGAAGTGCTCTGTTAGGAACATAAGGAACAATCTGATGTCTGATGTAAGATGGAGATTGTTTTTTAGCACTTCATATGTGCAAAGGGGGATTTTAAATTCTATTCTAGATTTAACGGGAAGTCAATGAAGAGAAGCTAGGATAGGAGAGACTTGATCTATTTTTAATTTTCATCAGAACTCTGGGTGCAGACTAGTTTCTCAGCTCAGAAGTTACTGATTAATAGGCATCTTTTTATAAGACTCAGGTCCAAAGATAATAACTTCTGTTCTATCTGCATTCAGAAGCAGAAAGTTATGAGTCATCCTGATTTTTATGTTTTCAAGACATGCCTGTAGTCTATGTAATGGGTTATTTTTCATCAGTTCCTATATAGCTAGTTTATTTACAATGAGTGTCATTAGTAAGGAGACAATTTAAGCATGAATTTAAAAAGATAAATGAATAGTTTGGCATAACTGGAAAAAATCCCATGTCATAAAGTGACCGTAAAGTTAGGCTATTTTGTTTGAATTGTGTGCAGATATTGTGAAAACGGTAAAATACAAAATAATATATATGTTGTATGTAAACATTAGTGTAAACTATGTTAACAACTTTGTCAAATAAATACTTCAAAGCTGTTATAACCATTAATATTTATGAACTGTAATAGTACATAGAAAAGGCTTGCCTTTAGTTTCTGTTATTTTTCAGAATGCAATATGATCTGTGTATGACTTTGACTTCTTAAGGGGTTTAAAACAGAAAAAGGATTTCTCTTTAAAATGTTAATGAGATAGTAACTAGAAGTTAGACTAATGCTGTTCCAACTGTGACCCTGACTGCCCACATAAAAGTTTTGTAAATATTCTGTCAGATATTCCATCCTGAAATGATAAAAAAATGAACAGAATGCTAAAATTAGATTAGATAGGTACTTTATTTATGCAAGGAAGAAACAAAGTGATAGAAAAGTCATTCTAAAGAGTTTTTAAAACAGAATGAAAAAAAAATCTTACTATGAATAGGAAATTTGAATTGTAAGACATTAAAAAAAATATAAAGTTTGTGGTAACCAGTATGAATGATAATAAGCTTACAAATGACCAAGGCATGCAGTTTACATACACGCAGGAAAATCAAAAGCCAAAATTTTCCTACAATTTGATACTAAATCCGACCAGATTTTTCCAGTTTTAGCTCTCTTTTGCTCTTAAAAATAGAGATTTATGTAGGCCTTCAAATGGCTAAAATATTTATTGTAACCTTAAAGCTTTTAGGTTTTATTTTGGCCCATTCCTCTCGACAAAACCACTGAAACAAATCAGGTTTTAGGCTGCTGTGCTGACACTCATCCTTTTTGGCGTTCAGCCCTAATGGACCTTTGACATGAAAAGCTTTGTTTGATTCAGTTTCCAGACAATAAGTAATAATATTTTAAACTATAGTAAAATTGTCCTCTAAAGAAAAGTAGAAACTGATTTATAGAAATAACTATTGGACCAGACAAAATGTTCAGTATGTGAAAGTTTTTACTAAAACACTTGTGATTCTAATGTAAAGTTATTCTCTATGTCAAATGTCAATTTTTTATATATAGCACTTTACAGGTATAGCACTGCACCAAAGTGCTTTACAGGAAAGACAACAACACCAATTAACAAAACAGAATGTGAAACACTGCTTCAATTAAAAGCTAAAGAATAAAAATAAGTTTTAAGAAGCGATTTAAAACGATCCAGGCTGTCGGCAGATTTAATTTGAAGAGGTAAATGGTTCCACAGAACAGAATATTTGGGGAGTATTCTGAAATTATTGTCGGAGTGAGACCTCTATTTTTTATGCTCAGGCTGTGGTTGGCTCTAGACTAATAACGTTATGGGAAAACGTAATTTCTGTCCAATGCGCGTGCTGTGACGTTACATAATGGGACGTAAGCGTGTAAAAACGCTCGAGGCGGAGCGTGAAGCGAACATTCTGCTTCAGTTTATTGATCGGACGGCATCAGACAGATATTTGCCCGCAGATATCTAATACCACAGCTTATTTTTTGGGAGGTTATGGACAGGACGCTGCTCTGAAGAAGTGTGGAACAGACTAAGGTTACAGGCGAACACTCGGAAATAATGATGAAGAAGGATATCAGTCTGACCCTGGTGGACGACGCAGACCTCAAACCGCATCTCCGCGACGCCGAGAGCCTCCTCAACTCCCCGGATTTGGGTCTGCTCAAGCTGGCTTCCCCAGAGCTAGAGAGGCTCATCATCCAGTCCAACGGACTGGTCACCACCACACCAACCAGCTCCCAGTTCCTCTATCCAAAGACGGTGACTGACGAGCAGGAGTTCGCCGAGGGCTTCGTGAAAGCGCTGGAGGACCTGCACAAGCAGAACCAGCTGAACGGAACCGCTCAGACGAACAGCAGCCTGGAGCTCGGGGCTAACATCCCGGCGGTGACCGTTCAGCCGGACCTACCGGTCTACACTAACCTTAACAGCTACGGCAGTGGGCCCCTGGGAACCACTGTCAACTACGCCACGGACACTGTACCGTTCCCGCCCCCTCCCTCCCATCACCTGGGGACAGCCCCGCTGCAGCCGGAGCTCTCCCGGGTTCAGCCGCCGAAGGAGGAGCCTCAAACGGTCCCAGACGTCCAGAGCTTCGGGGAGAGCCCACCGCTGTCTCCGGTCGACATGGACACGCAGGAGCGCATCAAAGCCGAGAGGAAGAGGCTGAGAAACAGGATTGCCGCCTCTAAGTGTAGGAGGCGCAAACTGGAGCGGATCTCCAGGCTGGAGGATAAAGTGAAGACGCTGAAGACCCAGAACACCGACTTGGCTTCGACCGCGAGCCTGCTGAGAGAGCAGGTGGCCCAGCTGAAGCAGAAGGTCCTCACCCACGTCAGCAGCGGCTGCCAGATGTTACCACACGAAGTCCAGGTTCACTGATGGGAGGGAGGGAGAAGCTCAGAGGACTTCATTCTTGTTGGTTCTTCTGTATGTAGCCCAGATGCGCCCCCCCACTCCCACTCTGCCAGGCGACATCAACCGGTCTGTACAGAGCCGGCCCAATGCATAAGCGAATCAAGCAGCTGTAAGGAACCAATCAGAGAGCTGCCATTCTTTTATATACAGGCAGTTTCAGCTCATTATAAAGGTTTCAACGTTAAAAATTTACACGTTGAACTTAAAGATATTGGTGAATGTACTACTTGTAAATATACAAAGAAATGTATGGTAACATATTCACTAATTCATGCTCCGGGTTCCGTTTTTCTGTCGTTTGTGTCTGAAGTTGGGTTCTCTTTTTAGCGAGGAACGCCAAACGAGGCTAAGAGATACTTGCGAATTGTCTGGAGCTGTTTTTCAGTATAATCACTTCAGTTTTAGCCCTTCTTCCTAATTGAACCAGATTTCCATAGGCTGTGTGCCGGGTGGTGGGTTTTACAGGAAGTGGCCATCTGAACCAAATTCCAGGTAATGCCCTATACATTCGTGTGCTTACTGAGTGCTAATGTTGTGTAAGACTGATCAAATGTAAGCATACGTGGTAGAACACAACTTGATGAAAGCTTTCAGTGTTTTCAGCCATTGATGTAGAACTGGGATAATTTAATTTTAAAAGGATTTCTTTGTATCCCTATTGTCTACAGAATTTTTTGTTGGTTTGTTGTTTTAGCCAAAAAGAAGAGAAATGAGTTTAATTCGTAATCCTGTTCTACCTCGTATGTGTTGAATAGTATGAGCGGGGCACCTTTATTTTTAAAAATCTTGATATTTAGTCCTTAAACGTGTTTATTGGCTGTATTTAGTCTTGACGCTGGACCAAATTGATATTTTTACATTAATATGCACAATTAACCCTCATAAGGGAGGTGTTTGTAAGTAAAAAAAAAATACTTGCGGTTTGTATGAGATAATCTCACTATATAATCTATTTACTATATTGTATTTCTGTAAAGAAAGATTTGCATGTATTGGATAAACTGGAACATTGCCCTCAGCTGTGTCTTCTAGGCAACATGTTTCTATGTGTTTATCTTATAAACCTTTACACGTGTATGTTTTTGTTTTGATTTTTTTACTCTGTGTCCTTATTTCTCTGTGTACTGATAAAAAAATGTGAAAGCTGCAACTTTGCTGTTGCACAGACTGTTGCTATCACCTGTAGCCTACAGTTAGTTTGGGCTTAATGCTGTGTTTTGAATTAAATGCTGCTCAGCAATAAAGGTTTTGCTCTTCATTTGTTTTGTTACTCTTAAACCAGACATTGGGGGAGAAATAGGCAGTCACTGCTGCTGACGTACTGATTAATTACCTTGGATGTGTTCAATATGCATAATACTTTTGATATCAGTACATCACAAAGCAGAGGGAGATATCGCTTTGATAAATAGAAATGATCTTGTCAATTTTTCAGATTCTAGTTCATTAAAAACTAGAACTCCTATTAGAAAACCTAAAGTACTTTCTTTTTGTCGCCTTTGTTTTATGTACCTTGAAATTGCATGTTCTTTTTTTTTTTTTTTTTTTTTAAGCCAAAACAAGGCTTTGTTGGGCTACCCAACAAAGCTTGGAACTCGACGCTAATTCTGACATTTTGAATTGAAAAAAAAAACTTCCTGAATGGGAAGAGAAATTTTTAAATTTGGAAAACCAACTCCAATGGTTTGTCTTTTAACTTTTTTGGTATTTACCTTGAAGAAGAAGAAAAAAAATCAACAGACCAGATCTCAAAGATAACTGGAAATCAATGTTGGCTGTTAAAAAAAAAAAAAAAATAAATAAAAAACAGAACTTCTGTATCTTTATGTTACAGACTGTATAAAGTTATATTTTGAAATTAAACTTTTTTCTGAACCTCAGGTAAATATCTTATACAACTGATTCAGATAATCTTATAACACCTTAAATAGAAAAGCCAATATAATAAACTTTTGACCCCCATTATTTCCTCCTCTGGTCTACTGTCCTTATATTCAGATAGGAGTATTACTCCCCCTGGTGGCTGAATGCAGAAATAACACCAGTACAGCAGGGCCCTGGTTGAGTTTAACATTAGGTTGTCAAACACCCCTGTTGGAACAATTTGATTAAACGAGTGTTAGGAAACATTATTTAACTTACAAATATTTTGATAAAGAAGCATTTGGCTGCATATTGCCATTTTACGTACAATTATTTTTAGTAATCTTTTAAATTGGTGTTTCATTACTTGCAGTGATTCATGATCAAAAGATAAGTTCTTTACTTTATTTTGAGCTAATTTTGAGTTTAAGATGAAGTGATACTGAAAGCGCATCCTCGAAAAAATAGATTTTGAAATGTAACAACTTTTGGAAAGAATTGAAATGAATCCATCTATATTGGATTTTTCCCAAACTTTTTAGCTTCTGACCTACAAAATGGTACCAGACTAGACCCATGACTCCAAACTATTGGTGCAATACACAGACATTTTTACAAAATCAATTAACCATGGGTTTAATAATATTACAAACAGCCAAAGTTTTTTTTGTCTATTTTTGAGTGATGCTTTTTCATCTTTATGAACATAAACATTGATAATTTAGTATAATTTCTATAGTAGATCTGAAGACACTATGCTGGTTGATCAAGGTTCACCCTAACTTTTGGAGTCAATGCTCTATATGACTGGATGTGATTAGATAAACATTTTCCTGTCTTCCGAATTTTCAGATTTCTTTTGCGAGATAATATTTGCTGTATAGATTACATAATAAAAAAAAGAATTGTAGACTTTAATATACAAAACATATTTTAATGTACTAAACAGACTTTAATATACAAAAGGCTTTAGAGGTTGTTTGGTTTCTTCTAAAGCCGAACATAAAACTTATTAAGATAACTGTCATGTCAGGTTACTCATAATTGTCATCTACTGGATGACTTTAAGCTAAAAACTGCACATCAAGGCAAAGCATAATTGATTAGTTAATAGGTTTTCTTTATAAACACGACAATTTCTGCTTTAAATCTTTGATATTCTGAAAACATTTATAGTACAGCAACATGGAAACTTTAGAACACTTATGATGAACAAGCCAGGTAATTGGACATTTAATATGTTTAATATTTTCCAGGATATCAATCTTATTAATGTTCAGAACAGAATAAGCAGATTTCTTTGTGACTTATAATAATGTTATTGGTGTTTTATTGTGTTTTTAGTTGTATTTATGAAGTTATTGAATTAATGCCTGCTGCACTGTCCTCTCTAATTAGAAATGAGGACAGGGTTAAAAAAAACAAAACCAAAAAAAACTGTTAGCACTTTTTTCTCTCTCACTGTGAGGTTTTATGTGCCTTTTAAATGCAGTGTTCAGATTTTTTTCCATAACTGTTTTGTGTTTTAGGCGTAAACGTGTTTCGTAATGATCTCCTCTGACCATAGCAGCTTCTTCTACGTTAGTTGAGCCTGCTGCATGAATTGAGGAAGGTTTCAAACTGGATTTTCCCTGAGCAAGCTTTTCAAGAAGCAGCGATGAAAACATAAAAGCAGGTTTTTATGTAAAATCAACAAGTAAATACTTTTAAATCAGTTATTTTTATTGTTTTACCACAAAGTACAGATAAAAACATCCACAGCATGTTCTCTCATTTTAGTGGCCCAAACTGAAGGTATCTGAAGAGGCAGTGATTACAAGACCAAAAAGAAATAAACATACACGTTCCTGCGTGCTAGTAGAAGATCTATAGTCAGCAACCTCTACCAAGCTTGAAGGGTTTTATTTTCTTGTATTTTATGCTGCAGAGTGTGTATTGCTTCATAACTGAGAGACACATTCATTCACAAGTAGGCCAAGAAATGATTGCAGATACAGTACAACATGGCTCTTTTTAGGTTTGTTTTTTTTTTTGGATGCAAGCCTGAGTCGGCACAACACAATTTACGTGTATGACTGGGAGGTACAGTATTTACAGGTAATGGTTTATATGGAGAGGAAGACGTATTAGAAAGGAGAGCATTTTTATCAGTTTGGGTTTTATTTAGAACAGTCACAACCAATAAGAAGTAAAATATTCACAGGGAGAAAAATCACTAAACGCTGGCTGGGGATTCATTTTCTGTTACTTCAGCTGTCATTTCAGAGGCTCTTAAAATAAAACAGAAATATTGACTTCATCAAGTCTTTTTTTAATGATTTTTTCCCCCCCAATTTTTGTAATTTTCTTCCATAAATTCCTAAGAGAACCCCATTTTTGTTTTTCTTTTTCTGCCAAAACCTGTTTCATTGCAACTTGGAGCTAATGAAATGCCCCTATCAGCCAGTTCTACAGTAATCCAGCATCAGATGAATTAAAATCCTAGAAAACCATTTTTGGCTTTGAAAAGTGAAGCAAAACAAATGAGTAAATACTTTGAGGATTTGTTTGCCCATTAAAGTATTGACTCCAGCAGTTTCAACCTTCTCCAAAACAGACAAACACCAACATTTAAACATTAGCCTCCAACAGTCCAGTAGAGCTGCTCTGCATTACAGGATGCATTTTGTTAATAAGCACAGGAAAAAAAAGCGCTTAAAGTGCTTTTAGCCACTTGAGTCACTGCAGCTGATGAAGCCTCGCTGCAGATGTGAGTAAAAGCAAAAATCAGTCAATAAATGCTGAACTGACTTTAGTTCAGGCTTAAGAATTCAAATGTAGACAGAAAGCCGATGGAGGTTTTAACTGAACCCTCATCCCAAGTGTTTGATACCTGTCCAGACTGCTTCACCATTTTTGGTACCCCTGGTGCAGACTTGTAAGAAGCAGCATAATCCTACATTACAAACTTTAAAGAAAGAACAACCTTTAACTTCACTCCATATTCCAGGAAAATAATGAATTCTGAAATAGCTGATTTTTACCAGTTAATAACTCTACTACCAGTTACTTTAAAAAAAACAATGAACTGAAGATTTTTTACAAAAGTAAACCAGGTGAAACTAAAACTTTTCCACTTGAGGAGTTCTGGATAGAGGATATTGACAGATGAAAACTTTTTTTTAAACTTAAATGCTGCTCTAAGTGGGTGCTCTAAGTCAGCTAAAGGATTATTTTAAAGTCTCTATTCTCACAGATAACAATTAATTGATTAATAAATTAGATGATGATTATTTCAATAATCGATTAATCACAAATAATCCGACTAACTGTTTCAGCCCTTTTCTAAATGTGCACTAATAACTCTTTAAATATGACTGACTGACTCATAAAATGATTTGTTTTTCCATTCGCTAGTACTACGGTAAGTTGGGCACTATTTGAATCATTAGAAATTATAATAGACTATTTAAATTGTGCAATATGTAATTTTAATTGAGCACTTAGAGAATCACCTAAATTGACCAAATCAATAGCTGCAGGTCTGAGATTTACAAGAGCCATAATTAAAATCTCAAGACTGTTTTTTACTCAACCAACATTCAATATGATAAAGACAAGAAAAAAAAAGAAAATGTAGATGTATTCATCTTCATATTCTATCTTAAACCATAATAAGAAGCTCCCCTAAAACAATCTCAAACGTATTTTATAGTAATGCCTTCTGATCAGTCTTTACCAGGGGTGCCAATAAATGTGAAGGGCATCGCATAATTTATTCCTAAACTCTTCTGCTTGTTGGTGTGGAATACAAAATACATTTCTGATTAAACTTATCTAGGTTCAATCTTTTTGAAGCGAAAATGCAAAGCTGGTAAGTTCAGCATTGCCAGAGCAGAAGCAGCAGGCTGTAGTGTCCAACCTGTGTGGGACTTAAACCAAAAAATTACCTAAAACCTCACATATAAATACAGTGAAACCACAACAAACTCAGACGGCACTATTCTCCTTCTATTTTGTCACAACAGAGATGATCAAGATAAAGTCAGAATGAGAAAAAACTGAGAATTTTTTCATTATTAAAATCCATCTCTAAATGTTTTAGAAAATTTTTATATATATACTTTGTAGAACAAAGTAAATCTTTCATTGATCTTACAATCTTACTGAAAATTTGGATGAGTTTGTGCCTTGGAAATAACTTTTCTATTTACTACCTGTATAGAGTTTATTTCCAACTGATAAACAGCACAAATGTCTTCCTCTAGGATCAGATCTATATATTTCACATCAATTATCCTAAAAATCCACCATTAAACTCAAGTTATATGCAGCCCATACAGAGCTTGTAGTGTTACCTTTAATTTCAATCAGTAAAATAAAAAAGTGAGAAATGAAACTACATACAGTTCTTCAGCCTACCTCTCTGATCTGATCTTTTTCAGTCTGAAGTGAAAACTTAGAAATTTGCATAATTCCTGAAAGATGCCACAAGCGGGGGGAAAGTAGCTCCCTGAGGAGCAAAGAAACCAATCCTACAACAAAACACCTTTTTTTTTTATCTAACACTAACCTTGCAGTACATCATACTTTTTAGAATGTTTCCTCAGAAGTGCATACCTGTAGATATTATATGTCTATATTGCACAACATTTATATGTACATCTAAAATAAATATACTGAAATAAAAAATTATCTTCTTTTATATACGGTTCTTCTCTCTTTATCTGCTCACCAAAGCTTCTTCATTTTTTACCCTTTCTGTGGTTTAGGTTATGAAAACAAGGCCAAAAAAATACAAAATAAAACATTTCTAAAGGAATAAAAGATATAGAATAAAAGGATAAAGGATAAAAGATGCTTGGAGGAGCTTTGGAAAAGGTCGTGTTTTCATGTGTAAATAGATGGGAATACAAAACAAAACTGATATGGATCTCAAAATGTAATATACCGGTTTTGAATATTTCTCTGATGGATCATAGCATGTGTTAATCCACCGTTGACCTCTTGCTCACCAAATCCAAGGCTTTCAACTCTTCATAACAAACGACTGTAAACTTTAGAAGGATTTAAATGGCACTCTGAGGATGCTCGCCGTCAAATCCTTCTGGTGAAACCATACTGAGGATCAAGAGAACCAACAAGAGCCTGGGCTGCAAAAAGTCATAAATGCACTGGTTATAATGGGCTTGCTTTGGCATCAAATTAACACCTGGACTGATAAAAACACCTATAAATCTCCTGTTTCTGGAGATACTTTACAGAAACACATTCAAAATGTGGGAACACCACCTGCTTGCAGCATTTCAGACTCTTCCCAGCCCTTGTCTTGTGGTCATCAGCCCCCCAAAAAAGAAAAAAAGCAGGAAGAGGGGTGAACAGGATGCTGGAGGAAGGATCCAAGGACCTGGGGTCCAACTAAAGAAGTACTGGGGAAAAAAAGAAACAGCAGGAAAAAAAGGGATTAGGGAATGAGTCAGCTTTAACATGCACAGTCCTGATGGGGAGGGGCAGGCTGCTCTGCCAGCTGGGGCCCCTGTTTGGCGCCTGTAACGGCAGGATCTCCAGCATCCAGACTCTCTGACATCTTTTCACAGATGATATCGACAAGGCGCTCAAAGGTCTGCTTCACATTGATGTTGTCCTTAGCACTGGCCTCAAAGAACTCAAAACCTGGAGGAGAAACAAGGGCAGAGAGATTCTTTTAGTAAAACAAAATGTTTGCCTTCAAGATGATGCAAAATAATAATATTTTTTTTTTTTCAGAAACAGTAGAGCTGTTTTAAACAGGTTGATAACCTGCTACAGGCGAAAGGTTGAGGTCGGGACCCCCTCCAGGAGGTTAACAGCTGTAAAATCACTATAGGTTAATTTACACATCATTTTTGTGTTTAATATTGTCATTTTGCTGATTGTTGAATGTATCATCATCTTTATGGAACGTCAATATCACAGTTAGCATAGCAGAGCCTTAGAATGATGCTACCACCATGTTTTACACTTGGTACCGTACTCTTCACCTTGCCCTATTCCCTTTTTTCTGTTTTTTGTTTTTGCAAGTGGTTGCAAAACAGATAAACCATTTTCCCATCTTAACCATCAAACTTCTCCCCTAAGAAAAAATAGTTTTTTCTTTTGTTCAGATAAACATGTGAGCAGAGGCTTCTTTGTTCTCAATCTATTTGGAGGTGAAATCCCATCACAGTGGGATTGGTGTCAGTATGTTCACATTTTTTATAAGTTTTAGTCTTAGGGTTGTTCTTGATTGTCCTGATCTTTTCTTTTATAATAATCACATTTATTTGTTACATCATTTATCCAGTATACAATATACAAATGTGGCCGCTGCATCTAAACCAACTCTTAGAGAGGTTTGGACTGGCGATTTTGCACCTCTTCTGTTCTTTAAGGGCAAGTCTGGGTCATATGTGTAAAACTTTCAAACTGATGTTCTATCAGGTCTTTGATGTTCACAACAGGCTTTGAAATTAAATAAGTTGGCCAACTTTTAGCTTTTAGAAAGGGTCAAGATCGTACTCCTGTTAAATTTGATCTGTTAAAAGTTGGGTCTGTGCCAAAATAAGAACTATAAAACTAAATTAACTCTTACATTTCAGAAAAGCCTCATGGTCAACTTATTTAACCAGTTAGTCCAGAAGCTTAATGAAAGCTCAGAAAAATTTGGAATTTCTTCAGCTTGTTTAGATAGATTTAGACAAAATTATTGGGGGTGTTTATATCAGAAGCTTTATGTATGAATTTTGTCTAGGGGCGGATTTAAGAAAATCTTAACACATTTTAAGAGCTTGGAACCAACTCTTGTTTTTAAAAATTCACTGACACTGTTTATTTCATCTTTATTAACCCCTCAGTGAATAATAGCTTTGATGCACCTTTAACAAATCCGATTTATTCATGCTAATATTTAAAATTAAAATTGGAGCAGCACAAACGGTGCAAGGAGTTTAAACTTACCAAGATGTTCTGAAAGCTGCCGGCCTCTATCGGCACTCACCACCCTCTCGTCCTCCATGTCACATTTGTTTCCTACCAGCAGCACCTGGGCGTTATCCCACGAATATGTCTTAATCTGAGTCGACCTGGGAGCAAACACAACCAGCTTACTGTTCAAATTCAAAGGTTCAAATTCTTCCTCTCAGTCTAAGCAACGGAAGAGGGCAAAAACAAAAGTAAAAAAACTGCCATCACAGAGGCACGATTTATTCAATGAGATTAAATTTGTTGCAACAGTAACAAATTTCTTTCCAGAATGTTTCTTTCTTTCTAAATTATGCTTTTTTTTCTAAGTCAATCATCAGACCTGATTCAAAATCAAATGCAGACATTGGGAATAAATATTTGTTTCTGTTTAACTGACATGAAAGAAATGTTGCCTTATTCTAAATGGATCTTTATGGTTTTAACTTAAACATTTAAGCATAAAAATGCATCCATTCTGTTAAAAGCCAAATCTCCAGACTATCCTGATAACATTTCATTGATCCACACACATCCCTTTAACAAGTAGTGGTTACCATACACTTTTATCAATAAAAAAAAAAAAGAAGAAGAAAAATTCAGTCCTTCATCTGGAAACGTACCAGTCCTGGACAGCGTTGAAGGAGTCCTCGTTTGTGATGTCATACATGAGGATGAAGCCCATGGCTCCTCGGTAGTAAGCTGTGGTGATGGTGCGGTAACGCTCCTGACCTGCTGTGTCCTGGAAACAACAATTACAAAGTACAATTCTTCTGTTAGGTCACAGAGAATATTTATTAAATGTTAAATTAACAAATTGTTAGATAAGATGATAAGCAAGTGAAGCTGTGAAAAGAGGAAGCTGAAATAGATAAAAAAAAAACTCTACCAGTTTATAAAAGGAGTTACATAAATTTCTTCTTCCTGTGTTGAAAAACATTATATCTAAAAGAACTAATTAGAGATGTAAACGCTTCATATTGAAATGTTTAATTGTATTTATTGAGGCTTTCCTCCAAAAACTTTTCAGCAAAGATCAAGATAGTCTCTTCTGAGGTGCAGATTGTGCCTACAGTAGGTGTGCATCCACAATGGCAGTGAAGAAAAAAATCTTATAGTATTTCTCTTATGTCCCTATGTGCGAAAAACGGGTCAATGCTGCAGTGATTGTCTGTATTTTTCTGTAGGGAATCCTACTTCTGACAGTTTAAGGTGGTTAACAGCTTTAGAATAATGGTGCCATAAATCCTGTGGTGTTAAATGCTTTTGATTCATAGGAGTAAGTTAACTTACAATTTAGGAACACCGCCATAAATAGCCTGGGTGCCATTCCGAACTTAGTCCCGCCCACAACGTTTGAGGTCGGGAAGTTCGGTCTGGCATTGCTCAATAATAGCGCGAGTATGCTCGCACAATATCTGGCGGGCCAATCAAATTGTCAGGGCGGGCTTTATACGATGATGGACAGATGATCAACAGTAACGTAATCAACCACGTGACCAAAGCACGCTTGGGTGACAACAACAATGGCTGCCGCTGGAGAGTTGAGGTGTGTAGATTCTGCTATTAGGTCTGTTCTAGAAGATATCGACAGAAAATTTATTTTAAAAGAGGAACAGAGAAACGCGATCAAGGCTCATCTTCTTATTCTAGGCGTGAAACTGCACGCTTTGATTTTTGTTGACAACAACTATGCGTCTCTTAACATACGTCACACACTCCGTTGCTCTTATTGGTTGTAGGTCTATCCAATTGAGTGCAGAGGCATTTTTTTTCCTGGTTCGTTCAAAACACGCCCCATAATCACAGCTCTATGGAGCAGTATCAGACTCATATTCTGACTAGAATTGAGTAGGACTACGTCAGGCTAGTATAAATAAGGTCTGGTCGGTTAATGTAGTATCAGGTGGGTTTAGGAGGAATTTGTGGCACCATTACATCTACGTCCTTGTCCACAATTGCGTAGGGGGCCAACAAGGTGTCAGTGACAGGGCCCTAAGAGGTTCAGGGGCCCCTAAGGAACTGCAGTCTCTGCTTACCGATAGTTACGCCATTGATATGGATTTCACTATAAGAAATCCGGGGATAAGAGCATTAGTACTATATCTAAATAGTAAGTGTAGGTAGCACAGAGTGGTGTTATATAAACTCCTCTTATAAGCAGAACATTTCATGAGTGCAGAATGCAAGCTGAGAGGTGAAAATACTGCATCAATATCAATACAGTATTTAGTGTTTGAAAATAGATCAAATAAATCAGTTTTTCAAAAGGATGATGATTTAATGCTGGCGACAACTTTCTCCTGCCTCAACAGGCCCTATTAAATGGGTTTATTTCAATGAAATGAAAAAAAGCAATACTGTAGACCATTTATCGCTAAATGGGATAAAAAGACCAAAAAGTGCATGAAAGATAAATAAAATAAGACTAAATGAAAAGATTTCTGAACAATACAGGCAGCAAACTAAATCATCTGTCACAGAGGGAGGTTTAAAAAGGACCTTAGTTAGATGTGTTAGGTTTTAATAAAGTCGACAGTCCTTGAGATTTTATTCTTGAAATACTGAAGCCTGTTATTATTCGATATGAGTCACACTTATGTAAGCAGATAGAAGGAAGGCCACAGTAGGACATAGAAAAACTTTTAGACAATAGATGTTGTAATTTGCCCTAGTTAAAGGCAGCTCCTGCTCAGTGGAGCAATACGTAGCACTAGCACCTTGCAGCAAGAAGATCCGCGTTCGATTACGGCATGGAGTTTGCATGTTCTCCCTGAGGATGCATGGGTTCTCTCAGGGTACTCTGGTTTCTCTAAAATGTCCTTAGGTGTAAGTGTGTGTGAATGTTTGTTTGGTGACCTGTCCAGGGAGTACCCCGCCTGTCGCCTGCAGGGGCACCAGCACCCCTCGCGACCCTGCTTGATATAAGTGTGACAGAAAATGGATGGATAAAGGCAGCCTGATGATAAGCACCATTTTATCATTTCCTTTTTTCAAACATCAGCTTCTTTTATTTGGATTTTGTTTGACAAATGAACACACATTTACAACCATCACTGTTAAAAGAGAAAGACAGTTGTTTGCATGTTTAACCTTTTTTTTAAGCAAAAACTGAATCATATATTCTGAACATTTCTGTTTCACATTAAAACTGACTTTACTTGAGTTTAAAAGGCTATTCTAACACAAGAATATGGCTTTATTAAACAATTTTGATGTTACACTGGTAGAAATCTATGTCACCCTGCTAGAAGGTGAACAGGTTATAATTCTTTTCTTTTCAGAATGGGCGGGTATTTATATATTCAAGAATTACACTGCTCGAGGTGGCTGGACCTTGCAGTAGCTCTGCTAACCCTTTTTTGTTTTACTTTTGTAGTTGGACGATGTGCAGCTAGATGGACTTTTTTTTTTTAATTACTTTAGACCTTTGCACATTATGATGCATACCTTTGGCAACCAAGTTGCTCATTTAAACCCAGGAGCAGCTCATCTTTAAAGCTTAAATACTTTTGCTACTTTCTCAGTTCCCAACTGAGTAGAAAATCAGGCACCAAGGATTCAGAGCCGGAAATAGAAATAGAAGAGAGAGGAACAGCAAATTCAAGCCATCTCTTCCATCAGTCATTATGAGTTGTTTAGGAAACAAGTCATACAAATTCCCCCCTAGCAAGGGCCTAGAAAGAATATCAGGAATACAGTATTATGTTTTACTGAGACATGGCTGCAGGATCATACCCATGGCTCCAGTGTTTCTTTGTCAGAGTTTCTAATCATAATGTACAAGCAGACAGAGATTTTAAAAAGGCTAGAAAACTAAAGTTAGGTGGGTTGGCATTATTGCTGATATTTCTGCTGAGTTCCTTTGTCTTTGTGATGCTGTTTATTCATTAATGGTCTTTAACATACCTCTGCGGTCTTAACAGAAGAGCTGCAGTCATATAAAGTTTAAATTATATACAGACTGGTTTTATCTGCTAATGAGGAGAGTATTGAAGACATTTAGTTTCAGTGGTTTTTATTTAGAGGTATCACAGTAAAGGGATCAGACAATGAGAAAGGAGCTGACCCTAAACAGGACCCAAAGGGATCTTACTGAACTAAAACATAAGAAAATAACATTAAAAGGAAAACCTTAACCAACACATGGAGAGGAGAACACCTTAAGATATTAATGTATTAAAAAAATAAAGAACTGAATATAAAAAACACCCTCTGTAACCATAATATACATGATATAATATACATGATACGATATAATAATAATTTAGCATTTCATTAAACCCGTTAAAACAATTATACATGCTAAACGAACACAGAGTGCTGTTTCAGTGAGATACCATGCAACTGAAGGTACAGCTACAAGAAAAATCTGATCTAATTAAAAGACTATATAATATTTGCATCTAACTAAGCTTAGTGGAACTCAGGGTAAAATGGATCTTTGAATTTGAAAAGCTGCAGACCCACGAGGGATGATAGTGTTAGGCAGGCATCCCCAAACTCGGTCCTCGAGGGCCGCTGTCCTGCAGGTTTTAGAGGTTTCCCTGCTTTAGCACAGCTGATTACAATGATTGCAGAGCAAAAGTCTGTTGATCAGCTTTCAATTAAAAGCAGCTGTGCTGGAGCAAGGAAACCTCTAAAACCTGCAGGACAGCGGCCCTCGAGGACCAAGTTAGGGGAAGCCTGGTGTAAGGGATTATTAGGCTGGAGAGAAGTATGGTTAAAAAAAGTCAGCCTGAGAAATGCAGAAACACACCTTTATGATCCTCTGTTCACCATCACAGCATATTGTTAATCTTAAAAAACAATAGCTTAATGCATTTAAGCTCACCTCAGTTTTCTCTGCAAGAGGCTCCTAAATGCCTCTAATCTATTTGCACAAGAACCTTTATAACCAACTAGGGTTGTCAAAAGTATCGAAACTCAAAAAAGTATCGATACTGAAATGTTGTATCTGGATACAATACTCGTTTTTAAAAGTATTGATACAGTGCCGTCACCAGTGGCACCTAAGCAGTCATTCATCTAAAGTGCAGAATAGAGAACAATGCACTTTCAGAACACTGTGTGATTGAATAATTCTACGCACTTTTCAGTTTCAGACTTTTTTTTTGTAAGAACTGCAGCTGCTGAGAATTATTTTTGTTTCTTAACTGGTTTGGCTAGTGTCACTGTTATGTGTGCAAAGCATAGCCAAGGAAGGAACACTTAATTTGAATTTTATAAGTTTTTTATCAAGCTTGCTTAATATTATGCACAGCATACAACCTTTATTGTGTTTATTTATTATATTTTATTTATTAATGAAAATATTTCTGTAGACTTTTGGAGTCTGTTTTTATCCTTGTGGTATCGAAAATGGTATCGAGTATCGAATATTTTCCATAGTATCGGTATCGAGTTGAAAAGTTTAGTATCGTGACAACCCTATAACCAACACATATATAATGCAACCAAACGCCAGAGAAAACATTCTATTTGCTCCCGAAGGCAGGTCAGCTCAAATTGCTGTGTCATTATATCTGGACTAATTTGTTCTTCTCTACCCATTTTACCTGAGTGAAAAATCTGTGTGTAATCAGAGGACGGTTTGCACAGCTGAACCGCAACATAGGGCCTTGCCTCACAGCAGGCTACTCTGATATGGTGAAATTTAACATGAGATCTTAGTTTCTAAATCACCAGAAACCTGTTGAAATATGATTAAAAGAGGCAGTCATCATAAGTTGTCTATTTGGCTGGGATTACTATCCAGGGATAGTCAATCAACTTCCTTTTATGTGTACATCAAACTTTTTATTTTTCCTTTCTGAGCAGATCACCAGCAAACACAGATGCATTCATAAAATAGCCTTTGTTGATAGAAGAGAGGATAATAGAAATTCAGACAGAATGCATATTTAGGGAATATTGTTTAACAGGTTTTGCAGGATCTTCCTAAAATGCAAGGGGGAGGGGGGGGAATAACTGGGAAATGAAAAAAGAAATATCCACCCATCCATTTTTTATACCTGCTTCACTTGACAGGAGGGTTGGTATCTTTCTGCAGGTGCCATTTGGTGAGAGGTACGATATTAAAAGGTCACCAGCTCATCAAAGGACAACACAGAGATGCATAGACAGAACAAACATCCATGCACAAACACACTCAACCCTATGTCAGTTTAGCCAGACCATTAACCTGGCAGTCATGATTTTGCAATGTAGGACGAAGACGGAGTGCCAAGTGAGCACACATGCATGCACAGGAAGAAAATATCAATTTGATTCAGAAAGACCCAAGGCCAACATTCAAACCCAGGACCTTCCTGCAAGACAAGAGTACCCCCTACAGAGCTATAAATAGAAAAATATCACCTGATCAAATTAAATTATCTATGACCAACAGGGAGGAATTAGCCATGATGCCACTGCAAAAACAAAGACAGCTTCGACTTCGCTAACGAACAGAAGGACAAAGCTCTGTCCTTTATTCTGAAAAATCAAAAACTAACCATTTAGTGATAAGAATTTGGAGGAAAAAGACAGAATCTTGCAACTCCAAAAACACTTTAGAGAACTGCGGAGGTGGCAGCATCAAGCTGTGTGGCTTTCTTTGTGCAACTCTTATCTGGTGTAATGAGAAATACTGAAACAATATTTAAAAATATCATCCATAGAGTTAAGTCCTCCACATAAATAGGTTTACCAAATGATCAGTGGGTCTAAACACACCACTGAGTGGAGCTCTGATTTCAGCCTTACTGTTTTTGCTTTCAGGTAGAGGTGAAAAGGTGAGACGGCACACATGTGACTTAGTTACATTTCTATACAACCTGTGGGAGCCTATTCACTGCTCTAATCAAATATTACATATTCTAAAACAAATAATTTGTAACAGAATTTTTCTTTTGATTAAATTGTGCATCCTTTTTTTCTTGGGCTTACCCAGATCTGTAGTTTGATCCTCTTATCGTTCCTGTAGATGGTCTTCACCTTGAAGTCAATCCCCACTGTGCTCACGAAGGCCGGTGTAAATGAGTCGTCGGCGTAGCGGAACAAGAAGGAGGTTTTTCCTACACTGCTGTTTCCAATAATGAGGATCTTGAACATGTAATCAAAGTTCTGGTCTGAAGACTCTTTCTGTCCATAGGTCGCTGTTGCTGAGGCCATCTGGGGGAAATGAAAACAGAGAAAAACCTTGATGAACTTAGGCTGATGGATGTTACAATAATCTAAGACAGGATCGACTGGCATCAATGGGCTAATAACCATAAATGGACTGTAACAGTTTAGTTTAACAGAAAAAAACAGGTAGAGCCTCTAATAAAACAATTTTTAATCTTTATTAAGAAAAAATAATCCATACAAACTTAATTTGTTGGATGTGTCAAGCTTTTATTAAAAATACAGAAAAGAGCTCATTTTAACAGGAAGTTAGAAAAGCTGCACTTTGAAACTCCTGTTAGTCATTTAGCTCAAAGATAGCTGAGAGTTTATTCATCATGTTATTTACAAAGCAGGATAGGATGTCATTTTAAAACACTCTCTAATCCTCTAAGAAGTAAAAGAACACAAGCCTGATCAAATACTTTAGACCTGGGGAAGGGTTAATTAATTTTACTGTATTTGAGTTTTTCTTTCATTTTGATTCCGAAAATCTATTGGTAAAATGTTTACATCTTTCATAATGAGATGCTTTCTTATTGCAGAATAAAACTTTCTTCATCATTCAATGATGCCATGGTCAAAAAGAAAATATTTTTACCTTTTAACTTCATGGTAAATGAAATAAAATCCACATTAATACTCACCTTTGGACATTTTAAGCAGCATATTTTAAATAAGCTAAGTTTTTGAGTCTAAAGTAACCTTACAGTAATTTTCCTTCCACTTTTTACTGGTTATTTCTTGTGCTTGATTCTACTTTTTACATTTTGAACCTATATTTTGAACCTGGTTACAGCCATAGCAAAATGTGTATGTCCCCGGTTCCTATGATTGTCATGTGGAGTGCACAATAAAGTCCTAATAAGAGAAAACCTCTGGAGTTGTTCATTTCTGATAGCAGGGAAGCAGGGCAGATAGCGGTTTTATGTTGTTACACATTTTCTTTAGATATTTTCCCACCATTTGGGTTTGGCTAAGGTTTGAGATTCCTGCAGCACCTGTCCGACTCAGCAGAAGAAGTGGCATTGATTAACTAGTTGGGTTTAAAGGTTGCTCATATGCTACTCAGATATTAATCAAAGCAGCACATTGCAGAGTCAGGGAAAAACAGCTTTTGCATTTTATTGGAATAAGTTTGGAGACAATCAGTCAAAATGTCTGGGAGAAAAAGGAACACAATTTACTGTTCAGAGAGCATGTTAGGAGATTTACACACAGAAGTTGAAATGTATATTTTTGTAAACTTCAGAAGATTATGGCCAACTGTTCATACGCACACGGAAACGTGGTTTTTCAAATGTTTGCATTCAGCTCTTCCACAAACTATTAGGAAGAAGTTCCATGCATGCATCTTAAGTTACAGTTGATTAAAGCTGCAGCCTGATGACTGCACCAACAAAGACACCCCTGACAACAACCTATGTGATGGTTGTAACTTAAGAGTTATTGGTCAAACAGCAAGTATACGCCCCTCATACTGTAACACAATCCAGCGTGTCTGATTCAAATACCGTCTCAAGTTCCCTTGGTTTTTGTTTTTCCAACCATTACTTGACTGTATCTTTTTTTTTTAGGGTTTTTGGGGTTTTAATATTGTTTTTTCTTTTATTTCTGGTTCTATGTTCTTCTAAGTTGGTTTACCTTCCAGCTCTCTAAACACCAGAATTCAGTTTAGTAATTTCCCATTAATAATCAGACATCAGTTCTCGCAGTGTCTAGAACTTTAATTGCAATGTATGCTAAATGTATTATGTTGCATATTTTTTAGCAGAGGATTTTTGTGTATTAAAAACTGAGACTTTTTAGGAGGAATGGTGGCTCATTTGAAAGTATAACCTTCTTTAGATCAGAGTATGTTCATAGTTAATAAACAGTTTTGAGGATTAAGTAACTATTTGTAAGAAGCACTTCCTTTTTGGTAGTCTGAAAAATAATCTCCTCTACACACGTGGACAACATTGTTGGTGCCCCTTGTTTAAATGAAATTTTAAAAAGATATTACGACAAAAACTTTTGCTACAGACCCTTCTTCTGTGGTTAATGAAGTCCAATGTTTTTCTTTTTGTGTGGTTGGCTTGTTTTTTAAATATAATCTATTTGGGAGGGACGTGGACTTGGTCCTGCATTAACATAAAGTCAGAGGAAGAAGCCATTACTCAGGAAGCAAATTTGTGTCAGGGACCAAGCCCTTTATTTTTTAAAGGCCTATGTTTGGATGTAACTAAAATGGGTTAGTAAGTATTAAGCTTGTTGCATTCTACGCAAGAACAGAGAAACTGGTTCTTGTTGTTGTGGTGGAGAGAAAAAGAAGAGAAGTTTGAGTATTCACTGTTTATGAGAAACTCAGTGACCAAACTCATAGATTGTCCAATCGACAGTAGCTTACATCACACCACAGCAAAAAAGGTAGATAGATGTAAAAAAATAAATAAAAAAATTGTTAGTAATATTGAGGAAAATCTGTATGAAAATGGTTGAACAAAATTCTGACATTGCTTTTCTTGTTCAACAAAATGATTTAAAAAATAAACTTGTGGATCAGGCCTGGACAAAAATGATGGCATTCCTGGAAAACTATGAAAATAATATGACCAAACGCACCATTTAAATCAAGGTGTGTCCAATAAATATTGCAACAGTCAATGAGCCTTTATATAGGGCTACAGGTAGTCACTGTGCTGTTTGGTGACATGGTGTATTCCACACTCAACATGGACCAGAGGAAAAGAAGGAAAGAGAGGTAGAAAGAGAAAGAAAATAATAGACAAGCATGTGAAAGGTAAAGGTTATAAGACCATATCAAAGTAGATGTGACTACAGCTTCACATATTCAGAAAATTAGAGCCGAAAATTATGGTAACTTTAGCTTAATATTTAGTTTCACAACTTTCTGAGGCAATCTAACAATTCCTATAAATGTCCATGAGACCGTTGCACCTCTCAGCTGGCATTTTAGTCCACTACTTATAAAAGAACTGCTCCAGTTGTCTCAGGTTTGAATGATGCCTTTACCAGATGGAATGTTTCAGCAGTTACTTTTTTATTTCACACAGGCCATGCAGATAAGAGTCTGATCAGAGAAAAGGCCCCAGGGAGTCTTCAGCCTAAAGGCAACAGTTTTTAAGCTTTCTTGAAACTGTTGAGGTTTTCTTTTTTATCAATTTAGAGTTTAAAGGGGAACGCCGTTTTTTTTTACATTGGGCCCTTGATTTTACATTATTACATCATGTTCTACTCACCCATATTAGTTTTGTGTCATTTGGAGCTGTTTTGAAGATATTTTGTTAGGTTAGATCCAATTAACGTCTTCTTATGGGCAAAGGACTTGAAGGCACAAACTAAACTGATCATAATTTATTCTTTATCATGCGCCAGCATTCATAACATGTAGGCGAATCACTGTCCCCCAAACATCCGCGGTTATGTTTTTTATATTTATATGTTTTAAAAACAAAGCCTTATGACCCATGGTGTGATATCCCTCCTACTGCAGGCAGAGTCCACTTTGACCTTAGAATGCTATCATTTTATTGTAAACATTATTTCTTAACAAGCCAGTCATCTTCAAACTGCTGGAAATGAAAATTGAATTGAAAAAAAAAAAAAAAATTTTTAGTATCAAGAAACACCTCTTTGTCACAAAATACTAAAACTAAACTTTGCTCTTTGAGTTGGAATAAGAATCGAGGAAGCTTTAGGTGTTTTGTTGCTGTGGTGGGTTTTACTAATACATTCACATGAAGGTGAGTGTTTCTGAGTGTCGGTAACTTTTGAGAAACCCTCCAATCTTCTCTATATTTAGACTCTTATCTCAGCTCTGCTGCAGAGGAACGTTAAACTCACAGACAATAATGCAGAAACAAAACAACAGCTCCCCCCTCACAGCCTATCAGCTTACACGAAGGAACAGGGAAGAGCTTGTTAAAAATGGAACAACCTCCTCTGACACACTGAGGCACAGAGGATGGGTGAATGAAGGTGTGAAACAACCAACCATTGACAGACTAAACTACAGCGAGATGTAAAGAAAGATGTTAGAATTACAGCTTAATGCATTAAATATTTCTTGTGTTTGCATTAACTGATCCTAACTAAGTTAGTCGGCCCTAAAGAGATTATTCACATTTGTTTGGTTAAAGCAGTGTCCTGATTATCATGAGCTGGTTAAATTAATGTGTTGATACAGTTGAACAGTGGGGCTAGAAAACTGTTATATAAGTGAAATCCTTCACAAATACAAGGAACTGCCTTTTAATATATTTTATTTTAGTTTTCTTTTATGTAAGTGGTAATACTAGTACATAAACTAGGCTCTGAGGCAATGCATTACAGCTGCACTCAGTAGTAATGAGATTAAACAATGCAGACTGTAAAGGAAATAAATAAAAAAATATATATATATATATATATATAAAAGGACGGAAAGAATGGCACATCACCAGGAGTGACTCAGCAGCTGAGAAAGCTGCTTCAATAGAGTAATTCAATGCTTCTTACTGGCTCATCATCAGCAAAGATGAAAACTATGAGGAGTTTAAACAGGCTGTCAGTCTAGAGTATATTTTTGGAACTGACTCAATGAAAGATGAGGTAAAAAAATGTATAATTTACAAAGGAATGGATACTTTTACGCATGGCCGTAACCATATTGCGATAAATCTTACTCGACAAAAAAACATCCTAATATGGTGACTTTTTAAAATATATTTTGGAAACGTTAATGAAGAGAGTTAAATCACAAGCTCATCAAGGAGGTGAATATGAACATGTTTATTATAAAAATTCCAGCACTAACAAAATTAGAACATTTGAAGTGAGCGTTATTATTATTATCATCATTATACTATATTATTCTTGTTGTTGTTCTTAATATTTAATTATTATTACTACTATTATTATTGTCACCATCATCACCATGCATGTGCTTGGCCCACTAAATGAATCAAATGACTTGCAATAATATTGTGGACTTTACTTTTTTTAAACAAATGATAATGCATGCTGATCTTTACACCGATCAAAATCAGAACAATTTTCATCATATAGTTTGACATTTCTCTGAATAAAAAAGAAAATAATAATAATAAAAAAACATAAAGGAAAATGCATGACCTCTGTGTTCTCAATGCTGGCTACAGGCCGGTTTTGCGTGTGAAATAAGGAATAGTCCATTCTTGTAGGAGTTGGCATCTGACCCATCATCTTAAGGTCAGGCCATGCAATGCTGAGAGGGACTGCATGGTTAAAACTCCAGAATCTCCATCTCAGGCTCTATAAGCCTCAGTTAGCATGTAGGAAAGGTTACTAACCCTAACTAAATGAAAATTCTTTAAAAAGAAATGGAAACACAAAATAAAAAAGGAACATTTATCAGTTTCTATTTCTAAATTATGCACTTTACTAATGGTGAGATGAATCAATCAGGGGACATCTCTTTCCATTCGACTGCATTAACAGGAGTAAACCAAATCTACAATGAGCCAGTGACGTTTCTGAGAAACAACTTTACTGGAATCAAGGTCCTATTTGATCGCACTCAGCATTTGGTGTTTAGTTTCTACTTTGGCCACCTTTATTAGAAATCTATGTACTTGTGTTACTGTAGCCCTGCATATATTCCAACATCTAAACTCTTTTATTGAAGTGCCTATTGAGCCGACTCATGGTGTCATAGAGACAGTAGACAATTAGACATTTAAAGTCAGAAATACACACTAAATTTAAACCCCTTTAATCAATGTCTATAAACATGTTTTCTAAATAATTGAGCAATATTTCAGGAATACTTTCCATTAACATGACTCAGCATCTTTTTCTCTTAAATTACAGACATTCAGCTTACTCTGTATTTGCAGGAAAAAAAACTTGAAGCTCAAACTTAACTGGAGATCGAAACCAAACACTTTCTTGTTGATTGGCATTACATCTACAGCCTGCGGTACAGACTGGTAAATTATTCCTCAGGACAGAAGTGCTGGCTTGAAAATCAAAGCTAAGCAGAGATTAAAGGGGGTTAGAAATAATTGGTCTCTCCTGCAAGTCTGGATGTCGTCTAACAGCATTTCAGACTTTTGCAGGCAGAAGTGGCTGTTCAGCATGTGGCGTACAGAGAGATTACCGTTACCTTTTCTCTGCCTCACTGTGATAAGCTGTGAAGAAGAGAGCTGGAAGCTATAATTTCCTACAGAAGCGAACACTCAGACGCTTCTCTCACTAATTGCAAAGTAATTCATATATATTCTCAACATGCTGTTGTACTTCTAGGCTGCAGCTGCTTTTGTTCGACTTTTGAATGTAGACCAAACGCAATACAGATTTTTTTAAATGATTTATCTTTATTTCACTGTTTATGCATTTATATTATCACTGATTCCAAAGTGCTTTGTTAAAAAAAATCATAGCCCTTTGACTTTATTGACATGATGTCATGTCACAACCACAAAATGGAATATTAAGTATTTTATTGCAATGATCACATCAAACTAATGCAGCTTTAGAGTAAAAGAAAAATTAACATGGCTCTTTATTTAATCTGATTTTAACTCTTACTCAGATAAAAACATTACTTCAACCTTTTTTTCCCCAATGTCTTGTCCTAAAGGCATATTATCTGACAAATACATATATATTTTTTCATGTCTGTGCCTTAGAATGTTTTTGAAGTGCAAAAATCTTAAACCTAACCCCTTAAAGTTTTAGTTTAAGAAATAAAGGATCCATCAATGTCAACTACTTTTATAAATACCTCTTGTACTGTAGTATTCAATTCTAATCTATAGAAATATAACTCTGCTTCCCAATAAAGTGATATAATCTGATTAGATTTTTTTAATACACCGTTACAATTTGACACTTTATTATATATTCTGAGTCTGACTGATTAGAGCATAAATAATATTCTGTGCTGTTTTTTTTAGTGCTTTATTAGACACCATAATAATCCACAGGTAAGACTTTAAGACAAGACATGTTCTCCATTCAGTCTTGCTATACTTATGGGGTATAGTAATATTGGCAATGTTTTTAGTCTTTTGATGTGCAAAGCTAGCAGAGATGTAGGCTGTAGTTGCAGTAAAACGTTGTTCTTTAGAATACTGACTTTGGGACATCTTGCTTATTTTTCTTTAGATGGAAACAATTTTTTTGTTAAGTTGGATGAGTTCATGGTCTATATTCCCATTAATGCTGCTTCAGTTCTAAATACACCCCTTTAGTTGGGCCAGTTTGCTTTCATCCAGAGATTTTTAGAGATGCCCCAACAAAATCGTGGACGTACAACAGATTATTTTTTGGCAGTATTGCTTCAGCACTGTAAGAGAACAAAAAGCAGGAACAAATATTTCTCTTTAACCTCTCAAAACCCATTTTAAAGCTTTCACAAATAACTCAGAATACATGAAAATTACACTGATAAAATGTTTACCAATATAGACATGTTAGACATAGTTGCAAAGCTTAGATTCTCCAAAATTCAACCACCAAGTTCATTTTATGGACACAGCGAGCACCAAAGCACAATTAACACAGATATAGCAGCATGTCAATATGTAGCATGACAAAGCAGCCACAACAAGCAAACATGTCTTTATAGCTACTGTTCAAAAAAGATTATTTTCCAGAATAAGAAAACCAACTTTGAGTCTTGTTTGAACTGATGCAACTTGGGTGTTTTACTCACCCAATTTTCGTGTATACATTCAGAAGACTAGAAAGTGTTAGCTTTCAAATAATGTATCATACATGTAATTTGGGCTTACAGTTCATAAGTTACTTCCTTTTCCATTTGGGTGTGCAAAATAGGCGAGAATTTACAAAAATGAGGTGGATATTAAGAGGTTAATGGGGTTTGAGTTGTTACTTTGCTGTTTCATTTTGCTTCTAGTAAAACCACATTGAAAGAAACAAATACGGGATCTCTCATTAATTTTTGAAGCAGTTTTAGATTTTAAAAGAAATGTGAACAAAATAAAGCATTTTACGAACTTTTTTCCTACGTTATTGTTACACATATCCTGTTCAGATCAATGAATATTTAAAAAAAAAATGTTTTTCTTTTTATACAGTTTTTGATATAGACTTAACCAATCAAAACATTATAGTAAAGTTAAGACTTAAAAGCAGCATCTCTGAGTATAAGACGAAGAGGAAAAACAAAGTACTTTAATAACCCAAATCCAATTATGAGAGGGTAAGAAGAAGAGATTTAAGGCACAACTACACTGTGTTGGTATGATTATTCTTTTGAATAAAATGAATTAAAATAAAAAACTGGCAGATTTCCAGCACTACAAGGTTTGCAAATTACAAATAGGTTGTGTAGGTTTATACAGAAAGTTCTTTTTTATAACCCTTTATTCTTGACAGTGACTGCAGCCATGTCATTTGGTGCTGTAGGGGTGAGCAAAGGCAAGACAATTAGTCCAAATGCCAGGAAAGATGTGGGGGAAGACTTTAAACCCTAAATATCATGTTTGGTTAGGAGGGGAATCTAATGCAAAATAGGACTGAAGTAAGACGCAGTGTTTGAGTTATGCAAATAAACAAACCGTACAGAAAGCACAGGATCTGGACTGGGCATGGATCAGTAGGAAAACAGAGTCCAGTAATGTAGTGGAGAATGAAGGAATCGTAGAAAACATGGAGCATGAATTCAGCAGAAGAGTAAACAGAAGAATCCCACAGGAACCCAAGACAAACTGAGACTTTAAATGGGTAAAGCAACAGACTGGCAGATTGAGGAGAAAATAAAATGGTAATAGTGAGCAAAATCTACTAGATTGCGGTGGTTATACCTGAGGGAAAACTAATTAACCAGAGAACTGCAGATGTACAAAAAAAACCAAGGAAGATATCACACAATAATAATAATAACATAGGGAAATAAACCTGAGAGAGAAAGACCTAAATAATAGAGTTAACAGCTAATAAATCATAGAAAAATACATACAAAATAAAGTCACAACCAAACACTCAAACAGGATCATGATAGTGGAATTGGACGGCCAAGTGGACGCTGACGGTCGCTGCTGAATGCCTTATCACTGGAATGCCAGGAGAGACAAGAAGAGGTGGGTCGTGTTTTATCGGGGCACAGAAACATTTAAAAACAACCGCAGCTTTTATTCTAAGAAGCCCGACAAGTCATCCATCTGCAAAAAAACTATTTCATCACTAAAAAAGTTTAACCAGCTCTCTTTAGAGTAAGCACCTCGTTTTTCCCGTTTAAATAATTCCATTTTTATATGAACCATTAAAATGAGACATTTCTATTTCACACTCTACAAATCAAGCAGGCATCTTTAAAACCTCTTCTTAGTCATGTGTGATTGTTTTATGCTGTCCTCTCTAACCAAAGAAAGTCCTTTTATTTTATCTTATTTTATTTTATTTTTTTTAAATCTTAATCCAATTATGACCAAGTGCTGTTTCTCAGCAGGATGTTGTCATCATTGATCTCCCCTCTAAAGCTGTCACCTAAAGGAGATTGAAGTCCTACAGGATTGATCCTGGACCAATAGAGCTTCTGCTGCTTGGTCAGGCTTAGCTCATCAGAATCCGCTGCTGTTTCTGCAGATACAGTTAATCCCAGGCTGATCCCAGATCATCTCAACACTTTCCTGTGCATGGCAGAGATGTCTTCATCAGTGACAGATTTATGAGTGATTCAATGCTAAAAAAAGGTACTACACCCTATTGCAGATTTGATTCCATCTTATTTTAGTTAGCTCAAGTCAGCCAACGCACAGTATGAAACTTGACCATTTGTCAAATCATGAATTGATAGTGACAGTTATTAGCACCAAGCCTGATTGATGCACATTGAAGAAATCCCTGAAAAAGAACCAGACGATCCCTAAAACAACAATGACTAATGCTCAGGGCTTTAATAAACTGAAACTGCTGTTAACTAGTCTGTTAACCAATTGCTGTCCACAGTAAAGTTCAATATGGCGACTGTTACTCTTTGCTGAAGTTTACCAATAGTGAACACTGGAGTTATTTTTTTCAATTTTTAAAGCTACAGTGTGTAATTTTCAGCGGCATCTAACGTCCAGACTGCAGACCGCAGCAACATGAACATCTCCCCCCCACCGCTTCTCCCCCCCAACAGTACGGCGAGCGTTACGGGACAAAATGTCTTCCACGACGTCCGCATCACCTACCTTCTCAAGTGATGAGGTTTGTTTACATAGATAATTTTACAGATAGTATTCTCAGGCATAATACTGCCATCTATTGTTCAGTACCGTCTCAGTTCATCTCTCTCAACTTGCCGTAGTTACTTTCGAGCGTAATGGGCGATCTTGCAATCGCTAGTTTGTTGGCTCTGCGCTGTCGTAGCTCAAAGATGTCTGCCTCCATGGCTGTGAGACCCGCTCCTATGTAATTATAAATAACGAATTCTAAGGCAACGCAAATATTAAGGTTAAAAGGCTGAGCTCGTAGATGATGATAAATAACATAGTTATGTATAATATATTACATTTCTGACTGTATATCCCTGTAATTATTACACACTGTAGCTTTAATCCCTGTCCTCATTGACATGTCAATGGGAAATAAACAGTTATGTTTTCTATACGATGATGAAAAAATACTTTCCAAATCTAAGAATTTAAGACTTTAAAAAAAAAAAAAGATCTGTAAAATCCTTTGAAAATGTATATTTTCAGTTTTCGACTTTAGTTCTCCAAAGAAAAACTCCCACCTGTATAATCAGGAAGGATTTCCCTCAGCTATGATGAGCTTCTGGTATTATGAAGTAGCCTGTATATCAGCAACTCAACTCTATTTCAGTATTGGGGTTTGATGGCCTGCAGTTTAGAGAAAAAACTGTCAAAGAGCTAAAAAAATATCTGTCTACTGATTGGCCAGTTGCATTTGTCTCTATCCTCTCAGTTTGATGGGTAGCTATGGTTACAGACATACAGGAAATGTCAAAACATTGAGATTTTCATGCATATTACTGCTACATTTTGTTTTACTAACAAATATGATGGCGCTGATGGCTGGTTTAATTGCTCATTCCATTCACCTGTCTAACTCTGCCCGGTTTTCTCATCACTGCTAATCCGATCCACCTGCTCCTGCTTCTACTTAAACTACTAGGTCCCAGCCATCAGTGCCAGATTATTATTGAGCCTTTCGTGTGAGAGCATTTCTAGAATCACTTATTGTGTTCTGATTGCCTGATTCTGACCCATTTCTGTCTTCGGAACCTTGAGCCTGCCTGCCCCTCTCTGACCTTTCTACCTGACCTGTCTTTGGAATCTACTGTGGACTGAACCTGGATCTGCCTCTTGACTTTGCCCTCTGCATTATCTTGCCGTCCTCCACCATCTGATCTCCTGTCAGTTCTGTGTCCTTCAACTTTTTAATTCATAGTATGTCTAACAGGCTTTCTAAAACTCCTCTAAGACACAAAACATAATTTAGTACAGGAACTTGTTTACACTTTGCAAACTGTACAGTACAACTATATGTTTCTCATTCAGTTTTTATTGTTAATGTGATGAATTTGGGGCTTGTAAGGATGGATAGGAGATAGCCTGGGTGCCATTCCGAACTTAGTCCCGCCCACAACGTTTGAGGTCAGGAAGTTCGGTCTGGCATTGCTCAACAGTAGCGCGAGTATGCTAGCACAATATCTGGCAGGCCAATCAAATTGTCAGGGCGGGCTTTATACGATGATGGACAGATGATCAACAGTAACGTAATCAACCACGTCACCAGAGCGCGCATGGGTGACAACAACAATGGCTGCCGCTGGAGAGTTGGGGTGAGTAGATTCTGCTATTAGGTCTGTTCTAGAAGATATCGACAGCAAATTAATTTTAAAAGAGGAACAGAGAAACGCGATCAAGGCCCATCTTATTCTAGGCGTGAAACTGCACGCTTTGATTTTTGTTGACAACAACTATGCGTCACTTAACATACGTCACGCACTCCGTTGCTCTTATTGGTTGTAGGTCTATCCAATTGAGTGCAGAGGCATTTTTTTTCCTGGTTCGTTCAAAACACGCCCCATAATCACATCTCTATGGAGCAGTATCAGACTCATATTCTGACAAGAATTGAGTAGGACCACGTCAGGCTAGATAGGAGACTTTAAATGTTACAAAGAATAATACTGAGGATGAGCTTGAAATCTATTGTGGATTTTCTACAACCCTAGTAAACCTGTAGATGCTCACTAATATTTGATCAAGCTTCAGAGAAACCTGGCTAAATACAAGAACATCTCAGCAAATTTAAATATTTTTGAAACAATTTATTTCAGTAACTTCAGGAAACAGAACACATCACATAGATAATTACAAAGACCAACTATTTAAAGCCTTTTTTAGTTGATTAAATTGAATTTCTGCTTACAGTTTTGAAAAAAAAGTGCCTTCAAGATCATATAATATTGCGTCAAACAATAAAGAATTCATTCTTAAAACTGAAATATTAGTTTACATTTTTTTTTGTTTTGTTTTCAAAAGGTATTTTTAATCAAACAAACTAGACCCATTTACTCATCTCATTGACTCTGTTGTACTGAACCTGTATTTGTCCAGCCACTCCTTTAAGCATCAGGACTAGGGTGTGTTTAAATAAATTGCTTTTCTGGCCTTAACTCAGCTTTTATGGACAAAGCTTGCATTTTCATTAGCGATGGACTCAGGAATATTCTAGAAAATTAACATCAGGCAAATCAAAAAAACAAAAAATGTGTTTTGGGGATTCCTGTACAGTTCGAAAAGAAAGTATTATCAAAATTTATACCGTCTAAAGATGATTTAGATCAAAGTTTAAGCGTGACACTGTGTACTATGTAAATAGTCTTTGGGGGAAGGCTGCAGTAATAACGGTACTAGGGCTGCAACTAACAATTATTTTGCAAATCGACTAATCTGTTGATTATTTTTTCGGTTAATCGATTAATAATCGAATAGGAAAAGGTTACTTAAAGAAGGTTTTTTTTTACCAGGAGTTCTGAATAGAGCATATTGACATTGGTTTGCTCTTTCAGGTAAGGCATGTTATATAGTCTTTACACTCCAGTTAATTATTAATTGATTACTTAATTAGTTGATGATTATTTTAATAATTGATTAATTTGTTTAAATGTTTTAGGACTAAACACCAGTGAATCAACCATATTTGGATTCATCAGTTATGTAGCTTAGATGGGTTGTGGATGGATAGGGTCCATCTTTAAAACACAATTCCACTTTGAACTTAATTTGTATTGAAGCAAAAAGCAGGTATGTCCAGAGGCGTAGCCAGAAAATCCTAATGGGGTGGCCAGTCAATAACCAATATACATTGAGGGGTGGCCCACAGACACCAGAACCTCGGGGTCAATCTACACTGTATCAACAGGAACGAACACAACATCCATATTTTTAAATAAAGACAAACTATACTTTCCTGCAGCCTTTGCTAACAAATAGAGGAATATATTTAAACATCTATGCTGTGTAAATAAAAGGCACAGTTGACAAAATTCGCTCAAATTTGAGTTCTGGGGTGAACATATTTTACATTGTCATTACCTACTTTTATCAATAATCATTCTGCAAAAAATATATATTAAAATCTACTAATATCCACATTTAATGGATTTTTTGTTTATTATTAAAGTAGTTATTTATCTATGGTTTCACTGAAGACTCCCAGATGACTTGCAGAGGCATATCATTTTATCTTTACCCCAAATAATTAAAAAAAAAATTCTGAAAAGAGCATGAATTCTGTATTTATCATCTTTAATGTTTGTATATTGATGTGCAGAATTAACCACAGTGTTTCTGTTGTCAAGTAGTTGTTAATATATGAAAAATTTAAATGTTTAATAAATTTGAACATTCCCCTTCAGAGTATTACTGCTGCCACTGTCTGTATTTGAGGGGAAAAAATGGTAGGGGTGGCCAATGATTGGCTAAGGGTGGCAATGGCCCCCCTGGCCCCCCATCTAGCTCCGCCCCTGGGTATGTAAGATAGGGACTTTAGCAGCACTGCGGAAGCACTGTCTTAACGTTTAGTTTGAAGTAGGACAAGAATAAACAACTAAGTTTTAAATGCTAAAATACATTTCAAATTTTAGATTTTTTGCACTTTAAGTCTTTTTTTCTGATACATGGAGGCCAAAAATCAATGTAGAACTCCAACCAAGACTCTTAACCTCCTTACTGTGAATATATATAATATCCAGTAAATGCCTGACCTAAAAACACCTGCTAGTGTTTGCATCTTCCACCAAAATTTTCTGCTGTACCTCATCTGGTTATAGTGTACATTTATAAGTGTAATATAAAGATTTTCCTCTGATACATCCTTTACCAGCATGTCAGTGTTTGTGAAACAGTGATTACTGATTAATGCAAGGAGACAGTGAGTGTATTAGTCAGCTGCTATCCTGCCGCACAGTAGCCTTAGATGGCATTTTCCTCCTTTTTTCCCTCCAATCACATTCCTCCTCCTTCTTCTAGGAAGCACGGGGATGCAGATGAGAGAAGTGGGCGCTATAAATAGCAATCCCTTCATTTTTCACTCAGTCTTACTCCTAAAACAGAAAGCAGTGAGGAGAGCAGGCAGGATGTGGAGGATGTTTTATTTCTTGCCTATGCAGTATGCAGGTGAATTCAGTACATCAACTGCTTCTGTTTGAGGAACGCTTTATGCTGCTTTTAGGCGAGATGTCTTATTTCAGATTGTTGGGTTTTTTCATTAGTGCATTTGGTGCAGCTTTGCTTTGCACTTTCTGCCTCTGGGGCTTCCTTTTGTTCCTGTTCAAAGGTCCAGCCACTCATTCCTCTAATGTTTGAATTTGGTCAGATTGGATATGCAGACTGCTGATGCTGAGGTGCATTCAGACACATTCAAGTGTGAGATAAAAGAAAAAAAAAACCTGCTTGTGAATTAAGAGATACCATCATGTCTTGTGCTCAGATTCAGCAACAAATTCCCATGAACCCCATGTGAAAACTCTGAGTCTTTGTACTTTTAAACATCAATCAACTCTGAATCACTGACTCAGCTGACCCAACAGATGCATTAGTGTACAGTTTAATTTATCTTTTTCTGGCACGTTTTAAAAGCCATTTTCTCCCTCAACTATCTAGTTTGTATCCCTCTTTGCCAACCTCTAAGCATGCCCCATTATAAACATATTGCTAAATGTATTATTGATTTGTATCCTATGCAATAAGACATGCTTTACTAAATGTTTACCACATCACATGAACACTCCATATGGCTCAATGTGTCTAATGTGTAAAAAAACCCTTTAAACAAAAAGATCTTGTGAAATATTAGTATGATCTGCCATTAACTGCATGCACACATTTTAACCCCATAACATTAGTCTAATTTCATAATGCATTTAATCTAATTTCATATCAGTCTTGGCTGCGACCCTTTAAGATCCATTTCCAAACCATAGGATGGCTTGGAACGCCTTTTTTTATTGCAGGACAGAACAAGGCAGGCCCTGAGCTCAAGCAGAGATCCATTACAGCTTTCATTTATTCATTCATTCTGGGATCCTAAACACGCATCTCACCGCTTACATATCTGCTCCTTTTCCACAATGGGAACAGCTGTCAGGGCAAAAACGTTTCCATGCCAGCGGTTTTATCTGAATCATTTCATTTTGATTTTAGATCAATCAAAATGTGCAGAGTGAATGTAACGTTTCTTATTCAGATGTGAATAATGATGCCGTAGCAGTGCAGCAGCAAAAAGGGTATTAAAGCCTACCTTTGCAGATTTTTATCCGCTCTGCTGCTGTCCACCGCGTTCAGCACCCGCAAAACCCCAACACTGTCAGGTCAGAGAGGCTAAGCCGCGCTACATCCGGTTTGTCCCTTCAAAATAAAAGAGCTTGCGTTAGCTATTCTACTCATATAAGAACTGCAATGAACATAGTAAAAAATGACATTGCAGATTCTGCTTCACATTGAAAATGTGTTATATTTGTCTGTTTATGCCATCGCCTCCATCAAAACAATATTAATGCCAGATGTTTACCATTCTCACTGATGTTTGCGGTTTCTTCCATCTGCATACCGCACACAGAATTGCTCTATATTACCTAAAGTTGTATTCATTTAATCAACTAATTTCAATTCAATTCAATTCAGTTTATTTATATAGCGCCAAATTCACAACACATGTCATCTCAAGGCACTTTACAGTTCAACCAGATCATACAGTCAAATTGATACAAAGTTTTCTATCTAAGGAAAACCAGTTGATTGCATTGACTCATTGACTCAAATACAATCCCCCACACTAAGCATGCTTGTAGCGACAGTGGAGAGGAAAAACTCCCTTTTAACAGGAAGAAACCTCCAGCAGAACCAGGCTCAGTGTGAGCGGCCATCTGCCGAGGCCGACTGGGGTTCAAGGAGACAGAAGCAGAGATACAAAAAGCAGCTGTAAAAGGCGGCCCCGTCCAGGAAACACACAGCCAGGCAGACGAGCTCCAAGGCAGCTCCCATGCCAGAGGACGAAGAGAGCACATCCACTCAGTCACGGTCAGAGAAACAGGACCACACTGGAAAACAGGCCGATCTCCAACATCTATTAACAAGGGTGTTGATAGAAGCAGCACAGCTGATGTTTTTTTCCAGGATGACGTCACAGCCAAACAGGAACAGACGAGGCAAAGCTACTCTGAGGAAAAGCAGAGAGAGCAGAAGGTTAGAGATTGAACTAACAGATTCTGCAGAATAGGAGAACAGAGAGAGAATGAAGCAGAATGATGAAATGGGGGTCCCTATGTCCTCCAAAAGTCTAAGCCTATAGCAGCATAACTATAGAGATAGCTCAGGATAACCTGAGCCACCCTAACTATAAGCTTTATCAAAAAGGAAAGTTTTAAGCCTAGCCTTAAAAGTAGACAGGGTGTCTGCCTCACGGACTAAAACTGGTAGTTGGTTCCACAGGAGAGGAGCCTGATAACTAAAAGATCTGCCTCCCATTCTACTTTTAGAAATTCTAGGAACCACTAGTAAACCTGCAGATTGAGAGCGAAGTGCTCTGTTAGGAACATAAGGAACAATCAGATCTCTGATATAAGATGGAGCTTGGCCATTTAAGGCTTTATATGTGAGAAGGAGGATTTTAAATTCTATTCTTGATTTAACAGGAAGCCAATGAAGAGAAGCCAGGATAGGAGAGATATGATCTCTCTTTTTCATTTTCATTAGAACTCTGGCTGCAGCATTTTGGATCAGCTGAAGGCTTTTAACTACAGTTTGTGGACTTCCTGATAGTAAAGAATTACAATAGTCCAGCCTTGAAGTAACAAATGCATGGACTAGTTTCTCAGCATCACCCCTGGACAGGATATTTCTAATTTTTGCAAGGTTCCTCAGATGAAAGAAGGAAATTCTAGAAACCTCTTTGATATGGGATTTAAATGACAGGTCCTGATCAAAAATAACACCAAGATTTTTTACTTTATTATCTGAAATCAGTTTAATCCCATCCAAATGAAGTGACTGGCTAATCAGCTTCTTTTTCAGAGACTCTGGTCCAAAGACTATAACTTCTGTTTTGTCTGCATTCAGAAGCAGAAAGTTAATAGTCATCCAGGTTTTTATGTCTTCAAGACATGCCTGTAATCTATGTAATGGGTTAGCTTCATCTGGATTTATAGACAGATATAGCTGGGTATCATCAGCATAACAGTGGAAATTAATCCCATGCTGTCTAATAATTCTACCAATTGGGAGCATGTATAAAGTAAAGAGAATTGGTCCTAGCACTGATCCCTGTGGTACTCCACAGGTAACCTTTGAGCGTGTTGAAGATCTATCATTAACATGAACAAACTGAATTCGATCAGATAGATAAGATTTAAACCAGTCTAGTGCTGTTCCTTTAATTCCAACAAAATATTCAAGTCTTTCTAAAAGAATATTATGGTCAACTGTATCAAATGCAGCACTAAGATCCAACAGGACGAGCACAGATACAAGTCCATTATCTGAGGCCATGAGAATATCATTAGTGACTTTCACCAGAGCTGTTTCAGTGCTATGATGAGCTCTAAAGCCAGACTGAAACTCTTCAAAAAGTTATTATGGTGGAAGTGATCGCAAACTTGTTTGGCAACTACTTTCTCAAGAATTTTGGATAAGAAAGGAAGATTGGATATAGGTCTATAATTGACCAAGTCATCTGGGTCAAGAGACGGTTTCTTAAGCAGAGGTTTAATTACAGCAATCTTAAAAGCTTTAGGTACATATCCCTGTAACAGAGATAGATTAATCACATCTAAAATGGAGGAGGAGATCAAAGGGAATACCTCCTTAAATAACCTGGTTGGAACTGGATCTAACATACAAGTTGAAGGCTTAGATGAAGACAATAATTTTGCTAATTCAGAGAGTTCAACTGGATCAAAGCAGTCTAAACCCGGTTCAGATTCCATGACTACCTCAGGTACAATCGCGGATAGAGGAGTGCTTATGATCTTATTTTTAATAAGATCAATCTTATTTATAAAGAATCCCATAAAATCATTGCTGCTAAGAGCAGGTGGAATGGACGGTTCAACAGAGCTATGGCTCTGGGTGAGTTTGGCAACTGTATTAAAAAGAAATCTAGGATTATTCTTATTCTCCTCTATTAATGAGGAGAAGTATGCTGCTCTTGCTTTACAAAGGGTCCTCTTATACAGCAGTAAACCATTTTTCCAGACTAGGAAGGACTCTCGCAGGCCTGTGGAGCGATATTTTCTCTCCAGTTTCCTAGCATTTTGCTTCAAAGTACGCAGCTCTGCATTAAACCAAGGAGCAAGCTTTCTATTTTTAACGGTTTTCATTTTCAAAGGAGCTGCGTTGTCTAAGGCAATACGCAGAGAACTAGCAACCCCCTCAACAAAATCATCAACCTGTGAAGGGGAATAAGCTAAGCTTTTGCACTCTGCAGCACTGCTCAGTGACACAGAGCAGAGAGAAAGTGAAGCAGATTCTTTAAAATTTATAACTGCACTATCTGATAAAGATCTACTAAAATTGAACCTTCTTTTGGGGGAGGAGAACTCTGTTAAAGTAATCCTGAAGGTTATTAGAAAGTGGTCAGAGAGGACAGGGTTGTGAGGAAATACTGTTATTTCTTCACATTCTATGCCGTATGTCAGCACAAGATCCAAAGTAGGAAGATGAGAATTAAGTTAATTTGTGGCTAATAATATAACAAATCAAACAGTTAAAAAATATATACTTTTATGGTACTTTTAAATAGTAAATATGAAGCTTGGCAGCAGTTTTTTCATTAAGGTTTTCAAATATTATTCTAAGAATTTGACGGTAAATATTAAAGACAAGAATAAATCCTAGCTGTCTTTATGAAAGTCAAACTGCAGCCAGTATCTCTATCACTAACAACCATGTATATAATCGTCCACTGATTTACACATATTGATTTTATACCAGCTCTTTGGTCATGCTTAAATATTGCTCCAGGTCTGTTCCACAGCTACATTCCAAACACAGATATAAAGACATTATTTTGGGTGAGAGCAGATTATTTCAGCTTTATTACGCCACTTAAAGGCTTATGTACCCACTTATATACATATGTATATATATAAATAAGAATGCATGTGGTACAAATATAGGCTAAGCTGCTGTTGTTTAAAATAAATCTGAATTGTTATTTAGAAATTAAGTGAATTGTGTAGAATGTATACTGGTCCAGATCGTACATTTAACTCCTAAATACAGAAATGTCGCTCTAAACTTGTTCAGTAATGTCTTGCCTCATATCTAAGGTTTGAAAAAAGACATTAATACCATCCAGTCGGGCTTTCTGAGGGACAAGCACGACCTTTCAGGAATGGATCAACATCTGACTCAATGAATACTGAATTATTTCAATGGCCTCAGGCAGTATGTGACAAGGGGGCTGTTTCTCTGGCAGCTTGTCTGCAGCCTGAGGGACCCTATAAGGATCTGTGCTGGCCCTGTTTCTTTTCATACTCTGTAGACTTCAGTCAATCAACTCCTCAGGCTGCCATCTTTAGAAGTTCTCAGCTGACTCTGCCATAATTGTTCTATTTTCAAGTTAAAGAATGTTTTGGACTGAACAACCTCATCTTCAAAGAAGGAAGAGCAAGGAGCAAACCAACCTCACTGACACTGGTAAATATCCTGAGAAATTACAATGAAAAAATTGAAACTTAGAAGCAGCTGGATGTTCACCTGAACAAGAAACTGGACTGAAGTTACAAAACTGGAAGAGTAAAAGCAGATTCTTCTTTTGACTTTGTAATGACATCAGCCATCTTATCTGATGAAGATTGTCAGAGCAACACCTTATATACTGCTGAGAGGAAATTTCAGAACCTTGCATGTCTCCTTGTGTCCTTGAACCAAGTGAAGGTGGTGGGGGATGAAATGACTGGCAAAAATAACAATGTCTTCCACCCCATGCATGCATTTATTGCAGAGCTAGATAGCTCCTTCATTGCAAGCCCATGCATCCTCTTTAATGCCCAAAGAGCCGTTATCACAGATCCTTCCTCCCACAAGCTGTTTGAATTTTATAACACCAATGCCGCCAGCAAACTAAATAGGTGTTTATATCTTGGATGTTTTCACACAGTTTATATTATAATATATATATATATTGATTTTGAGAATGCTATCTGTAAATAACCATACAATATTGTTTTTTTACTTTATAAATTTGCCCTTACTGTACAGATTTTAATTTTTGTTTTTTACATTTCATCTTTGTTTCTTTCATCTTGCATCCGTTAGTATTTTCTGATGGTGTATACCTGAATTCCACCACTGTGGTACAATGAGGGATATTTCTATTCTATTCCATATTCTGTTTTAGCTTACTCTTTCGTTATTTCTTCAATTTATGAAATTCTCCGTGTTTAACCCTTTATAGGGCCCTTAGTGAAATAAGTGAAATTTCAAGCCAATAGTGTTATTTGAATCCAGGACAAGACCTTATTACCTTTGTAACATTTAAAAATATGGATATTTTGATGGCAGAAATTAATGTCAATGTAATAACAAGAAACGCCAACTTGCCTGAATATATTCAGAAAAATAATAAAAGTGCTTCTATAAGAAATTCATGAAAAACACTCTTAGAGTGAAATAAACACATTTTTTTCTGGTCGAACATAACCTTAGAGGTTACATTTTTTAGTTTATAAACCTAAATACAATTGTTAACGAGGCTTATTAACCTTTTAACTTTTCAATCAGCTTTTTACCTTTTTTTCTTGACTAAACTTTTTTTTTTTTTATCCCACTTTAATTTACAGTAGGTAATAGTTCATTCAAGGGCTTATCTAAAAAGTACATCCAAAATAAGATGTACAGCTGTTAACTTGTCCTATAAAGGGTTAAATTTCACTTTGTCTTTTGGTCTCAGCCTTTATTCATGCAATTATTTTGAAATCCAGATTTCTCCCTGTGTCCTTGTAACACCGCCATCTTGACTAGGTCTTCGTAAACCTGACATATGGGCGGGGCTTCCAGCACCCTATAGCTGACTGACAGCTCCTGTGACCAATCAATGGTCGCAATAAGAGTCCTGAAACATTCCACCTCAAATAATGAACCGGTCATTTATCATTGATGAGCGCTGCCGGAGAAACTGAATTATTGATCAGGAGGTCAGCAGTAACCACTGCTGCCATTTCTACAAAAGCACACACCGACTTTATGTTTCTCACTGTGAGAAATATCAGTGCAGGAAAATCAATAATACACGAACACAGAGAAGAGCTGAATATCAATCTCAGGCTCTGGAATGATAAAATCAATAACTGTAGGAAAGTTCATTCAGACAGATACTTTTTGTTTCTTCTGAAGCTCCATTTGAATGTGACTTAACGATTTTAACAGTATAAAAAAAATCTGCAATGAACATGCGGCGAGAAACTCTGTACATAAAATCTGATAAAACATGCAGTCATATTGGCATTCAAATATATAAGGTTATATATAAAAGGCCCCACTGAAAAATGAGGTTGATGGTGATTTTAAAAATATGTAATAATTTTAGATGCACCAGAAAGTTTGCAAAATCAGTATTAGACTACATTTTAACAGCTGACTGGAGGAGGGACCGTGGAATTACAATGTTACTGTAAGGTAATGTAATAATGTAAGAATAGAATAGAATAGGATAGAATAGAATAGAATAGAATAGAATAGAATAGAATAGAATAGAATGCTATGGAATTGCCCAATGATAAAAGAATTTTGGAAATGTGCCATTGTGATAACTTCAAGGGTAATAGGAATGCAAATTGAACAAGACCCAAAACTATAGACACAGGCTCTATTAATGTAAATTCTTACAAGAAGTATTTTATATTACTTGCGAGCACTGCAGTAAAGAAATGCATCCTGGTTAATTGGAAATCTGAAAATTCACCATCAGTAAAACACTGGATCAATAAGCTTATATCTTACCGCACACCTCAAAAGACACTATATAATGTTAGAGGAAAACATGCAATCTTTGAAAAAATCTGGGGCCCCTTCATAGACATTCTGCCCTCTCTGGAGCCAGCTGTCGATGGTGGAGTGATCGTTTCTGGACCGGCTTCAAATTGGTCCTTTGCAGGTTCTTCTTATATAACTTCCTCACTTATGTACCTTGATAGAAGTAGTGTATTGAATTATACAGAGATGAATGTGCTCATATGGACGTGTTGTGTACAGAAATTAAAGGATATTGAGAACCATACGAGAAAGGAGAGTGGTGGGTGGGAGGGGAAAAGTCTGTTATATTTTTTACGTTGTTTTCTTTATTAAAAATCAAAAATCATCTTCCTTGTATGGTGTGTCTGTAAGACTATATATCGATATGTTTGTTTAATAAAATACAATTTTCAGTATAACTGTAAATGCTTGCTATACACCATAAATATCTCATTTAAAAAAGTAATAGAATAAAAAATCCTTTATTGTCCCACAATGGGGAAATGTTGGTGTTTACAAGCAAAGGTTATAGTAGAAGTTGTCACACAATGTAAAACCTTAGAAAAGGGTAAAAAAAAAAAGAACCTCTAATAAAAGTTATTTTTAACATGCCTTAATGACATCAGGTCGATCATCATTCCGACATTAATAAATTCTGATGAATAACCAATTTAACAGGGAAATGCCTTTGAATAACAACCATCTTAGATGTGTTGTTAAGTCATAGATATGATGCTTTCCATGCTACTGGAAAAATTTTTTTTCTTCATTTACAGTACCTCAAAAATTATCCACATACAACCAAGTAGTTCATATTTTGGCATGTTGCAAACAGATAATGCATTTTTTCTGTTTATTTTATACCATAGAATAACAGCAATATGTGCATGGTTGTTAAGAGAAATCATCACACCATTTTTTACCATGCTTACAAGGAATTCTTAAATTCACAATATGTCATCTCAAGACACTCTACAGGGACAGACCAATCAAATCCTGCAGTCAGACTAGTTAAATGTTTTCTACCAAAGAAAAAGCAGCTGATTGCATTGAGTAATTGATTTTACAGGACTCGTTCCTACTGGATGAGCATATGGAAATAGTAGACATGTGATTGCATCATGTCTTTGACTCTATAGCAATCCCTTGCGCCCTTAAGCATGCATGTCAGTGTGTAAGTGTGTGTGAATGGGTGAATGACTGAATGTACTGTAAAGCGCTTTGATCAAGCCTCCTGACTTGAAAAAGCGATATATGAAAACAGGCCATTTACCATTTAAGCATGCATGTATTGAGGGTGAAGAAGAAAAACTATTTTTGACAGGAAGAAACCTCCAACAGAAAGAGGCTCAGTGTGAGCCTGTAGAGACTGACTGGTGGTTCAAGGAGACAGAAGCAGACATAAAAAAAAGGAACATAGAAGCACTGATATAAATACTATAAAAAGCTGAGCCCATAGCTTTGCCTAGGAGAAAACAGTCAAAACTCTATCATCTATAACCAAAGGTGTTGATGGTTGTAGCTGAGTTAATATGCTGAGAAAATGGGGGCAGACCAGAAGCTACATTGACAAGAAAAATAAGAGAGAGAATATGGGTTAAACTAACAAATACTGCAGAAATGGAGTAATGACAGAATGAAGCAGGATTATGAAAAGTTGTCTCTATGTCTTCCAGCAGCCTAAGCTTATAGAAGGTTCTTGACAGCGCATTTCAGCATAGCAGGACACTCAAAAGAGTCACTGTTATGCTGAAAATCAGGTTAATAGGCACATTTTGTATGAGTGGAACTGCTCTTTGACTGACATCTGGGCTTCCTCACCGGCAAATTTCAGCACAGACACTGATTACGCTGAAACTTTTAGAATTACAATGGAATTATTCCAATAGGCTGACTTTTAGTTAACATAATGGCCACAGAAACTGTGTTTTGAAATTGATGTATCCTTTGTAGTTACACATAAACTTTAGGAAGGTGCTGTGAAGACATGAACCCCGTGCTGTTAAGACTGTCATAGGCCCGCTTCACCAAGGCAGGTTAACACACTGCAGCTCTGACAGCAGAGAGCAAGCTTAAAAAAAAAACAAGAAGGCCATTACGGTGTAAGCATTCACACACTTGTTTGGCAATTATTTTCTAAAGAATTTTAAATATGAAAGAAAGATTAGGCCTATAATTGATTAAGTCATTTGGTTTAAAGGATTTCTTAAGTAAAGGTTTATTTACAGCTAGACTGTGGCCTATAGTCCCTTAACAGGGATAGATTTATCATATGTAAAATGGAGGTGGAAATCAGAGGGAACAATTCCTTAAATATCTTGAGTGGAAAATGATCTAACATACAAGTTGAAAGCCAAAGTGAAGATGATAATTTTGGCAGCCCTGAAAGCTTAACTGGATCAAAACAGTCTAAACCCAGTTCAGATTCTATGGTTACCCCAGATGCTGCCTCACCTTCCAGAAATAAGCCAATCATATTTAGAGGGGTGCAGATGATCTTATTTTTAATAGAATTAATCTAATTTATAAAAAAATATCCCACAAAATCAATACTGCTAAGAGCAGGGGAGATGGACGGTTCAACAGAGCTATGGCTCTGGGTGAGTTTGGAAACTTTATTAAAAAGATATCTAGGATTATTCTTATTATACTCTTTTAATGAGGAAAATATGCTGCTCTTGTTTCACAAAGGGTCATTTTTTACAGAAGTAGACTGTTTTATCCAGATTAAGTGGGATTTCTTTAGATGTGTAGAGGACCATTTTCTCTCCAGTTTAAAGGCTGTATTTAAGCTTTCACCTTCAATGTAAGCATGTATGTTAATATCCTCCACTGTAGCAGACCTGTAGCATCTAAATATTTAGAGTAAGGATCTGGTTGACAATAAAAAGTAACAAACAGAATAGATGTTGTTGCTCTACAATTTGGATGGGGCAAACTAAGAGTTAGATGTTCAAAAGAATTACAACTTTTAACTGGCTTTGAATTAATCAATAATTTAGACTGGAAGATTGATGCTACTCGTTCTCCTTGTACAGAATTTCTAGCCACATGAGAATTAAAATATCTGGAAGGAGGTTCCTTATTTATCTTTCCATAATCCTCTTGGTACAGCCAGGTTTCTATAAGAGAAAATAAATTGTTCTGATTAACATACATGAAGTCATTAACTAACAAACTATTTATAACAAACAAACTGCATTATATTATTTTAACTTTTTTTCCTCAATTTGAGAAATGTTTGAGCTTTTCATGGTTTACTCCAATAGGATTTCTGGATAGAATAGAATAGAATGAAATAGAATACAATAGAAATAAACTTTATTGCCATTACACTATCACAAGTGCAAAGCAACAAAATGTTTGCACCTATCCAGAAGTGCTAAACAGGATTTAAATTATGCACTAATGTGTGGGTAACAGTAGAGAAGCTGCAGAGATCTGTGTTAAACTATAGCTTTGATTTCTTGTCTGCACAATGGGCTCTGTATTTTAAATAGCAAAAATTTAGATGGGGGTAGTATTAGATAGTGTTAATGGCATAGAGCTTGGACACCTGATGTTCTGACTTCAAGCCCCACTCCCACAGACTGCCACTCTGGCTCTCTGAGCAATTGCTTCCCGGACGCCGCAAAATGGCAGCCCACTGCTCCCCAAGGGGATGGGTTAAACGCAGAGACAAAATTTTGTTGCTCTGTACTTGTGACAATGTAATCACAATAAAAAAAATAAAAAATCTAAAATGTCCATGAAAAAAAAAACACCCCATAAAACGAACAGCCGTGTTGTTGGAGAAAATTATCAATAATTCAACCAACTTGCTGGCTCAAAATAACTCTCAAGGAGCTGAAAAGATCCACAGCTCAGGTAAGAGGAGCTTCACCCCATAAGTCTGCCATCTACTGTACAGAAAACTATAAAAAATAAAGCATCGTTTGAAGACAGCTCTGAAAACAATTTTTATGACACAAGCTTTTTTGATCTATCAAATCAAATTCGATAATTATATCAGTGCTTGTGATTTTAGCATGGAAACATGTTTTGCAAGCACTGGAAATAGCAACTACTCTGACTATAAAGTTGGACCTTTGACTTCTGAAATGCACTTTACCCAACTTATATTTTTTGCAGTTTTTCTAAATGAGCAAAAAAATTAAATGATCAAAAGAAATTCTACAAAAAATTAACTATAGCTGTATAGAAAAATGTATTAGTTCTCTAACATTTAAAACCCTGGAGACATTAGTTTACTCCTAATAAATTATGGAGGGCCAATCCTGCCGTAATTAAAAATAAATACAGAAATAAATAAATGCTCCAAAAATAAATAAGCATACAATTAATTGCTCCCCAAAAATACAATAAACAAATAAATGTCGGTAGAAACTAAATTATATGGTGAGACATAAATATATATCTCTTTTAATAGCTTCTTTGTTTATTTGCCTTTGTAATAATTACCTTACTTATTTATTATCCATTATAATCTCCAACTTTATTTATCTATTACTTATTTCTTTAAGTATGTATTTATGTGCATATTATAATATTTTTGTTTGGTTTATTCTTCCTTTGTATTTTTTTTTACCCTATTTATTTCTTCAACACTATATAGGTTTGTTGTGACTGTGGCCAGTGGCTGCTAACCAACCAATGGGGAGAAGCTGACCCTTTAAGACATACCCCTCCTCATTTGCATAATGAGGCAGAAATGCATCCAGAAATGTAAATACTACAGGCAGAAATAAATAGTGTTTAAGAAATAAATAGGGTTTAAAAAAAAAATACAAAGGAAGAATAAACCAGACATTAATATTATAACATTCCCATAAATAAATATTTAAAGAATTAAGTAATAGATAAATAAATTTCAAGAATAAAACGGGCAATAAATAAATAACAAAATTATTACAAAGGCAAATAAACAAAGAAGCTAGTTAAAAGAGATATATACATTTATGTCTCACTGTATAGTTACATTTCTACCTACATTTAATTGTTTATTGTATTTTGGGGGGGCAATTAATTTTATGCTGATTTATTTATTGAACATTTATTTCTGTATTTATTTTTAATTATGTCAGGATTGGTACTCCACACTTGAGTCCAGCAGTGACCTAAATGTTCAAACTATGATTGTTGGTGCTCTTGCTCTTCCTCACCTTAAGGGGGCGCTAAAATACTTTCACCTCCCCTTAAAATGTTTCGTTTCCTCTGCGCGTGCGTCTGTTCTTCCGGTTAGAGAACAGTTTAGTTTTGGTTGTTAACGGCCCTGTTGGGGTATTTTTGTGTAAATGATTCATTTAAACGTATTAAGGTGTATTTATTTCCGTCTGGTTGGATCAGAGTGAGCGGACATATTTATCTTTGGGTTGACGGAGAGCGACAGAACACCACCGGCTCAGGTCCCATTCTCTTCTGGTTTGTTACAGGTGACATTCAGCAGCAGACACTGGCATTGTATATAATATCCAAGGTTCAAACGATCTCGACTTTTACTGTGATTTAATCGCATGGGGGGTAAATAAGTAAAACTACAGAAAAGCTTAAGAAAATATTTTACTTGAGGAGCAGCATTTCAATGAACTGCGTGGACTTTGAGACGTTATCACTAAATTAATGGATTCAGCAGATTTACACCTGTTGTTCTTTAGTTCATACAAAGGCTAAAAGGGACTTGAATTATTGTATACACATTATTTTTCTTCTACTTAATTAAATATTTGTTTAAACCTAAACGGATGATCTTTTTTTTTCTTCCAGCCTATCTGTACAGATCAGATATGGACAAAATTATTCTATGGCAGATTTATACAACGCAGTTTGTGACTTAAAATGTTTATATTTTAATATTTAATTCATTTGCACACAAAAAATATGTATATTTTAAAGCCAATTTAACTGGACGCCGTTAAAAATAGTGGATCTTTAACAGAGAAAAAAGATTAACTCAGACAATGATTCCAAACTTGTGGTGGTTTGGAGGAGATGCCACTCATGGTCTGGCATGTGATTTAAATAGATCTCAAATGAAAATAGCAATTTGACTGGATGGAAAGATGGTCAGCTACGGTCAGAGGCGTAGCCAGAAAGTTTTTATAAGGGCAATAACCAAATAATGTACACTGAGTGGTGACTGAAGGTAAATAGGCACAAAAACTTCAGGGTCAATATTAGCCTGATAAACCAGACTAAATATGAGATTAAATGTTTAATTTAGTCTGGCCTCGATGAATGAGACATCTGAAGGGTGTTGATGAGAACAACCCGTTGTTTTTTTAAACAGCTGTCTGTGCCTATTGGCCAACGCTCTGACCAATGAGCGCAAGCGCGCAAGGCTTTGAATGGAGTTTGGTGCTAGGTGACAAAAAGCTGGTGGGGAGTCTAAACAAACAGCCTGTCGGTAAAACCCACACGTCTTTACCTCATATAACACAAAATCTATTTCTGAAAAGAGCATGAATTCTGTACTTATCATATTTAATGTTAGTATATTGTGCAGAATAAACCACTGTTTTTGTTGTCAAGTAATTGTTAATATATGAAAAATTGAAAGGTTTTGCCACCACCTGTATTAGAGGGAAATAAATGGTAGGGGTGGCCACAGGGGTTGCCAATGATTGGCTAAGGGTGGCGATGGCCACCCCTGGCCCCCCATCTAGCTCCGCCCGTGGCTACAGTAAATCCAAAACATCTCTTCACATGCCCAGCTATGGCCACATCAGACAGGTCAGTGCTATATAGGTCATATGATGGTTAAAGAGGTCTCTAAAAACGGTTCCTTTCTAGTGTTAATGTTTAACAGAATTTCCTCACAGGTTTAACTCTCACTGGTGTCCTGCAGGCCTTAAAATCGTCCCAGCTTCAACCCAACTCTTTTCCATTAATGGTTGATTAACAGGCTTTTTCTGTTCTACAATCACCTTAATCAGGTGGGTTACATTAAGTCACTAAAATAAAGTCTATGGAGGTAAGAGTGTTATGGTTTGGGGAAGCTTTGGTGCAGCAGTGTCTGCTAGCTTACAATCTCGGAATCAACCATAAATGTGATCCATTTTTTAACAGTACGCTTCAAGAAGAAGGTAAAGAAATGGGGAGTCCTAGAATGAGATCTGTTCTCATTGAAATGATGTGTCGTGGAGACTTGAAACACACTAAAGATGCAGGAACTCCTCAAACATTTGACAGCCAAAACACAGCAGTAATGCAAGTGATTTCAGACACAGTTACATTATTTCAGCTAAAGGGAGGACAGCAGTTTTTAGGTGGCAGGTGTCTTAAGTTTATCCTCTTCTTTAATAGACAACCATAGTATAAGGATAGATACAGTCATTTATTCAAACAGGGCAGCACTATAAATAGAATTCCAACAATCGTTTCAGCCTCAATGTTCATTATTTTAATATTGAGAACAGAAATAAAATTGATCAGTTGGAAGGACACCCAGCTCCTTTATCTACAGACTTTATTTGCATTAGTGTCTGAAATGTTAAAGCCTCTAAAGAGTGATGGTAAAACTGCTGTGACAGAAGAGGCAATTTATTGTTCTGTTATTGTTGCAGTATTTAATAGTGCCACTGTTTACCTCCCTGTCTGCTCCTGTTATCAAACAATGAGGAGACTGTAATCCTTTAATTCTCCTAACGGATTGTAAAACTTTATACCCGTAAAATCTTTCCTAGTAGTCTGGAACCACTCACACAAAGCAAACAGGTTTTTTTTTTCTTTCCATCTTGTTTCACAGATGAAAGAGTCGTCTCTGCGTTCTGAACATCATGCTTCCCCGGGCGGGTAAAGAGTTTCTGGTCCGCATTCGGTTCTCCTGGAGGCCTCTGTTCCAGGGCCGCTACCTGCTGCTTACCAACACCCTGAGCGGAGGGATCATGCTGTCGCTGGGAGATATCCTGCAGCAGACCCGGGAGAACCGCAGGCAGCCGGGCCGGGTCAGAGATTGGGGGAGGACAGGTAGAGGGGCACCCTGGTTTCTGAGCAGCACACTAAATGATTTATATAATAGGCCATGACAATATTAGGATACATGTTTGTTTTTTTGTTTTTTTTCTCTTCTCCATTCCCCTACATTTAGTACTGTACACATTTTAGGGACTTAAAACTTAAAATATTTTTGTTGAGTTATAGATCACAAGCAGACTTCAGAACACATTTCTCTCTTTTCCTCTTTGACTATTTTGCAGAAAATATTTTTCGTTTTACCTGTAATTTGTTTCCTATTAATAACAAATGTTTTCCAACATTAACATTTCTTCCTCATGTTTTAACCATTTATAGGGCATTTGTAAATTCTAACTTTCCCTATAAAGCGTTAAAGTTTTTATTGATTATCGGTGAGTCAGTCATTCAGGGAAATGTGACCAGAGCACCATGTCACTAACACCACTGACATGCCATATGACTCTGGTTGCCACTACCATTATCAGTTATCATGGTGTTTAGCTGGCATTTGAACATTCTGGCTGAATACGTTTTATTATATCATCAAATTGTTTTCAAAAATGTTTTTATGCTTCAAGTTTTTCTTCAAAGTGTATTTGATCAGGATTGGTTCTAAACGCAAAAGTTTTTCATTCCTTAGTGATGGAAGGCTAATTTAATTGCAGAAGAATAGAAGACTATTAGATGTCGTTTTGATATTTTTTTTCTTAAATGTAGAAAGACATTTGTTATAAGAATAACATTTGTTCTTCACGCCACATTTTCTGCCATGGATTGGTTTTGTTTTCAGCTGCAGTTTCATAAAACACACATGGTGGATAAAGCATCTGCTTCACTGTCAAATGACCAGCCGGGTTATGATCTGCGCTACAATAACGGCTTTGTTCAAGTTAGAGGATTGTAAATGGTCTGTTTGGACAGTCTGCTGAGGCACCTGGTTTGCTGCAGCACCACAAGCTCAGTGCTTTAGGGCAATAATATCAGTTCAGCATATTTAATCATGTAGATAATGCTGAAATCCACATAAATACGTTTTAGACTAGAGAAGCTCGCACATAATACTATTAGTAAAGGCTATTCAGATTAATCAAAGAACTGTTATGGTCTAATAATATATTTAGAAAAAAGCATAATGACATCAGATAATTAATTGATATTACATGAGCTTGAAAAGATTATTTTTATCTTATTGTTTCCTTTTTTTTGTTTAATACATGCAATTTCTTTGTGTACATTTGAAGTATTATGGACTGTAGTAAATGCCAAAAGTTACTGGTAAGAATGTAATATTAAATTGGTTGGAAATGAAATGTTTAGACTGGTAAATGGATTTAAAAAAAAAGCCAATTACTTAAACAAAAAAAGCTATTGATGGTGGTAGGTAATCATTTGTTAGTTAGACTTTCTTTAAATCTTGGGCATAATGTATTGAAGACCAGAGATTTCAAAATTAATATTTAAATCCAAAAAATTAGAAATCCAATTCAAAAGGTGTTTTGCATTGGCACGTTTTAAATTGAATTGAAAACTGTAATCCATTATGAAACCTGCAATTTGAATTTTTAAATGGAAATGTATAAACGACAATTCATAAATCTGATTATAAATATATTTTCTAATCACACATTTAATCAACTTGCATTTTCAAATTCTTTATGAAGTATATTTTTAAGTTACTATCTCAATTTATCTTCTCCGTGAACCTTCTGGATAGCTCACTGAAAACAAAGTAAGCTAATCGCATTAGCTCCTCAGATGTAACCAGGTCCATCACTGGTCATTTTGTGAAACAAAGCCTAGCACTATCTACTGCAGGCAAAAGATGATTTAATTTAATCCAAGAATAAGTGCAAAAAAACATTTTTTTAAATCAATGAAAAATGCCCTTAGTTCTTCTGCAAATGTCATGAAAATAAGATATAAACTCTTGTACCCAGAGATACATTAATCATTTTTGAGTCAACACTGATTGGCATTGACCTACTAATTCTTATTTTCATTAAATCTAATTTTGTATTCTAACAGCTGCAATGCACTAAAACTGTACTGATGGGACCTGGAAAGAAGGAAAGCTTCTAAATAGCAAAGAAATGGCAGCCTAGTAGGGAAAGTGGCGGCCTTGTGGTTATGGCATTGGCCCCCAGAGGTTCTGAGTTCAAGCCCCACTCCCGCAGACTGCCACTCTGGGTCCCTGAGCAAGACCCTTAACTCCACACAACTCCCCGGGCGCCCCACAATGGCAGCCCACTGCTCCCCAAGGAGATGGGTTAAATGCAGAGGGAAATTTCTCCAGTGTGATATTACTAAAGTTTAATTATTAACATGAAAAAAAATAACATGACTGTCCTTGCACTGACATTTCAGTAAACATAATCTAATTTTAAGTAAATGCAACAGTAAAAGAAGTATAGAGTGGGTTCTTTGCATGGATTTATTTCATAAATACTCAAAAAATCAGATTCTTTTCTGCATATAATCTGCCGTTCACAGGTCACAGTTGACTTTAAGAAAGTTATAAGCAAAAATATTAGTTGATTGAGCACTGCTTTCAGTGGGGACCTGATCCACCCTTTGAGATCAGTTATGTAGCATTTATACCCACTTGCCTGCATTCTTAAATCATCTTCCTTTGTTAAAAGGATAAAAGGTTTTGAAATTACCCAGATCAAAAACAAAAAGCATAAATCTTTGTTCTGCTCCAATAATGTGTTTGCTCTCTTACCACTAGATGTCACTAATTCCTTCACCTTACTGCTTTAAAGATGAACGTTGCTCAATAATCCTGATAACAAAATGAGTAGTTCTATTAGTCACTAAAGCTGTTTCTAACCGCTTCTCCTTGGATTATAGTCACCCTGGAAACCTTCAAAGTGTCAGAGGTTAAATACCTGCTGGTTATTAAAAAAAAAAAAAAAACTTTTTTCCACACATGGTTTGAGTTTAAACACATGAAGTAATGTTTGTTTGATGTGTCTAAACCTGTTCAGTGACTCATAGCTGTTCTGTTATTTTATATTTCGCTCCTTTTGTCCCCCTAAAGGTCGAATGTTTGTGGCTGGCTGCTCTATGGGTCCACTGCTGCACTACTGGTACATCTGGCTGGACAGAGTTTATGTGGGGAAAGCCCTGAAGACGTTGAGCAAGAAGGTTCTGGTGGATCAGCTGGTCGCCTCCCCCACTCTGGGAATGTGGTATTTTGTAGGTAAGAAGGGGTTTACTGGCAGGGAGCGGGCGGTTTTCTCCACCCGCTGTGCCACACCTTAAGACTGGTCCGGGTTTGAGCAAAGAAAGGTTTTCACAATGACGCACAATTGTAAGGAATCATGTACAGAGTCAAAGTTCAAATGAGTAAGATGGCCTATATTGAGTTCAAAGGACATGTGTGATAAAGTGTTTTTTGTTTTCAGACGAGTTTATAAAAGTTAATAGCTGCTCATGTTTTGGAACGTTATCTGATGCTGATTCTAATGGTGACTGGGAATGACGCACATCTAACGGGCAGCTCTGGTTGTCACAGGTATGGATCTGCTGGAGGGACGATCTTTATCTGAAGGATGGGCTGAGTTTAGAGGAAAGTTCTGGGAGTTTTATAAGGCAAGTACATCTGGAAGAAGCTGAAATGACAGAGCAGAGTTTGTTTACTCATTACAAGCTTGGTTCTTAATGATGTGGATAAGTTCTCTCTGGATTATCTTTTCTGTGATCTTGATCATAAACTCAAAGGAATAAAGATGGAGAATATGGAAATTTGAGATTTTCTTAAGCTTAACTCATCTTTTTTCGTTTGACGTTTTTATTAACACCATTGCAACTGTATATGAATACATTGCATTGATTAAAAGCTCCTTTTTCTTCTGTAGCTGGTAAAAACTTAAATATCTCCATTTTGTCAGATCACTTCCATCTTATTAATGAGTCCAGCAAAGCAGACTTCCTGTGCTTTAATCTCATTTTAGCTGAAATTTTATGTCACAATACAATAAATCCAACCAATAATTCAGGAGAAACTTCCTGGAAAAGCTGCAGTCGCTGTACATTAACATTTCTTCAAGTTGTAAAGCTTTAAAAGCAGCCGTTGTCCGTCCTGGAAACAAGCAGAGATATTAATCAGCTGTGGTGGACATCTATTTGACCCCTATCTCTGGAACAAGTTGAACTACTCCCTGAGGATTTCTAGCACATCCCATCTGGGAAGTCTGTGCTCAGTCATGTAGGCTAAGGGTAATTAAAGTGTGATGGCTAGTACTGGGAATCTGCTGAGCCATACCAGTTTGATATTTAGAGAACATTTCTCAACATGCAGTTACAGCAAGAAAAATAATTATTTAAGGTACCTAGCAAAAGTGTCCATGAATCTTGAACATCATCAAATTTTGTCAAATAATTGCAAATTTCAGTCTAGTTTATCGGGATTTTCTCAGATAAACACAGAGGAGAGTTTACTTGGGAATTAGGAGGGAAATTCCATGTTATTACTCAGAGAAAGAAATCAGAAGTTTTTATTTATTAGCCATCACTCTGAAGCTACTGAATAAAATCTGGTGCAAACAGCTCTAAAGAAGTACAAATGTGCTGATCTTGTGAAAATCAAACAAGAAATAATAATTTTTTCCATCTTAACATAAAATTCTATAAGTAAAAAGTCTGATTACTCCATCCCCACGGTGCAAACTGGGTAGGCCTGAGCGAAAACATTCCAGAGGCTTCAGAAGACCTTGAGCCAGAGGAGGCTAACCCTTTAGCATCACACCACCACACACATGCAGCAACAATATTAAAATTCATCTACAGTCATGACTGAGTATTGTCTGGATCAGCCGTTTCCGACCCTGGTCCTCTTGATTCACCGTCCTGCAGGTTTTAGATGCATCCTGCTCCAACAGCTGAATCAAACCAATGATGCCTTATCAGGTCAAAGTTGATGAGGAAGACGTATTCAGTCATGTGAATTATCTGTGTTGGAGCAGAAACGCATCTAAAATCTGCAGGTCAATTAGGTCTGAAGTACCAGGGCTGGAGACCCAATGGTCTAGTCAAAGTCCGGCCCTAAATCCAAATGAAGAATTCCCAAAGACATGAATCTATAATCTGATTATTTCTATTTGATTCAGGGAGGCTAAAGACACAAAGATATTGTTCTCTTGTTTTTATTCTACTGAAACTGTTAACCTCCCTCTATTCTTTCTTTTCACTTTATAGTAGTCCGTTAACAGGTCTGGTACATTGTATACATTTAAATTTGTAGTTAAAAAATAACCTAACACATTTGCTCAGAGGTTTCTCACTAATTCTTTATCTTTAAGCATTCAACAGAAGCAAATCATCCATGATTACAATCCCCAGCTGCCAGCCTCCCTCTAAATGATTGCTCTAGTCCCAGCCTTTCCTGTAACTCTGACTCAAATGTTTTACTAGTAGTAAAAATGACGGAAAGGCTAGTTAATAACTGAACTGCTGCTATCTATATCTATTTTTTTCTTGCCAAAAATTAAAAAAATCTTTTCAAACAGGTCTTTACCATAAATATATTCTTTATTTTACATGTAATTGTTTTGATTGAATTCTAAAAACTTTTCTTCTCAATAACATTTCTTTAACTAATGTCTATTATAAACTTGGACTGAAACAATTAATTGGATTCATCATGATTAATCAATTATTGAAATAATCGTCAACTAATTTAGTAATCGATTAATCATTAACTGAAGTGTAGGGACTCTAAAATGAGCCTGGAGCCGACAGAGGAACCTTTCTTGAGAAGTAATTATACCAAGACTGTAAAATATTATGTATCATTTTACATTTAAGATAAAAAAATATTTTCCATCTGTCAATATGCTCTATTCAGAACTCAAGTGGAAAAGTTTTAGTTTCACCTAGTTTAATTTTTTTTAAAGTTTGCTTTAAGGAACCATTGGTTATCCGATTATTAATAGATTAATCGAACAAAAATAAACAACTTATTAATCCATTTGCAAAATAATTGTTAGTTGCAGCCCTAATATACACAAATCTTTGCTGTTCGCCTGCCAGCTATACTTTACAGAGCAAATACAACTCGATCTGCTTTGTTTTGATTGTGCCATGATCGGATTTCTCTCTCCTTTTGCCTCCTTTATGGTTTTTGCTCTGTTCATCTGATAGTTTTCGCTGTTCTGTTCACTTTCTGACAGGTGGATTGGTGCGTTTGGCCCGCCGCTCAGACGATCAACTTCTACTTTCTATCGCCCAAATTCCGTGTTGTATACATCAATTTTATCACATTAGGGTGGGACACCTACCTCTCATATCTGAAACACAGAGTAAGTGTCCTTTTTTCCCCTCCAAGTCAAACGTTTTACTTTTTCTTTTTGTAATAATTTTTTGTCAATAGTTCTTTTGGACTTTGGCTGCCTTATTTTATCATCCCAGCACACAAAAAAAATCTTTATGGTTTTATTAAACAGAGTAAATATAGGAAAATGATTTTATTTCTATTAATCAGGAATTAACTGCATTTTCTCGTTTGCTAAGGGCTCTGCTTAAATGATTAAGGCTAGTTTCATGCAGAAATATGTAATCATCAGTGTGACAGCAGCTCAAATACAGAAATAGCTTTGCTGGCATGAATTTGCAATTATTCTAATGTTTTAGTCATGCAGTTCATATTGACTCCTGCAGTTATTTTATCACGTTGCTGATGTTGATGGATGCCTTTTGTTTTTCATGTGCTGCACAGGATGAAAGCCAGCAATCTGAACCTACATCTGACAGCAGCTCTGTGGATTCACAGCAGAAAGAGCTCCCGTCACCCAAACCTCTGAAGGAAAAAACGTAGGGATCTTCATTAGCTGTGATGGTTATCAAATACAGAACAGTACTTGATATTTTCAGACTTCCTCCTCTTGAAGAGCACTGTAATCCTGTGTTCATCTGTCTGAGAAGATGTATGTTTCTTAAACTGAGGTGTAGAAGCTCTGAAAAACTTTAAGGTCCCTCTTTTTTTATTTCTCGTGAAAGATGTTCACTCCTTTTGGAACATTCAGGGACAAAAGCAGTTTCACTGCCCTCGGCCGCTGCACTTTAAAGTGTTAAAATCCTGCTTCCAGATTTTTGTGATTGAGTGGAAAGTTGTTTAAACTTGAAAGCTTTAAGCTGATGTGGTACACCCTGTTTATGTTGGATTTTTTTTTTATAGAAGAATCAGAACCGTTATGAAACGGTTTTTCATATCATGTTAATCTGTGTGAACCTTTGCCTTAATATGTGGCCCAGTACTACACCTCATTGTGCCAGATAATCTGTTTATCCCTAATTATTACTGCTGAATGATTCTTCATCAGTCTTTGTTATAGTTAAGTCTAATATGATGGACAAATAAACTGTGGATATAACCTTAAATCCTCAGGGGGAAAATATTTGAGTGTGTTTTCAGCTCAGCTCCTGAAACAAAGAGAATGTTTTCACCAATAAATTATTATGTTTTCAGTAGATGTGTATTAATTTAATAATGGAGGAAAAATAATTATTTTCAGTACCTAAATGTATTTCTAAAAACCTACACAAAATTATTTGTTTTCTCATGCATTTCTAATCAGATACGGTGCTGTTCAGAAAGCTGATTAAAAACAGAAATCGATAAAGTCATTGTAGATGACGTTTAAAAATTGATGAGTCTTGTACAAAGATAAGGAAAATATCTATTCTTGTGTAAAATTCCTGTTGTACCCTGGAACTATTTAAACATAAACAATAAACTTTTAATTCCCTAAATTTGTCTGAATTTTATCATCATGTCCTGCTCACAAATGAAGAATGTTAGAAATACGTGTCCTTGGCTGCGGTACCTGAACATGAAAAGTAAAAGGTCAACTAAAGCAAAAGCTTATGTCCAACATCTGTCAATTATAACGCAGAATGGTTTTCATTTATTTTAAGTTGCAGCAATTCCTCTGTCATAAGGCTTTGTGTAAATCTGGGAAGCCATTCAGCGAACTTTAGCGTTATGATGAACTGGGGTAAATTGATCCCTACTGTATAAGGTTTAAGAAACCCTAAACTTTATAGATGATGTATCAATTATTTCAGATGATTTTGGCTATGTCTTACTGCTTTTGAGTGTTAATAACTCTTAAAATTTGACTTCAGAAAATTTGAAGCGCGCAATAAAAGCTTTGGAGATCTAATCATTATTATAGGGAATCAAGGGAACCTGACAGTTCAACAGTCCTTGACAAACTCCTTAAGGAGAAGAAGGGTTATTACAAACAGTCATAAAATGTTGTATCCAAACACCGCGCATTTTCACAGGGCTGCATTTTCTCCACATTTAGCTGTTACAGCCTCATTTCAAATAATATTGAATTCATCATTTAACCCTATATGTAAGGAATAGTACATAAGTATGCATTTCAGCAGGCTGATATTATAGTATTAAAAACTATTTCTTTCAATGCAATATTCTAGTTTCCTGAGAAACTGAATTTTGGGTTTTTATTTAGCGGTCAACTAACGATGTCTAAACTTTCTGTCAGATGGGCCAAACTCCTGCAGGCCAGAATAATACATAATTATTTTTAAGACTAAGATCTCAAGCATTTATTGATATTAGACCTGCTCAACACTATATTAACCGAGGCATGCTGTTTTTGATCAAAGTACCAGAAAGAGATCAGTAAATCATTATACATTTATCTTATTAAAAGAAAGGCATCCAGTTTGCAGATTATTTTGGGCTTGATTGAAAAATATAAACACAAACTGTAGCTATTCTTGTTAATAAAGACAGGATCTTAAAATGCTTTGTGTGTTTTTATTTTTATAGATATAACATATGTAGGTGTACAAATGTATAATTTTTAAGCAAAAAGTCAGTGGATAGACGAATGCATAGTCACTGTGAAATGAAAGAACATACAAATCACTAGGTTTTTAAAAGGCATTTCTTTTATTGTAGGAAGATTTTATGTTTTTCTGTAAACATTTTGGTCCATTTACAGTCAAGCATCTGTGTGGCCGGCAACATTTGGATCATTCTCTACACAAAATCAATCCAGGAGCCACATGTGGCCCCCAGGGCCGAACTTTGAACGCCTCTGCTGTGAGCCTTAAGCATCCTGATAAACTAGTATAATATGGATGTAATAGTAATATTTAGCAGTGGGTATTTATCCTGTTTGTGACTTTTCCTTTAGCTAATGAGGCATGTTGGTGTTTAAAAAAGGTTTGGAAATAAACGTATTTAGGCCAGACAGAAACATATGGAAGAAAAACAGTCTCATTGGAATCTGCCTTTTTTTTAACACCGAATTTTAAACACTGAATTTTTTTAACACCGAATTTTAACAACCTAACTGCAACAAATCTGAGCAAAAAAACAAAACAGAAAACATCTGTTATTAGCGACTTAAGAAACCCTAAAACTATACTGAGGTCAGGAAATGAAACAACGTTCATAAACAGGTGATGTGTGTTTGGTAATGAGAACTCAGGCGGGAAACTACAGGAATGAAGAAAAAAAAAAACAACCTAGGAAGTAAAACCAACTTGAAGCAAGAACAATGTAAAAAAAAAATAAAAATACTCAAAGCCCCTTTAATCTGTAAAAACTGGCTCAAAGTGAAAACCGATCTCCAAGCTGTCAGCAGCAAAATAAACACACTCCACTTTGTTCAAATATTTGACCAGCCTGGAGCATCTGATATGCGCCAGCTCGCGTTTAGAGCAATGCTTTTCCTCAGACATTGAACATATCCTGCTGTCAAGGATGCAGCCTGTGGGTGTGTGCGTGAAAGTCACTGATATGACCGACTGCCAGACACTTCCTCTCTCAACATGCCTGCAGCGATGTACCTCACTCTCCTGCTTACCCTTGTCACGGTGACGATCTGCAGTGGTAAGTAAAAACTTCACATAACTGACTGCTGAATTTTAAAGTCGAACGTCCGGGGCAGAGTGTTATTTCTAGGTCCTGTTAAAGATGCAAATGTATGCAAACAGGAAGAGAGAAGTTCTGACAGCTTGCTGGAGGTAGCATGGCTCAGTCAGCAGAAAGGTTTCATATTCAGTTCATGTTCAGGACTGTTGATAAATAGTTTCCAGTGTTCATCAAAGCTTCTTATAGATGGTGACTGATTCCCATGTAGGTATGAACAAAATTAAAGATGTGACTTGTGAATACCACAACAGGTTAATGTTGCTGTCTATTAAAATAGTTATATTGAGCTTTCATGTAGCAGCTTTGTCACTGAGACACAGTTAGTTTTGGTAATTTGACACAAAATGAACATGAGAGGAATAAGGAGCCAAGTGTGTCCGTCCAAGAGGAAAACTACCAAATTTTCTTCTCATGGTTCACAGCTGGGCTTTCAGATGCGTTACAAAATCCTTATCAACAGCCTGAATCTGTTGATTTGTTGTGAAATTTGAATATCATCAGCAACCATGTTGCCTAATGCTGGCTTTGACAAAGCATCTCATCTGAAGCTTTAAACTCATCTTCTGCTTCAATGGCCTCTTTTTTCTCAACCTATTTTAGTTCCTTCCTATAATTAAACCATTTTCATAACCCTGTATTTAAAATCTAATACTTAATTTATCTCTTTTGTTGTGTATTTCGACAAATGGTAAGAAAAATGCTCAATTTCACATATATTTCCTTTAAAAAAAAAAAAACTCTTTCCACCTGCATCTCAGAGAAAATAAACAAAAGGGGCAAAAACCTTTTCTCAAGTCCAACCTTGAATCTAGTCCTCAATCCAACCCAGTTGAACAAAACCATTATTTGCTGTTGTTGGTTCTTTTGTGTTCCTCAATTAAATCCCAGAACACTCAGCTGCTTCCATTATGGAGAAAAGACTTATCACCTGCCTCTAATCAACCAATCAGAGGTGATGACAACCAGCTAAGAAAAATAATTATTTTAATAATATTTAGACTCTAGAAACCAGAGAAAGCTGTTTTTATTTGAGGAAAATGTGCTTTATCTCAAATAGAGATATTATCACATTCAAACTGTCAGACGTATTGCAGAAACTTTAAGTAGATTTTGTACCCAGGTTTGCCAAAGTTTGATTTCTAGTCTCATGATTTTAGTCTCATGATTTCTAGCTCATTAGTTGCATTTCTTCCCCTTTTCTCCCCACCTTATTTCCTGTTGTATTACTGATGGATAAAAGCCACTAGTTTTCATAGGAACAATATCAATATATACAATTAAAGTGGGTCAGGTATTTGTTAGAAATGCCTCACTCAGTCCCAGAAACATCCCACTGAAAGGAGACCCAGTGGACGGCTCAGGGTGCGCTAAAGGGATTGTGTCTTTCAGCAGAACTTGTCCATTTGTAAGGGGTATGCAAGTGATGTGCTCTCCCTATAAAGGGTTTAATAATCAGAATACTATTTGATCAAATTATCAGCATTTTGACATGAACCAAGAACTTTGGCTACAAGTTGAGTAATGCTAAAAAAGTCAAAGGCGAATACTGTAAGTCTATTGTTCTTGTCACTCATTTCAGAAAGTGAAATGTTCATAAGCAAGGCTGTCTACTGGACAGATGTCCTGGAAATAAAAGCATCTCAGACTTCATCCTGATCACTTCTAAAAGTCTTCTGTTTTTTCCCTCTTGCAAAAACCACAGCTGTCCCTGAAACTGCAGGAGGTGAATTGACAACCACAACTGCTTCACATGCAACTCTCAACTTTACAACATCATCCAGTGCAGTAACCACCGCTGTCACACCCCAGAATCAAACAGCTACACAGAATACCACTGAAGCTTCTTTAACTTCACCACAGACACCCACAGCAGAGAAAACCAGTCCAAGTAGCCCTCCTCTGAACACAACGACCAGCCAAACATCCAATGAGACTGTAACCGAGGAGCAGGAAGTCCCATCAACGACTCTAAATGTTACAGCTGGTACCTCGACAAACACAACCACTTCAGGTCAGACTACTGTCCACGATCCGAGTTATGCTGAAAGACTGAGCTATTGAAATTAATTCAGCTATACAAATGAGTGGCATTGTTAGCAGTAACAAATCAGCCATTTTACAGCTGGTGCTATTGTCAAAGAAATACCTTTTGTTGTGCAGAAAAAAAAGGAAATCCTGCAATCATGTAAACCACATGGAAGCTGGTTTCCACCAAACTAAGGAGCCCCTTGGTTCGGGCCAGCTCATAAGAACCTGTGTGGGAAACTAAATAAACAGCTGATAATAGCAAGAAGTGATATAAAGTTATGTTAATTCAGTAATATCCTGACCTTTTTAGCTTTATGCAGCAAATGCTGTCCCTTTTAGTAGATATTGACCAAACTTTTAGAGACTCTGGTAAAAATGTAAAAATTAAGCTGACTTTTAAATGTGAGCAGCATTCAGCAGGCCTTTTGTTACTCAGATCTTTGATTCTCTGCATATCAATGGTACTGCTGAAAACTTAAAGCAAATTGAACTTTAAAAAAAACACAGGAAAACAAAGAGGCTACTCTGTGCTATCTTTCTTTGGTTCATTTTCAACTTCTTAAATCGAATTAGTGCATCAACAGGTCTGTTTTATTATTGTTTTTAAGCCCATTTAAATGTTTAGACATAAGTCAATGTTTTTTCCATGTCTTAAATCAAACCTCATTTCACCTAAGTTATTGCCTTTTTTTTTTAACTAAACACAAAAAGGTTCAGGAATGAATGATTTAGTTTGTGCAAATAATTCTCCCGTCATTTTTGAGGTAACAGTTTTTCCTCTTGCTTGATGACTCTCAGCTCTTTCAGACAACAAGGACAATTACAACTGGGCAGCAAATCCTGGCCTTGTGGCCGTCATCTGCATCTTTTGCATGGTCTTTGGCCTCTTGCTGGTGGTTATAATGGTGAAATGTGTCAGATCATCGAGGCCCAGCTTTGAGAGGTTGGAAGATTTGCCCTTGGTAAGTAAGAAATCAATTGTTTTAAGGAAGCTGTAAAACAGTTATAACCTATATTTCTGAGTACACATAGGCAGGATAAAGACAGATATGCACCTCTAAAAATATTTACTGTCATACAAATAGCTGAAAGTAACAACATTTTGAATGCATTTGATTGACTAGAGGAAAAAAAATAGAGAAGCCGTGTTCTAGTTTCTGTTTTTCTCCTCAACATTGAGCTCACTGGGATGCTACTCTCTCTTCTGCACAAACAGGAAATCTAAGCCTAAAAATGGGTGGTGAGCACCCTATGACTTGTTATAATTCTTTTTAAAATAGATTATCAACCTCCTATTGGTTTGTCAGCATGTATTTAGACTCTTTCAGTATCCTCTTGTCATATATTTCAGATGCAGGACTAAGTACTTTTTTTTTCCATGGTGAAAATAAACAGTGTTAGTGTGTTATGCAACATTAACCAGAAACCTAAAAAAAATAAGATGGAATATTTGCATTTATCTTAATAGGACTAAAACTGAAACTGTTTAGAAATCATGTGAACTAATCTTCAACAATGTTTCTAATAAAGAAGCCCTGTTTGCAAATCTTTATTGTAATGTGACTGACTGTAAAACATTTTCCTAATACAGCTGTGAAACACTTTCCTGTTCTAGACCGGTACAGTGAGAGCAACACAATATACAATATATAACCAACAAAGTGACACCAAAAAAGCTGATTTTGCAAATTGTGCATGGAAAGTTTTCTCCATGAGTTAATAAATGACAGAACAAGCCTTAAAAAGAGAAAATAAGGACAAAGATGTTGAAAGCTTTGATAATGTAGCTAATCTTTAATATCTTACAGAGCTGCTGCTGTGGTGGGAAGTTTACATGAACTCATCATGGTCAATAACTTCAGCCTCAAGTTATTCATACAGCCGGCAGATTAAAATACTACTGAAAGGGGATAATAAAATGAAATAAAATGCGTAGTTTAAAAAACTGAATTACATACACACTTGTTGGAAACAATCTGTTCTATTCAGGGGCGTATCTAGAAAAATATTTATGGGGTGGCGAGAGGGGGGCAGGAATTTTTGAGGGGTGGCAACAGATGGCATTTGTTTACACTGAATTTAATCACAGTTATCACAGTTTGGGGAGAATAGTTTGTACAGAGTGTTTCATGTGAAACAGTTCATACAGTATTAGAAATACATCGTACAACTTAATAGGAGATAGAAGAATGATAACACTACTTCTAGAGGGGCATTATCACAGGAAAGGTATTAAGGTAAGACACAGGTGCTGAGTCGCAGATGTGAGAGATTGCCTGTCAGAGAGACAGCTTTGCAGCATTTGCACAAGAAGAAACTATAGAAAGAAAAAGTTACCCATCACAGATCTATGGACTGAGCTGTACTAAAGTGAGCATTACTAAACAGCAGAAATAAATGGGTCAAGGCACCCAAACAAGGTACCGGACATCTATGTATTGTTTACTCTGAACACACATTTACCACGTTTGTTCCTCAGTAACTTGACATACAGCAGTTAAGGCATCATGAAAGGGACATTTCATGCATGTAAATATGCTGTAATTAGAGCTGCTGTATCAACAAATCAACAAAAAGGCAGGTACTGTATGTTACATCAAAATCTTCACAAATCTGAAAAGAAGCAACATAAAAATACATTTTGCTTCCAGTCTGAAAAAGTACAAAAAATAATGGGGGTAGGTTCATACAGGTCATTTCTGGATAGTTTCATACTATATATACAAAAAAAAAGAAACAACACTGCTTCATATTAAGCAGGATTTACACCAGTATCACATTTTTAACTTTACTTTTTACACTTTTGGTTTAATTATAGGAAATATCCGTTTTTCTCAAGTGCCAATACAAAATGTAATAGATCTGTAAAGACTCACCAGAGAACATAACATAAAGTTGACATGACTATAAAAGCTTAATGCGGCGATTTCCATTTTGCTTAGCAAAACGCTTCACAAATTGATTTAGCTCCAATGCCTTTTTGCGTATTGATTTGAGTTCAACCAAACTTGATAGTCTCTTTTCTGTCATAGTTGACCACAAGTATGTCTTTATGAGCCTGAGATGTCAGGCCTAACTAACATCATTGTTAGAGAAATAACGTTCTGCAACCTGATTTTTATCATATCAAAATCAGCATTTCAGCTGTGCTAGCAAAATTGTGCTTTCATTATGATTTAATTTCTCAGTAGATAGTTAATCAGTTTTTACCTGTTTCATCCCGTGTGTCCTCTCCCCATGACCACTGGCTCCCTCGCTTTGCCCCATTCGGTTTTCAAAACAAATCAGTGTCAGTCGCTCTTGCGTCATCTCATGCTGCTTTTTCTGCAGTCCGACATTGGAAATTAGTGGTCATAATTCTCAAATTATCCATGATTTATAAGCCTTTCCACCCCTACCGCCGACTGGGGTGGCAGCAGGGGTGGCAACCTGTCATTTAGGGTGTATTTGCCACCCTATGCCACCCCAGTAGATCCGCCTTTCTTTTACAAAAATATGTGGGGAAAAAACTTTATTGGCATTAGATTGAAGCACTAGTATAACTGTGGACATGCTTTTATGTTGAAGGGGCTGCTAATCACCCTTTTCTTTAGCTTTTTCCATAGATTATCTGTCAAACTCTGACTGAGCCAATCAGAGCCCTAATTATACAACCAGGCAGAACAAACATTTTATTAAGCTAAAAATGTCGCTGTGAAACTACATCTCTCAGAAGAATAAATCATTAGTGTGTGTATTCCTGTCCTCTACCACTCGTATTAGAATAACAATTAATGATGCTTTCCCCTGCTTGCTTAATAGTTCACCATCATACCTTTCTCCAGAAGTTGTGATAACTGACACTGATTTTTTGTAGCTTTCAGTTCATTGCATAGTCGAGCCTAAGTGATTCCTAAACTTTTCTAGATCAAATCATTATAACCAGTTTTATTTAATCTTGTTTTAACATTTTAGGTCAGATATTCTAATGGATGTCCTAACAGAAAAATGACCCCAAATGCACATAAAGGTTTATGAGGAGTCAGCGTGAGGCCAAAGAACTCTGTACTGACGGTGAAGCAGGGTGGTGACGTCATCATAATGTGGGCTTATCTAAATGAAAGTGGTACTGGTTCACTGCACATTGGATTGGATATCCTCCAAGTTCTTCATCTTCTGAAATAAACCCCCAGGTTGCTGAAACGTGGAGATATATTGGTTTTCCCAAATAGATGTGTAATGTGTGGATAATTTTATTTGAAATGGACAAACAAGTTAATAACCCTTTATAGGGCACTCAGTGAAATACTTTGAAAACCAAAATTTCAAGCCAACAATGTTATTGGAATTCAGGACAATTCCTTATTCCCTTTGTAACATAAAAAAAAATATGGATATTTTGATGGCAAAAATGAATGCCAAAGTAATAACAAGATATGTTAACTTGCCCAAATATATTAAGAAAAATAAGAAAATTGCTTCTATAAAAGAGAGTAGAGAGTAAAGAGAGTAAAAACACACATTTTATTTTGGTACAACATAACCTTAGAGGCATTAATGCTGATACTGGCACTTACATTTTTTAAGTTTATAAACCTAAATATAAGTGTTAACTAGGCTTATTAACTTTCCTTTTTAACTTTTCAATTAGCTTTTTACCGTTTTTCCCCCTAACTCATTAACTTTTTTTTCCAGCTTAATTTACAGTAGGTAATATATCATTCAAGGGCTCATCTAACTGGTCAAATGCCAAAATAAGATGTACAGCCATGTAGCAGGATCTTTGCTGAATTGCTGGATATAGATCTTGTGCTTCTAGACCTCACTGAGGGACGGAGTGCGGGGGAACTCTGTTTGTAAGGGGTAAGTGATCAAAAACAGTAACTTGCCCTATAACGGATTAAACCATTGGAACGGCCCTGACCTTAGCCCAAAAGACAGGTTTCTACCAGAAGGCTAATGCTACCAATTATTTCAGTGTGCAAACAGAGTTATCCTGCAAGCTTGCTGATGGCTAATAAATGGATGTGTGTTTGGAATGAAACCAACAGTCTAAAAAAAATACATTTATGGGAATCTACCAATATTTCTGGTTCAGATATACTAGATATTGACTACTAGAGGTCTTCTAAATCCAATACCATTATCTTGCCATCAATTTAACACTGCTTTAAATGTGCTGCCAATTTTTCTTCCTCCATTCACAGGATAAGAAAGAAACGGTGATAACAATATCACACCAGTCTCAGTTTAAACAATAATGAAACATTAATAAATAAATCAAACAAAATGACAATGGAGATCAAATGGAAGGAGGGTCAATGCATACCCTTCACATGATTTCAAGGCATGACTGTTTAATACAATGACGAATCAGTGAATACATGCATGTGTTGTTCAATATCAACTAACTCTAATATCAGCCCTAAATATCAAGTTGACCACAGGATAAATATATCTATGCCAAGGACAGCAATGTTTTAATCAAATAATACTTTGAGGATCAGGATTTTTTTCTTTGAGTTAGGTGTCCCTCTCTTATGCTTTTAAAATCCTTCCACAGCATGGAGCTCTTATAGTAAATAAAGTTTGTTAGCAGACCTCTGTCCTAAACATGTTACATTATTGTGGTGGGAAATGGTTTGCATTCTTTGAACTTCTTTCATGTTTTCTCTCCAGGGCAAAGTGAATGAAGCTTCTCCCTTTGCTCAGTACTCAAAATGACATTACACTGGACAACAAAGGGACAGAAGAGCTCTGTCTGCAGTTCGATTCTGATGTTTCTGGGCTGTAAAACAAGATTACTACTGTCTACACCACACAGAAGGGCCTCCAAGTTTAAACATGTAATTGTAGATTGCACTTTTATCAATGCTAATGAAACACTCCTGGATCAACTCTGATCTGATTACTTGGCTGCTGGTAATTCGATTGCTTTATGGTGACTCTTAATCAAATAAAACATGACCTTTTCTCCCGTTCTTTCTTTTGAGATGAGAATTGGTGTGATTGTAAAAAAAAAGTTAAATGTTTTATGTTGTCTAAATGCACAAAAGCCTTTGGGAATAATAACTGAAGTTATGCACATGTCAGTTTAACACTTTGAATGTTTGTAAAGCTTATATTACCCTGATTCTCACAAAGGTGTTTTTCATTTTGCTTCATTACAACCAAAAACTTTATTGTATTTTATAAGGATAATTCCCTGATAGATCAAGTAGCAAGACCGATCATTTGAAGTGCCAAAACTGATGCATTGTTTTAACTTTTTTTTTTTTACAATTGAAAATCTAAAGAAAGTATAAATGTCTAAAGTATAACCATGATATCTGATGGTTTTCTTTAAGCCCCATATTTTGCTCCATCCTTGGTCTTAGATAAGTGATCAGATCAGATAATTGCCCAGTATCTGCTAAAGGCAAACATTCCCACACCATAATGCAGCCACCGCATGTGTCTACGGAACAGTGTCTTAAGAGTTACACTCAGGTAGAACCTCTTTACCAAATAGGGCCTTAAATGGTGACATTAGACGTTAAGGGATATCAGCATAAAAGTGTCAAAATACAAATGCAATGCCAGTTTTCATGTTTTAAGAACAAAAGCCTGAGCTAATCCTGTTTTTCCCCCTTCCACTTTAGATATGTGTTACTTTGTATTTGTCTATAATATAAAAACCCAATACAAAACATTAGTTTTTGGTTGTAACAACAAATAAAATAAAATAAAAGGTTAAATCATTTAGTAAACGGCATTGTAGTCCATATATCTGTATAACTAAAAATAATGCATGTTGGGGTTAGTTTGAAAGCTTAAGTTTTACTTTCATTATTTTTGGTTTAAACAAATCAACATCGTTTTTTTCCCCCCAAACATATTTACAAAAGAAATCATTTCAATCCACCCACAGTGGTACTAAAAGACTCTGCGGCTTCCAAATAAAGAAAAGAACATAAAAAACCCTCAAGGGTTTTTGTAACATCATATTCTGTTTTACCTTTAAACTCACATGATTTCTGTCTTTATTTTACCTCTTGAAATAAATCCCATTTAATGTCAACATTGTTAACATACTGTGCGTAGTATGTATGCTGCTATAGTACGGACTTGATGTGATTAATGAATCGAAGTAAAGTGCAGCTGTTCAACATCGGTTATTCATGGGTTTCAATAAATCAGTGCTGTTAAAAATACGAGAGATCCCTGCATCATTGTTGTGGATGTAAAGTGGGTGATTTGTATAAAAGCCTTCATGGTGAAATGTTGTGCTTGAAATGTATTTATTTTAGATCTTAGTATTTGCTTTGCAGCCTGCAGTCTAGTAAGTATGCAAACACCCCTGTTATCAGCAGAGCCACCCACTGAACCTGTATTCTGCTGTTTTACCTCTCCCCCACCCCTTCTATACGTTAACATATCAGGTTTCCCTACATAGACAAATGACCATGGGATAAGAGATAAAGCTTGCTGTCTCCAGGGCTCCATGGTTTGGAATACCCGAAAAAGGTCAGAAGAAGTGAGGTAACTGGTCACCGTGGCCAGACTGGTTCAGCTTATAAGGAGGATGTTTGTTGATTGCAGGGCAGATTAAAAACTTGAATGCAGTTGACTCAGGTGATGTGATTTATATCTGCAAAATGTCAAGCAAAAGAATATCTTAATAGTGACCTGAGAGCAGAGAGCAAACTACTCCCTCATTAAGGTTAGGATGATATCAGATGAATGCTGAAATTAAGCACTTCTCTGTCATAGATAACAGGAGAGATTTTTTTTAATGGAGCATGGCTTTTCAAGCTAATAGTATTCATTTCAGACCACCACTGAGTAAATAAAGTATGCATTTTGCAAACTACAGAGAATATTCTGTCTCCCTATAGTAAATTGTGTATGAAGTTTATTTCTGCATCAATTCTCAAGGATTTTCCTTGTGGTGTCTGTGGTGGCTCTTAACCCCTTTATAATTCAAGTCAAAGCTGCGGTTATCTGTTGATTGTGCCTCTTTTTTACCACACTTTTACCCCTCCATTTGTAAGCTCCTCTGTTCGAGTTGCAACTGATTGGGACTTCTGCCCCACATTAATTGGAAACCTCAATTACATCACATTTGAGATACAATTAAAGAAATGACTTACTGACAATCAGAGCTGTTGACACTAACTGAAAACAAAAGCCTTTTTTTCGCTGCCCCCTGCTGCCATCTTGCCTTGTTTGTGCTTAAATATGTGTCTCGGATGATTGTATAATTGTTGATCTTTTCTGTTTTCATGAAGCTCATTTTTTGCTTAAGCAATCTATTGTCATGATCTGATGTAAGCATGTATTTTTACTTCTTCTCCTTTACAGAGATTTTTACCATCTGTCTATAGGGACTGCAGGAGAAAAACATGGCCTTCTGACCAAATTTTGGATTTTGACAAAAATGTTTATTACCGATACTATGCATTGTCCCTTTGATAAATAAATAGATTAACCCTTTAAAGCATGAACCATGAAATAATTGACAAAAGATTCTAATTTTTCAAAGTTAAAATTGTCATTGAATTTTCTGATAAGTGAAATAACAATATAGATTTTTTATTCGTTAAATGACATGATTTATTTGCATCAATTCTAATACATTGTGTATTTCTATATCATCTTTTATATGTTTTCTGTTCACTACATTTGTCTGATTATGTAAGTCAGGGATCAAATGATACCCTTGGCTTGAAAGGGTTAAATTGAACAGCAAACAGTTTAGTGTTTAAGCAACCATCTACTGGAAAATGGTCTGGTTAGCATCATGAGGGCCATTTGAGGGCCATAATATGACCCTTTTGCAGGCTATAAAATAACATCTTTGTTGGTATTATTCAGTAGTTAAATTATTATTGTTTTATTTTCTGTGAGCTGAATAAAAGAATAAAAACTTGTTTAGTATTTGGAGATTACAACATATAATCAGTTTTATTGCATAAGTGCAGTCATAAACAACAGATGAAACGCTTTTTGGTAAGTTTATTTATTTCAAAAACTAAATTTACCAAGTGAAAAAAAAAATCTACAAACAGTTTGATGGTTTCAATACGGAAGAGGATTAGGGCCACTGAAAAAATAAAAACGTTAACTGATTTTTACATTTTATTTGAGTTTAATATGGTCTGCGATTAAAGTCAGAATTCTGAAAAAAGTAGGAATTTTGAGATTTAAGTCAGAAT